>NW_015542408.1:3207124-3231455 GCF_001515605.1 Sinocyclocheilus anshuiensis | reverse complement strand
TTTTAATTATTTCAAAAAAAAAAAAAAAAAAAAAAAAATATATATATATATATATATAAACAAACTGACAAAATTGAGGTTTGGATGTACTTTAAAATGAAAAAAAAAATGGCTTTGCGTCTTATTGAAAATACAGCTTTCATATAATATAAATAAATATAATGATTTTTAGTCACAAATATCAATTATTTAAATGTGTAACCAACCATTTCTTTAAAATAAACACTTTCTTAAGAGGAAAACAAAGGAATTACTTGACATGCTTTTAAACTTGCTTTTTAAAAGACAACAGGACTGAGAACAATGCACCAATTTTCCACTTAGAAACCTTGTAAAAATTAAATAAAGTTATCTGAGATTGACCACAACACATTTTGAATAGTTAAATATGCATGTTATTAGATTCAGTGAATAAGTCTATTTTGGAACAGTTACAACAAGCAAATGGCACCCATTTTTTTATAGGACAAAAGCATATAGTGAACAGGGACTATCAAAGTCAAAAAAGCACCATAAAAGTATCACTAAAGCAGTTCATATAGCCTAATTAGTTTGCTATATTCCAAACATTCAAACGCGACGTGATGTTGGGATTAATTCACTGGTATTACATCTGGCAGGTTTGAATGCACACAAGTGCAAATGAGATTTGAGGGCTACAGCTTCTACTTTTGTGTTCCACAGAATTTCAATATTTCTATCTAAACAGAAGGGCATTTTTGGGCAAACTGACAGCAAAGAGGCCATAAAGATAATATTATCCACATTTAATGGTCCATGAGGTTCAGAGCAGATGAAATCAGAGTTAAAGGTGAGGTCTAGGCCTAGAGAGTGATGGGGGCAGGAGCAGGCGTGTGAGATCACTTCACTGCAGTCAATGCACAGAGAAAAGCTGCAGAGCAAACACAGGTGGTTCAGAGCGAGTGTAAAGCTCTCGTCCACATCCCCCACTCAGCATTTCTTTTAGAGGGACTCACGCTCTTCAAACTAAAACCAGCCAACCAACCAGAATATATACAGTATGAATCTGTATTATGTTAATGCAAGCAAATTCTAATCATTACAGACTAACTGTAACAATTAAGTTTTGGTAATTTTTGTCCCTTAATGAATCTTGTTTTGTGTCAGGACATTTCTTCTCATGAAATTACCATAAAATTGGTCCCAACAAACCAAATTACCTGTTAACATATTTTCTAAAATGAAGAGCCCAGACGAAATCAGCAGATCATTTAGCATTTTCAGTGTCTAATTCGGAGGGAAAAATCTGAGAAATTCTGCAGAAAACCTTTAAATGTGTGCTAAAAATGTAATCAAATTAGCTAAATAGCTAAAAAATTAACATGCAAGGGGTAAGGATGCACATAGATTAAATGTGTGTCTGATAATTTTTCCACCTTAAAACACATGCACACCCATTTATACACCTTCTGGCCATTTTAGATTTCATTTTTTTAGTCCATGTTGACTATATTGCAGGTCATTTTTTTTACTGTGGGCAACTGCTGGCCACAAAGATAGCAAAACCTGACCCACAATAAATGTATTGTGACGACTCTGAGATGGTTGTTGAACAGATTCTCGTACATGTGCTGAGGTGAAAATGAAACAGACTGAAGAGATAAGACAAGGAATAGCCCCGGGTGCTATCAACTGACAAAAGTCATGAGCCAAAAAAACACTCTGCAGGTGCTTTGCTGTTCTGGTGAAAAATGATGATGAAATGACAAGCTCTAAATACGCCCCTAATTTACATCTTAATTGAAAAGAGAAAAGAAAAAACAACTAGCCTATCTTTGATCATAATTTCCATGATCAAAAAGAACACTGGTTAACGTTCTCTTTCTCTAAAGAGTGTGGCGATTATAAACCTTGAAATTAATCATCCAAATGAAATCCCTGAAAGTTAGTGTGAGCTAAAAGCTAAATATAAAGATTTGAGATGGAGAAGTCTTTGCTCATCATCTTAAACTCAACTCTTTTTTTCACCCTGCAGATTTCCTCCGGCTTTCTTTAAAGTAAAATGTCAATCGATAAGTGGAAGTCCTGTTCATTTTTAAATTGTTTTGTGGATATGTTCCTGGCACTGTTGACAAAATTTACGACAGCTGTTCCCATTTCGTTTTAAATTAAAAACCCCGCTCTGTAATCCCAGGAGTCAATCTATAATTAAGGGGATTTATAGAAAAACCAAGTGCTACATTAATAACAAAATTTAATATATTTCTTAATAAGCCATCAGCCGAAACGTCTTAAATGTGAAATATTTTTTTTTTAAATCTTCAGAAAGCTTTGCCTGGAGACAGACTGGACCTTTTTATCAGATTATAAATAATTATTATTTTATATCTACCGGTAATCGTCACCATGTGGCACAGTTGCATCCCAGCATTTTCAGACCACAATCCACATCATTACGACTAAATATAAACAACCCAGCATCTATTTGTTAATCATAAAATCTGTCACGAAACTGGAATACCATTATATGATCGGTTTTGCCCCTCACCATTGCTTCGTGTTCATCATATGGCTACACCATCAAAACAAGTAAATACTGGCCTAGAAAACGCATGAAGTAAGAATCTGAAATTCATTTTCTTAAATTAACTTTTAAAAATAAAAATAAAAAACTTTAAAATTAGGGCTCAATTTAACAACAACAACAACAACAATAAAAAATGAATTAACATTTGTTTTTATAAATAATAATAATCATTTTAAATAATAATAACATTTTAATAATAATATACATAATTTATAATAATAACAATTTATTATTAATAATAATAAAAAACAATTAAAATTAAATAAAATAATAATACAAATATTTTATTTTGATCACTAATTATCTAGATATATTATTAACTTTTTGTTATTATTATTACTATTCATAATAATAATAATAATAATAACAATAATTCAATTAAAATTAAATAATAAATTATTTCTTTTAATTCACTTTTGATTAATATTTGATTATACACCATCAAAACAAGTAAATACTTGGGTAGAAAATGCATAAATAAATAAGCATCTAAAATACATTTCCTTAAATTACTTTTTAAAATTAGGGCTCAATTTAACAATAAAACACCAACAACAACAATAAAAAAATGAATTAACATTTGTTTTTAGAAATAAATAATAATAATAATAATTATTATTATTATTATTATTTATAAATAATAGTAATACTCTTTAATAATAATAATAACAACAATGTATTATTTATTAATATTAATAATAATAATTTATAATATTAACAATTTATTATTAAAAATAATAATAACATTCAAAAATAAAAATTAATTACAATTAAATAATAAAAGTTATTTATTTTGATTTTATTTTGATCATTATTTATCTAGATATATTATTAACTTTTTGTTGTTATTATTATTATTACTATTCATAATAATAATTCCATTAAAATTAAATAATACATTATTTATTTTAACTTACTTTTGATTATTTATTAAATTATCTAGACATATTATTCACTTTTTGTTATTAATATCATTAATAATAATAAATCTAGGTAATAAATATTAATTTATTTACTTTTCTGAGAGGGTTTTATCATAATCAATTACCAAAAAAGTTAAGTAACAGCAAATATCTCACTGCCATTACACTGATATATAGATATGCAAAGAATAAAACTTTGTATGTTGAAGGGAAAAATACACACACTAAGTAATCAAATTAAATCAAATAAAAACTGTCACCATGCTAACAATAACACAAGCTCAACCTCTGCTCTGACATCATCAGCCCACTGGGTGGTGAGGTTAAGTGGATGATGACATCAAATGCAGTTAGTGCGTTCGTATATTCACTTAAGATGCAGGTTTGTAAGTGTGTTAATGTGTGTTAAAGGTCCGGGGCATGGCCCTGACTCAGCACCCCTGCTGAAACCAGCCCCCTGCTCGGCCCAGTCTCTCTCAGCGCGTGTTTACTCAGCTCTATCTAATGACAGCCCTTTTACAGCACTCTGCATTAAACTCAAGGGCTCTGGCTGCATCAGATAAATACAGCAAATCAAATAGGCCCGTGTTTGCCCTGCGTCTCCCTGACAGACCCGTGGCGAGGCATCGCAGCACACTGACCGGCCTGTGTCATCCTAAAACCCTGTCAAACAGACACCCGGGGCCGTCAGTCTATCGCTGCAAATCACTGGAAAACAAGAGCAGGAGAGAGCAAATAGAAGTTAATGAATGATACAGTGGAGAGCGTAATGATGGTCTGAAAGGGGCATCGTATGCGGGACTGCACGTACGGTGAAGGTCGGATTTGAGAATGGTGTTGTTGGCAAACACCCTGGCGTGTTACGTGTATTCGCTGAAAGCTAGCGCAGGCTAACCCGGGGGCTCATGACATTCATTTCCAGAGGCTGCTTCCCACGTGGGAGGTGTGTGTGTGTGTGTGTGTGTGTGTGTGTGTGTGTGTGTTGGCTGCATCAGATAAATACAGCAAATCAAATAGGCCCGTGTTTGCCCTGCGTCTCCCTGACAGACCCGTGGCGAGGCATCGCAGCACACTGACCGGCCTGTGTCATCCTAAAACCCTGTCAAACAGACACCCGGGGCCGTCAGTCTATCGCTGCAAATCACTGGAAAACAAGAGCAGGAGAGAGCAAATAGAAGTTAATGAATGATACAGTGGAGAGCGTAATGATGGTCTGAAAGGGGCATCGTATGCGGGACTGCACGTACGGTGAAGGTCGGATTTGAGAATGGTGTTGTTGGCAAACACCCTGGCGTGTTACGTGTATTCGCTGAAAGCTAGCGCAGGCTAACCCGGGGGCTCATGACATTCATTTCCAGAGGCTGCTTCCCACGTGGGAGGTGTGTGTGTGTGTGTGTGTGTGTGTGTGTGTGTGTGTGTTTTACCTTGCTCGCTCGTTCCCGATTGTTTTGGGCGGCCAGGTGGCGGGTGCTGTTTGCAGAATTATGGCACGGCTCTTTCACATGAAGAAGCTCTTGTTCCAGACGCTTGCACTGGGGAAGAGAGAGAAATGGGATTACTTGAATGCATTAAATCAGAATTTACCCAGGTGATTAGACCAGCTAAAAGACACTTGCTTTCACACTTGGTTGCTTTTGCATTAACTACAGTACACAAGCCGAAATGATGTTAAATGATTCTATTAGGTCACTTTCAATGCACTGTTTCTGTACAGTGGGACAGATGTTTCTCAGAAATTTCCACCATGCATTATAGTTTATTATATATACATTTTATGGAATATAATTGTTTTTTTTTCTTTTTTGAGGAGTGGGGGTTATTATCTTGACAGAATAATTTAAACTGCAAAACACTGGTGGACACATATGATTATAACTTTTTTGAAAGCGTTTAAACAATATCTGCATTAAAGTTGGCTCAGGAACCATGTGAAAACCAGTTGCACTGCCACATGGAAAAATCATGTGTATGCAAGTGTGTTCTAAGAGAGGTGAAATCTCTGCAGGGTATAAACCTACATTCTCAGTTATTACTATATTTACTGTAAGAACCTCAGCACACACTTGCTGATATTACTCTCCGTTTGTGTCTGTGATCCCTGGAGGGACAGACTCATTTGTGGTACAGTTCAAAAATAAAATCACTGACTTTTATGAAGAAAAATATGCACGAAATTCAAGAGATTGCTGTGGAACATCTATAGAGTGGAAAGAGAAGTCGTTTAAACCACTTCAGTAATTCAGTAGTATTAATATATTTAAAAAAAATGCTTGTGTTTGAGAGATGCCATAAAAGTTTTTTTGTTGTTGTTTTTTATTACTATTATTTATTTATTTGCATGTACCTGTAAAATTAATAAGCAAATTTATCAAAAATAAAATAATAATAAAAAACTAAAAATATTTTAATATTTTAAATATAAAAAAATATTTTTAAAACCAAATTTAATTGTCGAAGGAATTATAAAATTATCAAAATTTTCCCCACTAATAGTAATGTTATATAGGTACAATTAATTACACGCCAAAGCAAATTCATTTAAAACATTAATTAAAAAAAGAATTGAATAAAAAAAAATCTAACCTAAAATCTAAAGTAAAAATCAACCTAAATAAATAAATTAATTAATTAATTAATTACATGCCAAAGCATATTTATTTAAAAAACTAATAATTAAAAAATAATTAAATGAGTAAAAATGAACCTAAATAAATAAATAAAGTAAGTAAGTAACATTTATAATCATGTAAATTATTAAGATTTACTAAATTCTGCATTTTTCCAACAAATTAAACTACAGTTTTTTGGGGTAAACTGTGAAAACAATGGCTCAACTAAATGTACCTGAATAAATATTATGTTAACGCAAAATATAACCATGTAAATGTGAAATTATTAAATAATGCATTTTTCCCAAAATTGTATAGAGCAAAGTGGTTTTACATTCTTCCGGGGGAAAAACTGTCAGTGTCAGTGGCTCAAACACTATAGCCTAAATAATAAAACTATTATATAATACAAAATGCTGAAAATCGTTTCACTGCATTCAAATATGACATAGTACTTTTAATCCACACCACAAGTGCCTATACATAATTCTCTGTCCACAAAGCCTATCCTCATTTTTCCATACAGTACAAGACTCTCTGGCGGGCTGTCAGACAGACTTTAAACACACACCGACATGACCAGCTCTTTGGTGGGTATTATTGTAAGCGGGCTTGTTTTCTACCAGTCCATATGTGCTCCTCTCCATGTGCACATTCCAGGATCGACGGACACTTACCAGGAATGTAAACCATCCTCACGGCCTGACGAGTCCCAATGTTTCAACATTCAGCCTTCTCAAAGAGTAGCGCCCGTGCAAACAAGCCTCTCAGCCACCGACCCCACTCCTGTCTCTTTCCTCTGCAGACTAAAATAATACCACCGCCGTCCAGACAAAACACACAGCGCCTCTTTAGTGTCAGCCTGAGTTATGGTTCTCGGGCAGCAGATGTCTTTTAGGGGGAAACATACGTATTTTAATCAGAATGCACCTTTGCGGTGACGCAAAAGGCACCACAAATAGCTGCAGTTGAGGCGAAACGGGGCGAAGGAACAAGCATATTCATCTATTTTAACTTTTTAATCAATATTAACCAGCACAACAACACAAGAGGTCTGAACCACGTCACATCATGCACAACGAGCATAAAAAAAATCATCAGAATAAGATCTCAAGACAACCCTAATTCACCACGAGATTCGACTTCATTTCCCCTCTCACTTTAACATCAGCACTCTATCAAGATCAAGAGAAATTCAATAAGCGCCCAGCACAGGGACATAACGAAGCGGATCTCATTCGCCGCATTAACTGTGAGGAGAGGATGGAAGTGAGAATAAGATTTATTTCCTCCAGCACTTATCCAGCTTTTCATATTCTGGCAGGCCAAAGGGATGTGGTGGCCCTCTGCCTGCAGCCGGGCTCTAATCCCTACGAGATGAGGAGAGAGATGGGAGGAACGACATGGGAGGGAGATATCCTTGAGGATAGAGAGAGGACCCATTCCTGTCTCAGAGGGATTAGGCATGGGGTTTGCAACTTACTTCTGAAATTGCCCCACAGATTCAGGTTTTTGGCCCCAATGAAAAAGCAGGGTGGCGTTTGGCAGCGTGTGCTGGTGGGTTTTGGGCGTAGTTAGAAGACACCTGGCCTTCTGCTCATATCAAAGAGGTTGACACAGGTTGTCATGGTCGAGCTGCCACTGGCTTTTTCTTTATGAATCTGGCCTACCTCCAATAAAGGACACAGTCGATTGGAAGACTCTGAGTGATACAAATACATTTATGAAGAAAGCGAAAACTAAACGTAAGGTCTCAATTTCTCCATTTTTTCTCGCAATACATTTTTTTTCTTCATTTTTTAAACAAATAAGTCCTTATCTTAGACTCCCTTACATTCTTTGGATATTAAAAATTCATTGCTTAATACAATAAAAGCATATAGTGTTAAAAATGTCATGAAATTGATTTTAAAAATGTATTTAAGAATACACTATTGTTCAAAACTTTGGGGTCATTAAGACTTTTTTCAAGGAAATTAATACTTTTATTTAGCAAGGATGCATTAAATAGATCAAAAGTGACTGTAAAGAGTTTTACATAGAAATTTTTCTAACAATTTCAAATAAATGCTATTCTTTTGAACTTTTATTTTCAACAACGTAACTGAAAAAAATGAACCATGGTTTTCACACACAAAAAAAGCATAATAATAAATAAATAAATAAATAATAAAAACTAAGCATCCCAACTGTTACATCATTAATGATAAGAAATGTTTCTTGAGCAGCAAATCAGCATATTAGACTGATTTCTGAAAGATCATGTGACACTGAAGACTGGAGTAATGATGCTGAAAATTCAGCTTTGCATCACAGGAATAAATTACATTTTATAATATATTCAAATAGAAAACAGTTATTAGAGATTTCTTTCAAAAATGCAAAATCTTAAGAGCCCAAACTTTTGAATGGTGACATACATTTTTTCAACAAAATATGGCTTACAAAAAAATCTCTCCAGTACAGGCAGATATAAGCCAGTTAGGTGGACTGGCTACTCAATAGTTAAAAGTCTGAGTTTTAACAACTGTATATGTGTCGGAACTAAGCAACTGTGTTTCTTATGCCACAAACTCTGCCATTATTCATTTATGAGTTTACACACATACACACACACACACACACACACACACACACACACACACACACAAAAGAGATGTAGAGGTGTTGTAGCACAGCAAGTCTTCCACGTAGCTGCATTTGTTCAGTTTGCAGCAATGGCTATTTTTGTCTCCTGCTTATTCACTTCTGTCAGGCAGGGCATTTAAGGACCAAAGCAGGCCCCCACAAGGAAGATGGAAATCATTTCAATCAAAAATATTCCTGTGTATCCAACCACAGAAATATTAGAGCACATTATACCTGCCAACCACCTACACAGATGAATTTACAATCAAATGAACAGTTGCTTTTTTTACTCTTTATCTACACTGTTTTGTTGCAGAATTTTATTCTAAAATGTCAACATTTTAGCCAGAATTACCAATGTTTTTGATAATATAAAAGAGTTTTGCGTTATTCATATCCAGTAAACACCACCTCATATCCATTCATATTGACTGCAGTAAATTACCCATCTAAAATACTGAGTGTCACAAGTCTGGGAAACCAAATAGTCAGAAAGACCTTGATGACCTGTACCATCACACCTGATAAAAGTTACAACACACTCTACCCGCTGACCCAAAACAACACATGACCGTTAGATACAATTCTGTGTCCAAATAATCAAATCAACCACATTATATAACACCAATTATGAAACGTAGGCTGCCTTTATCAACAAAGAAATCCCAGCAAATACATCCACTGCCCCACACTTGAACTCTATGATGAAGCTGAATATCTGGATGTCAATATTTAGCTACCTGCTTGTTTGTTTTCATTTGATTGAATTATGTGTGTAGGAACGATATACCAAATATTTGAGGTTATGCAGCAATATTTGTCCCTACATGTGAATTAGGTAGCTTGTGTGTTGATTCTTAAATCAGTGCAGGATCTGTGAATAAACACAGATGTATGTGCTTTAATAGACCAATAATCAAAGTCATCTTGCAGAGGAGTTAAAACGCAGGAGGAGAGATAGTCAATATTTAGAGAGTCGTATTTGATTTTTTTTTTCTATGGTGTAAAGGTTTCTGGCTTGGTACACAACTACTGTGAGTGGAGTGTTTAGGGCTGGTGTGTGTTAGGATGGACCCATAGCAGAGAGTGTGTGCACGTTGTAGGTTTGTACCCTGGTTAAAGCAGCGTCTCTCTCCTCTATGACAGCTTTCATCTCCTCTGAGGTGATCTGGGAGCGACGCTCTCTGGCCCTCTGGATCTGTTCAATGATGGCCGCCCCGCTCTGCTCGATAACAAGGGCAGAGTCCGCGCTGTTAACCCTGTTCAACAACTCTTCCAGGTCCTGACCAAAACATACAAACAGCATCACAACTCATATCAAAACTAACGCTAAATATCATTTCAAAAATCAGTTGATCACATTTTAAAGGAATAGTTCCAAAAAAATGAAAATTTACCCGCCCTCAGAGAGTAAATGAGTTTGTTTCTTCATCAGAACAGATTTGGAGAAATTTAATGAGTTAGTTTCTTCATAAGAACAGATTTGGAGGAATTTAGCATTACATCACTTGCTCACCAATGGATCCCTTGCAGTCAATGGGTGCCGTCAGAACGAGAGTCAAAAAAGCTGATAAAAACATCACAGTAATCCACACCACTCCAGTCCATCAATTAATATCTTCTGAAGTGAAAAGATGTGTGTTTATAAGAAACAAATCCATCATTAAGATGTTTTTAAATTCAAACCATTGCTTACGGCTAAAATACGAGTCCTCTATCCATAATATTGCTTTCTCCAGTGAAAAAGTCGTCTCGTCTGAATCAGGAGAGAAATATGCACAGATCAAACACTGTTTCAAAACGGTTCTAAACCAATACGTTGGTGGATTTTGATGTGAGAGCACAACAGGGGATGGACTTTTTCACTGGAGGAAGCATTATTATTGATAATGGACTGGTATTTTGGCCAAAAGTGCCGGTTCAAAACTAAAATGCCATAATGATGGATTTGTTTCTTACAAACATTTATCTGTTCATTTCACAAGATGTTAATAGATGAACTGGAGTCGTATGGATTGTGATGTTTTTATCAGCTATTTGGACTCTCATTCTGACGGCACCCATTAACTGCAGAGGATCCATTGGTGAGCAAGTGATGTGATGCTAAATTTCTTCAAATCTTTTTTAGATGAAGAAACAAACTCATCTACATCTTGGTTGGCCTGAGCATATTTTCAGCAAAATTTTCATTTTTGGATGAACTATTTCTTTAAGAATTAAGAACAAGAACAAATATGCAAAAATATATGCAATTTGGTGCAGTTGCAGACATTTATATGGCCAAAAAGATGAAATTCTGATTCCTTGTAAATCAATGAGATCTTTATAAGAGTATTGAAGATTACTTGCATTAAATATCAGTTGTCACTCTATATCTCTTAACAATATGTCTGAGTACAATGATATTCCAATGCTTAGTTTATTGGTCAAAGCTCTGCATGCAATGCAGTACAATGATGACTGAGAGATGTACAAATAAATGCTCCTCAAAAGCCTGATGTATCATATTTTAACATGATTTTTACATGAGTTACATGTGGATAATCAGGTAAACCTAAGTTGCTTCAGTCCTCTAAGTGTTCATCTTGAAATATTACTAACAAGTTATTCTTACATTTCGGTAAGAAGTCAGTATCAATCACATAGAAGGTATGTAATAGATCACGTACAGGTTTTTCAGCAAAGTTTTGATCATATTGATAGTTTAGATAAATGTATGTATCAAATATGATGATACAGAAGCCTTTATAATGTTAAATACGGCCGTAAACACTCATGAAATTTTAATAGATGACATACTGGTAACTATAGCAACATTTTGGCATCTCACTATTGATGCCAATGGCCACTTATATGCTATTTTTGATGAAAGAAACAGAGCAACTTAAGACATTACGTCAAATAATTATTAGCAAACCACTCTCAATAGAGGCACAGTTCAAAAACTGCTCCTCAAATAGCTATATGATTTAAGGTATCATTTATGTTCATGTGCAACAGATGCACAGAGAATTCATACATTTTTCATCAGAATAAGCATCAAAACAAGCCTTTTCTGTGGCTGTGTTTTCATTTAAGACAGTCGGACAAAAAGGGTACACAGAACAATCAGAGATGAAATTCTCCAGTGAGGAAGGCTTACCACATCACTTTCTTCAGGTTTAATATTCTCCAGCCTGGAGAGAGATGGAGAGAGAAAAGAAATGTGTGAGAGAGAGAAATAGAGAAATGAAATGTAGTGAGCTTCCTTGAGTTTCTTTTATGTCACTCTGCAAAATGAGATCACTTCCCAAATCCAGTAATTGCATTCCGTGGGTTTTGGTATGAAAGAAGAAGACACACTCAGAGATATTAAAAGTGCCGCCCGCTCGTGCTGTTTTTCCACTGTAATGCCCATTCTGCTCAGAACTGACAGCGAATTGTTAAGTTATTAATGTTTACTACTTTATATGACTATTGGGATCAATTGTTCATATGTGTGGGGAAACGGAGAGACGGATTAGGCCTGAACCTTTTGTGCCACACCTGCCATGAGCATCTTTATAAAGGCAAAGACAACAGTAATTATGGAGCCAAATGCCTGGAGACACACGGGTCACACACACCGTTGGAAATATTTATGATTTTGAAGGTTTTTCATTTGGACCTCGATAACAAATGCACAGTCACAAAGATTTGCTCATGGCTAATGTAGATCAACGGCATGGCAAGTCAAATCTTGAGGTTTTGCAATAAATGTATGAAATATATACAGTGAGGTCGGAGAATCTGAGATCTCACTATAAAAAAGAAAAAATAAGTGCAAATAAACAAAAAGCTGTAGGGTTTTAAAAGATTAAAACAAAATGATCATGATGTAACATTTTAATTTAATTTCTAAAAATTCTAATATTTCTAATATTATTTAAAATTATTAAAAAAAAAAAGTTTAGTGTCGGTAAGATATTTTTAATGTTTTTGAAAGAAAAATTATGCTCACCAAGGCTGCATTTATTTGATCAAAAATATAGTAATATTGTGAAATATTTTTTACAATTTAAAATAAGAGTTTTCTATTTAAGTATATTTTAAAAAAGAATGAATTCCTGTGATGCAAAGCTGAAATTTCAGCATCATTGCTCCAGTCTTCAGGGTCACATGATCCTTCAGAAATCATTCTAATATGCTGATTTGCTTCTCATTAAACATTTCTTACTATTATCAATGTCGAAAACAGTCCTTAATATTTTTGTGGAAACCCTAATACATTTTTTCAGGATTCTTTGATAAATAGAAAGTTCAAAACAACAGCATTTATTTGAAAAATAAATATTTTGTAACATTACAAGTGACTGTCACTTTTGATTAATTTAATGCATCACTGCTTAGAAACTTCTTTACAAAAAACATACCAACCCCAAACTTTGAAATGGTATTGCAAATTCAAAATATAAAGTCCCCACTGTATATTTATACTGCCACAGTTTCACTGGTTTCAGTGAGAAATGACGGCAGGTGAATTGCAGAAATTCACGCTGCCTACTTTTACAGACCTCACAGGCATGATGCTCCTTTAAGAGCAAATCGAATTCCTCCATCAGCCACCAGGCAGAAAAAAACAACAACCCCTCCACTCATTTACAAAGGCATTACATGGGCCTCCATCCATTATAAAGGTACATACTCATTCACACAATGGACCCAAGAGTGACCTCTGAAAATAAGGGCTTAGAACATGTGTGTCCATATTCCCTGAAAGATAATGGGATTCCACTTGGCTATCAATTATCATTTTTTTGAGAGAGGGGCCGGAATGGAGTCCTTGAACACAGCTATAAGAGGGATGCGATTTTATAATTAGATTTTGAAGAGATCTTGCGCTCATTGGGCGGCCGGAAAATGCATTTCATGCCTCTCGATAATTGCGGTTCGAGTGACTTGAGTAACTATCAATAAATCATGAGGCCGACTGAAATATTAAACAGGGTGTAAGGTTATACAAATACCTCCGGAAAAGGACGTCAAGCAATAAAGAAGAGCGTTGACTCATCTTTAAATTTAAAATATACTAGTTGTTGCATCCTCATAAACGTTGACGCTTTTTAAAACCACAACTGGTCTTGAACAGGATATACTGTAAATGCTTCCGTCCCCTGGAGGGCACAGGGCAATATTCGTTTTGAAAGGCTCGTCATCAAACAACAGCACCAGTTATGAGCAGTTAAACATACAAGGAAGAAGATCATATTAATTAGGACCCAGCAGGCAGGGTGGTAAACGGTAAATATCCACAGGTCTAAAGCACGGGATTGATTAGAGTGGAACTTCTGACTGACAGCCCAGTACTAGGATGAGGGGACTCTTACAAATGTCACAACCCTCTGATATATTTCCAAACCAGTCGATATTGGATTTCCCCTCAAACCCTTGTCTGTTCATGCAGCTTGTCCTCTAGCAGGAAGAATAAAGCAGCTTCCCATTACAACGGTGAGTAAGGCCACATGCCTTGCATGCTTCTTAAACCGTTAAATCCACTGCCTTTAAAAACTTTAACGGCTCTTGGACTAAGAAGTGTGGATACAAAACCTCAGGATTTCCTTTTATCACCTCACAGAAGCTTCTGGACCATAAAGTAAGCTTCAGAGTTACCTATTTATATCAACGATAAATGAGTTGAAAAATGTGTCACTGAAGACGTTTATCAGACATATTCTAATGTTACCAGACATAAGCCCTTTTCACTACTCCTATCAATAAGTACAATACAGAAAAAAAGAGAGGAGAAATGAGATGCGTCAAGGTTTATCAAACTTTACTGACTGTATGAGCACTAGGCCTGAGTAGTATATTAAATATATATCAAATCTTCAATATTTCTTTTTGGCAATATAAAATATTGCAAAATTTCACAGCCATTTACCCCCTGGTGTCATTAGGATAGCACTACAACAGATAAATTAAATGCAATTTAAAAATTTGTGAGTTTCCATTCATTTTCAGCAAGTCTTTTAAACTACAGTATTAGTTTCAATGAACTGATAAAAAAAAAACTTGTTGTGTTACCATCGAAAAATGTTTCAAACAGTAAGGCATAGTGCAAGCGACGCCAAGGGAATGCATGAACTGATAAAATGATTACCATTAATGCAATGCAAGTCACTTTGGATAAAAGTGTCTGCCAAATGTATAAATGTAAATGTTTTCAAACTACCATTTAAAAGTTTGTTTTTCGAAATACGTGTTATGCCAACCAAGGCTGCATTTATTTGATTAAAAATGCGGTAAAAACAGTAATTGATTGAAAGCTGAATAAATAAGCTTTCCATTGATGTATGGTTTATTAGGATAGGACAATATTTGGCAGAGATACAACTATTTGAAAATCTGGAATCTGAGGGCACAAAAAACTCTAAATATTGAGAAAATCGTCTTTAAAGTTGTCCAAATTAAGTCCTTAGCATTGCTTATTACTAATCAGAAATTAAGTTTTGATATATTTACGGTAGGAAATGTACAAAATATCTTCATGGAACATGATCTTTACTTAATATCCTAACGATTTTTTGGCATAAAAGAAAAAACAATAATTTTGACCCATACAATGTGTTGTTGGCTATTGCTACACATATACCCGTGCTACTTATGACTGGTCCAGGGTCACATATATTTTAAGATGTAATTTATTCCTGTGATCAAAGCTGAATTTTCAGCATCATTACTCTAGTCTTCAGTGTCACATGATCCTTCAGAAATCATTCTAATATGCTGATTTGGTGCTGAAGAAACATTTCTTATTATTATCAATGTTGAAAACAGTTGTGCTGCTTAATATTTTTGTGGAAACAGTGTTAACATTTTTTTTTTCAGGATTCTTGGATGACTAGAAGGTTCAAAAGAACAGCATTTCTTTGAAATATAATTTTTGTAACAGTAAAATCCTTAACTGTCGATTGAATGTGTCTCTGCTAAATAAGAGTACTCAATTTTTCTTACTGATGCCAAATTTTCAACAGTAGTGTATATATGGAGATATATATGGAATAATGTAGCTGCATCGCCCAGCCTTAATCAGCACTAAAGCTCCACGTCTAGACCACTAAGCCAGGGCTTCAACAAACAATGGGCCTCATTTACAAAAATAACATTTCTGTGTAAATCACTCCTAAAACCATTCTGACATAATATTCAAGTCAAAGTGATAATTTACATAAGACTCATTATACAAAAATTACTTAGCATTTTATTATGCTACTGTTTTATATACAAGTATCGGTCTAATTTTGAGTATGATGGCACAACTTGACCACGTGAAAATTGCAAATCGAAATGATCGATTTTCATTTTGTGAGGAGCTTCTTGGAGAGAACAGAAATGATTAGAGCAGCATGTAGTTGGACAGACTGAACTGATGGTCTGGTTTTGGAAGAGGTTTGAACGGCACATACTCCAGCGTCGCCTCCTGAAGCTTCTTGGCCCGAAGTAAAGCTTCATCCCTCTCCTCGTTAGCCAGACGCAGTCTGGCCATCACAGCCTGGTCTCTCTCCCTCTGAGCCTTATAGATTTCCTCGACTAACGCTGAGACAGACAGAGAGAGAGAGAGAGAGAGAGAGAGGTTATTATTCTGGTATTGCACTCCAGAGCTCCAGCTGCACAATAACAAGGCTAAGCTCCTCGGGAAAGAGGTTATTGCAGTTGAAACACTATGGCATAAGTATTAATAACTCTAAGTGAGCCTTATTTTGAGAAGACAGTTTACCCTGGGGAGGTATGCGTGTGTGTGTGTGTGTGTGTGTGTGTGTGTGTGTGTGTGTGTGTGTGTCCGTGAGTGTGTGTGTGTGTGCACGAGCGCCCAGAGCAATAAAAACAGCAGCAACACCCTGAAGTCAGAGTTCCAGGCTCTTGGAGACTGGAGACATTTTATTTATGAAATTTCAGCATGGAAACACTCTGGTTTATCAACATTGTATGGGAACAGCGAGCAATTACACCAGGCTCATGGATGTCAGAAACCATCTGAAAAATATCCTCATATAGCAGGACAAACATGACTGTGTTTGACCTACAAGCCTCAGAAGGTTCACGGGCATGCTGACGTATGTATTTCCAAAACAATATTGGAAATGAAGGCCCCTGGTGAATGAATGAACAAATTAATGAACTAATGAATGAACAAACAAGCAAATGAACAAACGAACGATGAATGGGTCCATGGGCATACTGACGACTCTCCAAGAATCTCCAAGCAACACTGGAGACAAAGACCGCTAGAAAATATAAATTACTGAATGAATGAACAAACACACAACCAAATAATGACAATGAATGAATGAATTAATTAATGAACGAACGAACGAACAATATATTATGGCAAAACAATATTGACTGCTAGCAAATATAAATGACTCAACGAATGAACAAATGCACGAACTAATGCAAAGGAATAAATGAATGAATAAATTAACAAATAAATAAACTAAACTAACAAATAAAACAAGTAAAAATGAACCAATTTCCAAAGCATAATTATGAATAAAACCACTAGCAAATATAAATGACTGACTGACCGAACAAACAAACAAACAAAAAGAAATGAATGAATTAATTAACCATTGAACAAATAATATAAATAAACTAACAAATTAACCAATAGAAGTATCCATGAGTCAATTTCCAATGCTTTGTTACCCACAAAGGCCACTAGCAAATATAAATGACTGAACAAACATACAAACAAACAACCGAATGAATGAATGCAAAGAAATGAACCAATAAATAAATAAACGGATGAACTAACAAGCTAAATTATCTATGAACCAATTTCCAAAACCTTATAACACACAAAGGCTGCTAGCAAATATAAATGACTGACTGAGCGAACAAATTAACAAACAAACATGTGAATGAATGAACAAATGATCCATGATCCAATTTGCTAAGCATTAATTTCACACCAAGGCCACAAGCCAATATGAATGAAGAAATAAAGGAATTGATGAATTAAAATGGACAAAGGACAGATGAATGAACAAAATAACAAGACAAACAAACAAAGAAGGTACGAAGAAATGCTTGAACGAAAACAAAATAAATAAACAAGCAAAGTTTATTCCAACTAAGAGAGTTTTGATTAAAATTTGCTGATTTTGTTTCACGCACCCGACCTGACCTGCACCAAACTCAAAAATCAAGCAGACAATTTGGTAAAATCCACAGGATTTTGGCATTACCAAACGGTCCTTGGCACCATCTCTAATCCCACCGAAAGCGGCACTGTTATCCATCACTCGCATCAATTCTTTCCTGCATGTTACGATAAACAGTCATTCCCACACTAAGCCACTACAAAGTTCACAAAGCAAATCAATATTGCTGGAATTTGCTGATTAAACATCTCCCACCCGAACTATACAAATCATATTGAAATGAGGGCGGCGAATACATGCATTATCATCGCCTTATTAAATGAACAATTTGGCTGCCTAATTGCGTGTCATATATGTCACGTGTCACATATTTCCCATTTAATGAACAAACTTGTGAGAATGGCGCTTTTTAGCTAGTTAAGTTCAAGCGAAAAGTGAATATTGGCTAAATTTAAATATTTGTTCAGCAAAGGTGAGGAGCGTGTACATTTCATCGACAAAATAATCAGTTACAGAGAGGAATGATCACTTCTGATGAGGGCGCTTTATGTTAGACACTGGTTTATGTGTACAAATGTCAAAGTGTGCTTTTCTCGGGTTCTGCTAACATGTACTAACTAATTAATTAAAAGTGTTTATTCTTCAGCTGTGTTGGAAGGTCAGACGTTTGCATTTAGAGATCTATGCAATGTCACACCTCATACTAAACACGTAAAAAGGTAAATGCTGCCATATTAAATGAGTCGACTTATTCTTTATTCCTTTCAACCATATAAACATCCAACTTTTCACCCATGCATCCTACCTGCAGCTCTCTCACTGGCATGTGCCTCCAGCTCGGCCTCCTGTAGCTGTGAGTCCAGAAGCTTGGTTTCCAACTCCTTCTCCTTCAGCGCCAACTTCTCCTGGAGCTGTAGACACACACAAGACATAAATAGAACTTTATAACTTTATTCATAACTTTATTAGGTCAACAAAATAAATAAATAAACGAACAACAAACCTGCTTGGTATATGAACATTCATTTGTGTTATTTCCACAGTCTACCAAAAACTGTAAATGTATAATTTTTGCATGAAACTGCATACAATTTCAGGATGTATTTTACCCAAAAATCTCAAATATACACTACTGTTCAAAAGTTTTGAGTTGTTAGATTTTCTTATGCTTACCAAGGCTGCATATGGTCAAAAATGCAGTAAAACAGCAATACTATCAAATATTATTAACATTAAAAAAAAACTGTTTTCTATTTGAATACATCTTAAAATATAATTTATTTTTGTGATGCAAAGTTGAATTTTCAGCATCATTTCTCCAGACTTCAATGCCACATGATCCTTCATATATCATTCTAATATGTGACCCTGGACCACAAAACCAGTCTTAAGTGTCAAAATTGAGATTTATTAAGATCTCAAAGCTGAATAAATAAGCTTTCAGATGATATTAAATCTGTTAGGATAGGACAATATTTGGCCGAGATACAACTATTTGAAAATCTGGAATCTGAGGGTGCAAAAAAATCAAAATATTGAGAAAATCTCCTTTAAATTCTGCACCAAACTCAAAAATCAAGCAGACAATTTGGTAAAATCCACAGGATTTTGGCATTACCAAACGGTCCTTGGCACCATCTCTAATCCCACCGAAAGCGGCACTGTTATCCATCACTCGCATCAATTCTTTCCTGCATGTTACGATAAACAGTCATTCCCACACTAAGCCACTACAAAGTTCACAAAGCAAATCAATATTGCTGGAATTTGCTGATTAAACATCTCCCACCCGAACTATACAAATCATATTGAAATGAGGGCGGCGAATACATGCATTATCATCGCCTTATTAAATGAACAATTTGGCTGCCTAATTGCGTGTCATATATGTCACGTGTCACATATTTCCCATTTAATGAACAAACTTGTGAGAATGGCGCTTTTTAGCTAGTTAAGTTCAAGCGAAAAGTGAATATTGGCTAAATTTAAATATTTGTTCAGCAAAGGTGAGGAGCGTGTACATTTCATCGACAAAATAATCAGTTACAGAGAGGAATGATCACTTCTGATGAGGGCGCTTTATGTTAGACACTGGTTTATGTGTACAAATGTCAAAGTGTGCTTTTCTCGGGTTCTGCTAACATGTACTAACTAATTAATTAAAAGTGTTTATTCTTCAGCTGTGTTGGAAGGTCAGACGTTTGCATTTAGAGATCTATGCAATGTCACACCTCATACTAAACACGTAAAAAGGTAAATGCTGCCATATTAAATGAGTCGACTTATTCTTTATTCCTTTCAACCATATAAACATCCAACTTTTCACCCATGCATCCTACCTGCAGCTCTCTCACTGGCATGTGCCTCCAGCTCGGCCTCCTGTAGCTGTGAGTCCAGAAGCTTGGTTTCCAACTCCTTCTCCTTCAGCGCCAACTTCTCCTGGAGCTGTAGACACACACAAGACATAAATAGAACTTTATAACTTTATTCATAACTTTATTAGGTCAACAAAATAAATAAATAAACGAACAACAAACCTGCTTGGTATATGAACATTCATTTGTGTTATTTCCACAGTCTACCAAAAACTGTAAATGTATAATTTTTGCATGAAACTGCATACAATTTCAGGATGTATTTTACCCAAAAATCTCAAATATACACTACTGTTCAAAAGTTTTGAGTTGTTAGATTTTCTTATGCTTACCAAGGCTGCATATGGTCAAAAATGCAGTAAAACAGCAATACTATCAAATATTATTAACATTAAAAAAAAACTGTTTTCTATTTGAATACATCTTAAAATATAATTTATTTTTGTGATGCAAAGTTGAATTTTCAGCATCATTTCTCCAGACTTCAATGCCACATGATCCTTCATATATCATTCTAATATGTGACCCTGGACCACAAAACCAGTCTTAAGTGTCAAAATTGAGATTTATTAAGATCTCAAAGCTGAATAAATAAGCTTTCCATTGATGTATGGTTTGTTAGGATAGGACAATATTTGGCCGAGATACAACTATTTGAAAATCTGGAATCTGAGGGTGCAAAAAAATCAAAATATTGAGAAAATCTCCTTTAAATTTGTCCAAATGAAGTTCTTAGCAATGCATATTACTAATCAAAAATTAAGTTTTGATATATTTACAGTAGGAAATTTACAAAACATCTTTATGGAACATGATCTTTACTTAATGTCCTAATGATTTTTGGCATAAAAGAAAAATCAATAATTTTGACCCATACAATGTATTTTTGGCTATTGCTACAAATATACCCCAGCGACTTAAGACTGGTTTTGTGCTCCAGGGTCACATATGCTGATTTGACACTCAAGAAACCTTTCTTATTATCAATGTTGAAAACAGTTATGCTGCTTAATATTTCTGTGAAAACATTTTTTTCAGGATTCTCCAATTAACAGAAAGTTCTAAAGAACAGAATCGTTTGAAATCTTTTGTAACAATTTTGTAGCAATATTTTACTGTCACTTTTGATCAATTTTATGTGTTCTTGCTGAATAAAAGTTTTAATTTCTTTATAAAAAAAACCCTCACCCCAAGTAAAACACTGTAATGGTTCTAAAATAAATAGGCTTAATTTTCTTTATGCAGAAAATAGGTTTTTAGGTGAATTATGACCTGAATTCCATATATTGGCCACACTTTCACTGAAAAACTCATATCAGCCAACCACAACTTTATAACCCCTGCATCAAGCTTTTGTATTTGCACCACTACATCATATAATTCAGGACTTCTTATAAAAAAAGAGGAACTGTCGTGTCTTGGCTGTAAATCTGGATTGGTGAGTGATATTTTACGACTACGAGCCTCTCAATGATAGATTTAACCTCCTGTCTTAAATATTTTCATCCCGTTTGTTTTTGTCCTCCCGGACTTTGAAAACATGACGGGGTTGGGCCAGAGTCCTCAAAGGGCTCTCTCAAATCACTGCCAGCAAAAACACACTCTTGGGATATGTTCCTGCCCCTCTGTCAAGAATCACAACTACTTGCAAACCGGGGACATCAATTACAGTCGTTTCCCCCTTCTCCAACCCCTCAAACGACACGTCTCCAGATGGGTGCAGATATGCCACATACACTGACTAACACAATTTCAAGACTCTAGTCCTATGCCCTGAAAGAACAATGATGGAGCAAGAATATATATTAAACAGAATGTAATGCAGTTTACTAAAGGTCCTCTTAGATTTCAATCCCTTCCCAGCCATATAGTGATAAAGACGTATAGCGATGACTTTTTACAACGCAACCAAATCCTGTCATCACATTACAGAAGTAAAATGGATTGTAAGTACAAACTTCACAGACAACTTGGTCATTAAACACTTTATTTTCAAGTACTGCACTACCACAGAACACACTGTTACCATGGGAACAGAAATTGTTGCAATCAGCACAGCATTGAGTTTTTTCAACCCAATGCCGACTAGCTTGGCAACATTTGCTAACAAAAGCTAGCTACCTACCTAAAGTTAATATGGGATGTATAGTTAAGAGTATGAAGGACACTATTGCCATTAGATAATAAGACGACAGATTGAGTGTGAACTGCAACAGTATGTCAATATTTGCAAACTTAAGCAGAGCTGCTAGGAAAGGCACATATGAAATAATTTTAGCAAAATGAGTTATGACGTGTATCTAAGTCCAGTCTGTGTTCATGTAGCAAAAAGGAAACAAATGAATTGCACAATCCTGTCTGACATGGAATTTCCAAACTATAAGTCTATGTGGCTGTTGCAATTTTTAGGTTAAATGAAATATGTTGAAAACATTTCATGAAGCACAAGACTAACAACCTAAATTTCAAAAAGAAAGCTAGTCTACTCTCTGATTGAATGAGCAGATTACAAAACAAGTCAGGGTAGTGTCATGTTTAATTTTTGACAGGAATGAAAACGAGGCTGTGAGGGGTAGAAGCAGTGGTGTATAAAGTACCTGAAAGCCATACTCAAGTAAAAGTACAGACATCTTACCAAAAAATGACTTTGGTAGAAGTTGAAGTCACAGTTTAGAATATTACTTGAGTAAAAGTCTTAAAGTATGTGATATTTATTGTACTTAAGTACAAAAAGTTTTTTTTTTTTTAAA
Source organism: Sinocyclocheilus anshuiensis (assembly GCF_001515605.1). Lineage (NCBI taxonomy): Eukaryota > Metazoa > Chordata > Actinopteri > Cypriniformes > Cyprinidae > Sinocyclocheilus > Sinocyclocheilus anshuiensis. The sequence continues at coordinate 3,208,500 of NW_015542408.1, read as the reverse complement.
TCTTAAACGTACTTAAGTATTGAAAGTAAAAGTACAAGTAAATGCAAAATGGAAAAGAAGCAAATAAATAAATGTTCATACACAGCTTGAGTAGCAAGATTGTGTTCAGTTTTAACTCTTTCTTCCATTTTGTATTTTTGGGTAAGAATAAGAAGCACTTCATCCTGTATTAGTGTCTTTCATTCCAACATAAGAAAACATTTCTGGAATCTGCATCTGAAATAGCATTTAGATGTTTTTACACAGTTTATGTATCTCAGAGGGGACATGGATGCATTTAAACTGCAGTTACAGATGCATAAATAGGCCTAATGTTTTGTGTTTAACATAAAACGTTGAATACTGATATTTGAAATAATTTAAAACATGAAAAAAATAGTCGAAAGGTGAAATTTAAACCGCCAGTAGGTGACAGCAAGTGACTGTTAATGAGTGAGTCATTGAGATTCAACCGATTCAATCAAGCGACTGATTCATTCAGAAACAACGCATTTGACTGTGTTAATGAGTGAATCACTGAATCATTTATTCAACCGATTTGTTCAAACAGCTGATTCATTCAATAAGTAAACACCGTCCATTGCTCAAAGACGCAAAACCAGGGCTGTCCAAACTCGGTCCTGGAGGGCCGGTGTCCTGCAGAGTTTAGCTCTGCAGGACACCGGCCCTCCAGGACCGAGTTTAGACAGCCCTGCGCAAAACAGTGCTGTGATCTTTGTTTGGAACTATTTTCGTTAGCAAAATTGAGCAAAACAAGCAGTATTATGTCTAAAATGTAAGTCACTTACTGCTTTACTGAACTTGTCTAAAATGATTATTAAATGAATATAAAAAGCATACAGAAGCATTTTTGCCGTCTACAATTTAGAATGCCTGGAATTTTGAGTTTTAATAGACTTATAAATCAACGTGCGTGCACTCTGTGTGTGATTTGGTGATACAGCCTACTTGATAATGTCACATCATTACAACAACACTTGCCATATTATCGCTTGAGTTTTAATAGACTAATAAATCAACGTGCGTGCACTCTGTGTGTGATTTGGTGATATAGCTTACTTGATAATGTCCGATCGCACATCATTACAACAACACTTACCATATTATCACAGACGATGCTGTATCGCACACCCCAGACTCGACTTGAATGGAAAATGAATCATCCGCGGTTGTGTGCGCACACTTTTGCACATGAGCAAAGGTGTTTTTAGGAGTCCAACTTGCAAACGCCAGACCACTGATTCGTCAAACCTGCTTTCCTGCAGTCTGTGTTCTTCTGACTTCTGACTATTTTGTAGTAAGTAACGAATATGTTTCGGGGAAATGTTTCGGAGTAAAAGTATACATTTTAATTATGAAATGTAGTGGAGTAAAAG
>NW_015542408.1:3202061-3204405 GCF_001515605.1 Sinocyclocheilus anshuiensis | reverse complement strand
TCCAACATAAGAAAACATTTCTGGAATCTGCATCTGAAATAGCATTTAGATGTATTTATACAGTTTAATGTACAGTATCTCAGTGGGGACATCGATGCATTTAACCTGCAGTTACAGATGCATAATGTTTTATTTACATAAAACGTTGAATACTGATATTTGAAATAATTTAAAACATGAAAAAAATAGTAGAAATGTGAAATTAAAACCGCCAGTAGATGACAGCAAGTGACTGTTAGTGAATCATTGAGATTCAACTGATTAATTCAAACAACTGATTCATTCAAAAACAAAGCATTCGACTGTGTTAATGAGTGAATCACTGAATTATTTATTCAACCGATTCGTTCAAAAAGCTGATTCATTCAATAAGTAAACACCGTCCATTGCTCAGAGACGCAAAACAGTCCTGTGATCTTTGTTTGGAACTATTTTCGTTAGCAAAATTGAGCAAAACAAGCAGTATTATGTCTAAAATGTAAGTCACTTACTGCTTTACTGAACTTGTCTAAAATGATTATTAAATGTGCAGAAAAACGGTACACTTTGTGTGATATAGATTAAGTTAACTATATTAAATTATATAAATATAAAAAGCATTCAGAAGCATTTTTGCCGTCTACAATTTAGAATGCCTGGAATTTTGAGTTTTAATAGACTTATAAATCAACGTGCGTGCACTCTGTGTGTGATTTGGTGATACAGCCTACTTGATAATGTCACATCATTACAACAACACTTGCCATATTATCGCAGACAATGCTGTATCGCACACCCCAGACTCGACTTGAATGGAAAATGAATCATCCGCGGTTGTGTGCGCACACTTTTGCACATGAGCAAAGGTGTTTTTAGGAGTCCAACTTGCAAACGCCAGACCACTGATTCGTCAAACCTGCTTTCCTGCAGTCTGTGTTCTTCTGACTTCTGACTATTTTGTAGTAAGTAACGAATATGTTTCGGGGAAATGTTTCGGAGTAAAAGTATACATTTTAATTATGAAATGTAGTGGAGTAAAAGTAAAAGTTGGCTGAAATATAAAAACTCAAGTAAAGTACAGATACTCCCAAAAAATACTTAAGTACTGTAACGAAGTATTATTACTTCGTTACATTACACTATTGGGTAGAAGTAGTGCGTTTAATGGATTGTACTGTTGTTTAACAACATTGTTCAGCTGATGAAATGTCTTCCCGAAAAAAAACAACTTCCCGAAAAAAAAATGTCTTTCCGAAAAAAAAAAACTTCATAAAACAGTTTTGAAAGTACAAGTACAAGACTGTAAGTCTATCCCTCACAGCCTCGTTTTCATCTGTGTTAAGTTCAACATGGCATCTAACCTGATTAAGGTCTATTAGGCCCAGAATAACTGACTTCATTAAATTCTTAACATGTAAATTCACCTTCTTATTGAGGTCTCTAAGGGAATCCAGCTCCTTTAAGAGAAAGGCAATGTTTTTCTCTTTATCCAGAACTGGTACTTGTTTTTTGGAGTCGCTGATAACTTTGGAATTTCCCTGGTCCTCGTGAGCATGAGCATGCCTTCAGAAAAGACAAAAGTTCATTAGAAACGCTCGTATATTAGACTCCCAAACGGGCAACAAAAAATTTATCATTCACATTCTGACATGCAATTATCAAATACACAAGGGATGCGGTCTCCCACTTTCAAGAATATTACTGTGACTTATTTACTTTGAGATATTAGTCAAATCATACAGCTGACCTTTAAGGTAACATTAAAGTATTACTGCACTGTATTGCACGGTAAATTACTTCCCTCTTGTAGCCAGGAATTCGATTCAGTTCTTATTAAGGAGGCAAAGAAAATGCATTGGAATCTATATTTATAGTTTCATGCTGCGATATAATTAAAATCATCTTACAATGGACAATCCTGCTAAAAGTGAATATTACTGCTATATTCATATTCTATAAAGGCTTTCTCGATAGTACTCAAGACAGATGAAACTAAACAACTGTTGCCTATTGGATATGTTTGCAATGGCATACTACCTACTATTTTTAAAAGAAATTAGTATGTAATATGAATACTATGCACATTTTTGTTCACACGGAACAGTTGGATGACCTACTACATTTGTGTGGTATATAACAGAGCAGAGTGCATGGTATAATGTATCCCACAATGCAATGCACTCCATTTGACAATTTCAAGAGTAACACATTTTTCGCATTTCTCCTTGTTGCATTATTTTATTAGCTTGGCAAAATTGTATGTATTTTTACACAAAATAAAATTAAAATGATATAATTTACTATAAATATTAACATAAAAAGAAATATGTAAATATATAATTATATAGTTATGTAAAATTAAGTA
>NW_015542408.1:3167110-3201562 GCF_001515605.1 Sinocyclocheilus anshuiensis | reverse complement strand
TGAATATATATATATATATATATATATATACATACATACACACATCATTTATTTGTTATAATTAATTATTTGACAACATTATTCATGACAACAATGAAGCACTATCATTGCTTAATAGTTACGTACTGATTTCCATATTATTTTTTTAAATAGTACACAGTATGCAGTATGGTAGTATTCTATTTTGAACATAGGATAATTGTTTCAAGTCAATGGGAAAAATAAAAGTAAGGTAACACTTTATTTTAAGGTGTTCTTGTTACACGTTACATGCACTTACTATTATAATAACAATAAATTATGCATAATTACATGCAAGTAACCCTAAGCCAAACCCTAATCCTAAACCTAACCATATAGTAAGTACATGTAGTTATTTAATATTACTCAGTACTTAAATGTATAATTATACTGTAACAAGGACACCCTTTAAAATAAAGTGTAACCAAAATAAAAGTAAAAACAAAAAGGCTGAGGCTAAAAAAGCTGCAAACTAAAATTAGAATTAACTTTTCAGCCCTAATAATGATTGGATTTTGATTACTCAGTGTAAGTAAGTCTCTCTGTTCTCCTGACCTGAGCGCGGCAGACCCTGGCCTGCTGACGCGAGGTTTGTGGACCGGACTGCTGCCTGTCTCGTTAATATCCGGCTCCTGCTGTGCTGCGGGTCTCTGTGGAGACCGTCTCTCCTCCTCCATGATTCTCACTTCAGCTACAACTGGGCCTGGCACGGGTGGGGGTGGAGGGAGTCTGAGCGTCAAACCTTCTTTGGGCCTGGGGGTCTTAGATACTGTGCCAAAAAATAGAGTAAGAATAAGTAAGAGCCATATAGTACCACCAGGTGCTGGTATGCTCCAAAAATGACAAAAATTACACTGTATTACTATTACCAAATGATGTCTAAACCAAAGTTGGCCTGTGTTGACCACTGATTTGACCTGACATGCAACATCACAGGAGAAGGGGAAAATGTCAAACATATTTTTCATTTCTAACGTTTTTTTTTTTTGCATTGAAATGTAAAGAATTTAATCTATTTTTAATATAATATTATATAAAATGTATTTTCATCTCTTGACCCTAAATCAACTTTTTGTTTATTTGTTGTAGACAATTTGATTGCCTCTGATTATTACTATTATTATACCATGGCTTTATGTGAAGAACAAAGTGAAATTAAATGTCTGCTCTCAAATCTCATTTATGTAATTCAAATATGTGCATATATAAATTAGGCATACTGGTTATGAGACACTTGAGAACAAAAGATATTTGGGGTTATTTACTTCAAATCTGGTATGAGATTTTTTTTAACTGCCATATTTGATGTAAACATGCGAGAATTGCAGCTAAGGAAAGATTATCACTGAAAAACGACTTAAAATTCAGCCTTTTACTCATAAAATGACGTGATATTAAGATTTTATGGAGCTTTTAGTCATTTTTGGATCAGACTCTGGTCACTACTGACATTCATTATAAGGAAAAGAGCATAAGAAAGAAAGAAAAACAAAGGTTTGCAGAAATTATTTTTGGCTGAACAATTCTTTCCAAATTTTAATTCTTTTATCTCCACAATTACAAGCTAGTGAAAAAATAGTTACTGTTTTCAAACAGGTTTTCCTTGGTCTGCTAAACAGATGATCCCACCCAAATCCAATGCTATTGGTTGAGTCAGTGTTGGAATGTTCAAACAAATAGAGCATGTTTCAAAAGCACCACACTGTTTAGACTATTCAGTGACATCAACCTAAAGCTGACTGCATATTAAAAAAAAAGTATTTTAGCATCCAGAAAAAGCTGTAGGAGCTAAATGAAAAGGAAAACCCACAAGAAAGACGTTGCAACCATAACATATAAGACTTCCATTCTTCTGCTGGGAGATTACAGTCTGACGGTTTGAAAGGCAGCTCTGTTGGTTGGTTTGCATCAGCTCTCTGAAAAGGAAAGTAGGTCTGGCCGTCTTTCATGAGGGAATGTGGCGATCCGTGCCGAGTGACTGGCAGGAGGGGGAAAACGAGGTCCTCTGTCAATGTTTCTGTAGCGCTCAGGGCCAGAGATGCAGGCGGAGAGGCAAACACAGAGGCCTGTCTCTCTGGCAGCCTTTCTGAAAACGTGCTTTGCTCCTCGGGGAAAGCTGGATGTAACCCGGATCGTTTGTGATCAAACCCAAAGTGTGACGGATCCCTTGAATCAGAGATATTTAAACGAGTGCAAATTTGTGATGACAAAACTAGTGAAGATAGAGACTTGAAAGATACAACGAAGGTTGAAATTGTGAGAAGCAGAGGGTGTTCAAACTATTTTTAAAGCTAAAATGCATCATTTGTAGTTAAAAAATTATGTCTTTCAAACAGGTTTCCTGAATTCATCTTCCATTGGCCTGCCAAACAGATAGTCCCTCGCTCAAATTCACGCTATTGGTTGAGTGTTGCTGGGTGGGGCTGGTCGGGATGCTCAACAAACAGAGCAATGTTTTGATAATGCCACAAAGCCACAATGTTTACACATTTCAGTGGAATCAACCTATAAAAAAATGACACACTTCAGCTTTAACATCTACAAGCAAATTAAACAGATAGTAGCGCTAAGTGCATGCACAGGGTCAAGTGCTTCACAAAAAAAGCCGCCTGGCTGTCCTGCGATTATAAAATATACATAAATCAGTTCAACATCAATGCAATTCAAATTGAGCAAAACTCAAACACACGGTGCTTAAATCAAAAGCATCAAAAAAGATGGGGAATCATTCTGCGTTAATAAATGCGTTGTGATGCTCGAGTCTTGCGACAACGATGTCCAAAAAGCTCCAGCTTAGCCGCCACAATTATTTAGCGAAAGGTCAGGTTTTGAAGTCGAGATCAGGGAGGTCTGCCTCATGGCTTTGTTGCTAGGGCTCTGCTCTCAGGATTGCTGGAGACAGTTATTAGTATTCCCCGTAAGACTCAACCGTGCAAACACCAAATTCAAACCATGAATAATAACGCCAAACACACTTTATAGAAGCCCTTTGTCACACTGCAAATATGCGACTTTTGGATACATTGTTCCCTAACCTGGGTTACTTCTTTAATTTTATCTCCCTCTCCGGGTGTCTCTCACAAAGGTAACTGCCCCTGAGAATGTGTGTTTAAAGTGCCATTTCCCTCACAAATGGGGTGAACGTGGCTTTTAATCTAAGCGTGCAAAGTAAAGGCCCATTTCCTATGGGAACCAAGTGAAAAAGCACTCAACATTAAAAGCAAATTCAGAAATGAAGAATTGGCTCCCTTTCAATTGATGAGTGTGAATTTTAATTGAATTGGCTGCAAACCACATGATATTGGATTGAATGACAGGAAAAGTAATTTACTGAATTGTAATTCAACGAAACTCAACAGAGTTATACAACAGTTGACCTACATTAGTCCACCACAACAACAAAACTGGCAAGGAAAGATAACTTGGATGTTCAATTTGAAGTTTCCATTTTATAAGCTTTTTGGCTCCATTTTAAAGACTTTTAATTAGAGCATTTTGAGAAATTAAGTCTTTTTCCACAGTGGTCCATAAAACATAATAATATTATATGTATTAAATATCGAACTACATTAAAAAATATAAATAAATGTAAAAATCATTAAATATAATATCAATTATTAAGCAGAATATTAAAATAAATAAAAAATTGAAAATCAAACATTGATTTAAAAACAGTTTGAATTGTGCTATTTGAATTCTACATCCTGTTTGCTGCCTCAATTCAAAATCAGGAAAGTAATTGCCATTTAAAAAGTATTCTTAATTCAAATCTAAATGATTTATCATTTATCACCATGAAAAGACATTTTATGTAATAAATGGGGCAAAAAATTACCAGACATGACCATTTCCTCCATTGATTCTAACAATGGTTTTGAGCCATCTTACTAATGTCTGTCACTAATAATCAAACACAGGCTGATTAACCGCTTGCAAAAAGATTGAAGTGTTTCACCAACAGCCCAAATGTATATTTGAGCAGCGAGGCAGAATAAATTTGCATATCAGGAGCGTCTGGTGAAGGGTCGGTAAATACTCTGTTTATCTCTCATTGTCATTCCAACCAGTCTATCTAAATAGTGGCTCTTCTACAGCATTATGGCCTAGGTAAAGTTATTACGCAGCAGGCCGGCATTATTGAATAATGTAAATAAATGTTTATGTAGATAAACGAATAAATAAATAAATACATGTAAATAACTGTTAATATACTATATTGAGCATTTAGACACCGGGAAGCCTGTAAAACAACTCTTTATTCATAAAAACAGACTCATTCTGGCAAAAATGCAGGAGGAAATGGTTGCAGCATAAATAGTAAACAAATGAGGCAAGAGCCTTATATAACTAAAATAACACAATTATCTTTTTAATACAATTTCTATTTTTTGTTGTGATTTGATAGCAATTATCATGTATAATTTATTACCTCCTGTGAGTTTCTCCTCCAGGGCTTTTGATAAACTCTGACATTGGGATGTAGCTGAAGTAGTTTCTCCTAAAGAGGATCTGGAAAAAAAATATGCGAAATGTATGAATATGCTTTTTGCTCGTCCCCTTCGATATCTCTAACAGCAATGCACTTTGTCTGACACACTCAGGTGAAGACAGGTACAGGATATTGACAAACTGTACATCAATGCCACTGCTTTGAAGGACCTGCATGTTTTGTTTCAAAGCGCTGAGTAAAGCGAGGACATGAACCAAATATCAAAGACCTTCAAGAGTTCTGACCCTAAGAGGACAGAGTTAACTCTTTTTACAAGTTGTATTCTTTTGCAAAGCAAACACAACTATCAGTATCAAGAGTAAATAAAAATACAACTTGAGTAGTAATATACAAACACTATAAATGTGAAAATATAGCCAAAATGTACTTTAAACACATTGCAAACTGAACTAATTCATCATTTAAGTATAAAAATGCATACTTCCAAAAAACCCACAGAATTCTAGTTTAAAAAGTATAAAGCAAATGCATTGCATTCCTTTGTCATAAATAATAACTTAACTACAAGTTTAAATCATAAACTAAGCCAATTCAATAGTGCTTTAAAATAATTAACATAACATTTTTCATTGCATGCATTTTCTGCACAAACATTTCACCTGTAACCAAATTACATTTGCATCGCACTAAAGATAAGCAGCTGATTTTTAAACATTGTAACACCGTTTTGGATTAAGAAAACACATCTCTGCAAAGATATAACTACAGCGTGTAATCATCGCCTGCAATGTACACTGATAAACATTTCGCACATATTAAAAAATCGTTCTTAATTGTAACACCTGGAAGAAAGCCATTGACAAACAGTGTAAAATGAGCCGAGGAAGGCATCTTTACCCAAGTTGTGGTGTGGTCTCTGAACAATGGTGCTTTACAGGGGACGGCAGCCTTTGTTTCAGTTCTTCATTGACTTTAGGATTAGCTGGAAATATATAGAAGGGATATGATTAATTTCACTGCGAAAAAAAAAATGCTTTTCATCACAGGCTCTAGCTCACTCCTTTTCCATTAGACTTAGAAAGGTTAGTATTAATTACAGCCTGTCAATATGATCTCGGGGTGCTTGGTGGAGAGCAATCTTTAATAACCTCTGGAGTAGAGGCAGCAAAACAAGACAGGCGGCTTTTCATTTGCCGTGTGAAATTATGCTTTAAGACTTTGTCTTTATCTCATCCACTGTGTACCAGTGCTTTACCTCACAGTTTATGGAGGACTAATGAACGCGGGCAATTAACAAAGCGTAATCCCACCATGCAATCGTTTTAATGCTTTTAGCTATCAGAAAAGTAAACAGCCATTTAATACAGCTCAAGCCATATCAGATCCTAGTCAGGAAGCAACAATTAAAGTGTCATCTACTCAGGTGTAATTAAATAATGGTGGATAATTTAACGGAAGCTAATTCATAAGCAAGCAACAAACAGACAGGAGGCAATTAGCAGGAACGCTGACATTCAGACGGCAGAGCCTGTTGATTGCTGACGGTAGGAGCCGTGGTGGAGGGCTTCCCTCTAGTGGTGGAGCTTCTGAGACAAGAACTTCTTAACACAACACACACACCGGGGGCTTACAAACGTAAACACTTGCCATTTCAGTTCTGTCAACTGTAGGTGCTCTGCGGTGTCACATTTACAAACCAAATGAACGCGGAACGTCTTCAAGAAAGGGTTGGACTGAACCTGGCAAACACAGAATGTTTCCCTCGTGTTTCCTGGTCGGTTATTTTTTTGGGAACCACTTAGGTTAGAAAAACCTTAATAGGTCACAAATGTCTTCTAAAGGATTCCCACTTCCCACACCACTAGGATTTTCAACATTAAGGATTTGTACTTACAAAGAGCAATTTCTAGCCAAAGCAATAATTTAGAGCCTAAAAAACTGTCCCTGAACACTTGGTATTTTATTAATTCATACAGCATTTCTAATTGTAAAAATGACTTAAAATTTCCAAAGCTCTCCTAGATTTAAAGAATTTGTGCTTCACGAATCGCTTAAGCATTATCAATTTTCTGTCCTGAACTGCTCATCGTCTACTAAAAACTTACAAAATCATTGAATTGACACATTTTATTTCCTGTGCTGGGGTCAGAAATATTTGTGTTTGGAAGAAATTAGTGGATGCATTAAATTGATGAAAAGTGACTATAAAAACATTTATGTTAAAATAGATTTCCATTTCAATAAATGATGTTCTTCTGAACCTTCTATTCAAAAAAGAAAAAATGTTTCCATAAATATAACTGTTCAGAAAATAAATTACATTTTAAAATATAATAAAAAAGAAAACACTTATTTTAAATTGAACAATTATTTTTTACAATACTGTTTTACTGTATATTTAACAAATGCAGTGTTTGTGAGCTTAAGAATTTTTTTTCAAAAACATCTTTTGAACGGTGTAGTTTTTTTTAACTGCTAATTTGTTAATTGGATCAACTTTTAGAAGCACACTACCAAAGCACATAAATGACCACAAAGCTAAAAGAGTGTAGAACATGTGTTTTGTAGAACAGAGTGTTTTCACTAAAAAGGAAAAAAAAAAAACATGTTTTTAAGAACTGTTCACTAAAAGTCAACCTAAATTGAAACCCAAAATGGCATTCTATGGCATCGCTAGCAACTTTTATTTTTAAGAGTGAAAAACCCTATTTTAAATTCCCAGCATCCTTGAAGATGGTATATGTAAAAACCACAGGACAAACAATGATCAGGTTCTTGGGAAAAGGAAACAAAGGTCATGAAAACGATAGAGGGGACGGCGGACACCATGAGAGAAAGTTGGCAGAAGAGAGCCAAGAAGACACAAAAAGTGAGTGCTCTTGGGAGGTTGTGTGCGAGGCGGGTGGGGGTGACCCCTGGGGCAGATGCCAGTGGAACGTTATCCCCGCGCTGTAAGCCAGCACACACAGCTCACACCGCTCACACGCTATTCAGCTCAGACACAGTCAGGCGTGAATGGACAACTGGCTTTTTGTGCCAAACACCACAGGGCTCCATTAATCTCAGTGATAGACTCTGAGCGGGAGCTGGCCCCGCACACCGCACTTTCACAGAGAAAGAGAGGAGGACGAGGATGAAGAAAGACTTTAAAGATAGTAGGTACGGCTAAGACGCCTGGTAATCCGTTAACACTAACAAGAGAAAGCAGCTTTGGAAAAGATAGAAAGGGGGAAAAAAACAACGCAAAGCATACAAACCTGACCTTATGATGTTCACATAATTTTCGAAGAGACATGTTAAACAGTTCCCAGAAAAGAGCGCTTTACCAAATAAATTTGGGACGATTCATTGATTGACACCATTTCCTGAGAGAATCACCCCCAAGAAACTTAATGAAACTGATACTATCCAATAATCCGATATTGAAAAACAGGGAAGAGCTCGTTCTGGCTTAATGAAAGTTTGTGCTGAGTGCAATAGGAGGCCGGTTTCTTTGCGGCTCCAGCTCCAGATGGTGAATTAGCATCGCATCTACATTTTCTACATAATCTGCAGGAGTTTCATGATAGATTAATGAACTATTAGCCTTGGTGCTCGCAGGGCAGTGACGAAAACTACATTCACGCCAAAGCTTGCAGAGTGTAACATGTTACAATGAAGCCAATAACCAGTCATTGTGTATACACAGTGGCTCCACGGCTAGTTGAGGAGCCGATTCAAATCAAATCATAGTTTAATCGTAGTTTATTCCTCTGAATTAAATGCTCAAATAATTACATAAATCACAAACCTTATAGTTAAACTGTTAAAAGTACCAAAATTGCAGTTAAAGGCCACTAATTGAATTAAAGTGTGTGAATTTTTTGAATGTTAAAATACTTTGTTTTATTCCAGCTTCATATCCAGAAACTGTAAGATATTCATAAGTTGCCCAAAAAATAGAAATATTAAGGCATACAGTAGCACTGTCTCAACCAATGGTGTGAGCTTAGGGCGGGACTATCTGTTTGGCCGGCCAATGGCAGACAGAAAGAGTTTTTGGGAAACCTGTTTGAAAACAGTTAGCCTACATAAAAACATATATATATATATATATTCTTGCAATTTGATTTTATATGTAAAAAGATACATATATGCATACATATACATATGTATATAATATTCTTTTCTTATTTTACTATATTGTGTTAATTACAATGTGAAAATGTGAAAGCCTGTTAGAGCAATTTAAAAACATATCATGTGAAGAAGACACAAAAGAAGAAGCTTTTCAGATTTTACTATCATTTCCTTCAGATAATGTAGAAGATTTCATCCATATTCGTTCACAGGGATAAAACGTGAGTAAATAACGGAACATTAATAGGTTAGAAGCCCGCATCAACTGTAAAAGACGGCTCAAATCTTACAAAACAGCATTTGCCACTTAAAGCCACTTTATCCTTCCTTCAAACTTTTCTCATTTCAATTTGTCCTTTGCTGTCGCTCAGTGATCTTCATTTTCCTGTCTTGTAGACTTTAAGCTAATTGCCTCGGTGGGCTACTTATTATTCATGTACAATTATTGCAGTGTAATGTCTTTAAATCCTTTTAAATGACCATTCATGCGTCGCATTCATTGAAAATGCCTTTGATGTCTGTCAAAGATGGAATTCTTCAAAAATAAATGTCTAAGCCTAATTTCAATCGCTCGATGAGGGGGGTTTGGCGTTTCCCTCTAATATAAACTAAATTCCATTAATTTTTTAAGCTGCATTTAATGCATTTTCTCCGCAAAAAGTTTCCAGATTCTTCAGGCTGTCATTTGTATTCCAGCTGACTTTATGAATATTAATAACAGTGTTATCCTGATTAAACGGGCTTCATGCGAAATCCCCGTGAATCTACGAGCTCAGGATTCTCGTCTTACCGAATCTTTATGAATTTTGATACGGACATTAATGTGGAGAGAGTCTTAAAGCAGGTTTAATTGTACAGCATGCTTGTGCCTCCGAAGGAAAAAGGCAGACATGAATTGATTTGATATGGATAAACAGGCTCTTTTATATGGGGAGGTGTGCACAAGCACCTGGGTGCACCCCACCATGTAATTTGATTGTCACGGGCTGTCGTGAAGCTTTGAATGATCTTGACTTTTCCTGGATCAAAAGATTTTATTGACTCGCTGACAGATATTAACAATAGAAACTGTTTTTGTCAATCAGTTACATGTGCTGTGAGCTGATTCTATCTCACTGGAGGGCTGGTATTTGTTTCCTTTTTCCATCTGTTAATGCCGATAAGTGAAAACTGTTTCTGACTCAAAAATAACTGCAACTGAAGGAACAGGAATGAAGACAAAACAACAACTTGACTTTAAAAAGCTGCAAAAGTTAAACATTAAAAGCAAACTATATAAAGTCAGAGAGCGCTACTGAAAATGATTCTATTATGATAAAATATTCTATTCTAATAAATACAAAAATTAAATCAATTATTTATCAAATGCAATTAATAAATATTTTACATAAATTAAATTAATTATTAATTATTTAAATTAATAATTAATTAATTAATTAATTATTTTACTAATTATATTTTTAGCACGAAACAGCATAAGAATGTGAGTGAAAAGTTGAACTGAAAAATTTACATATTTTGACAATGTCGTATTATTAGGCATGTTCCACTTGAGCTGACATAAACTCAATGTGGTCTCAGATAAACATCATAAATTAATAATAAAACTAAATTAATATAATAACTTGCTATTTATTAATATTATTTAAGATTTATTTACGGGGTGTCAGTCTTCAAATCTAGACCAAGATACTACACCATCTATAAGAGAGTATTTATAATTCAGACAGTAAAAATTAAAGTTAATGATTCTTCAAATGAATGCTGAGATCAAAGTGAGGCTCTTCAACATATGTGGCACTAATAAAGACCAACACCAACCCTGATTTCATATTTAGCTGAAATGCCAAAAGAAAAAAGAAAAAAAGCATAAACAATTCTCAACTTGTGGAACTCCTAACTAAAAATATTGATTGGATCAAGTAGATGATTAACCAATCCTGACGAAAGATAAACCTTGAGGGGGTTTAGAGCTTTTTGGATCTTCAGCAAACAAACCCACTCAAATAGACTATAAATCAAAATGATCGTGTCCTACTTGGAAAGTTTACTTGTATTCAATTGCATCATCATCTTCAGAGACAAAAACAACATTTTAGAAGGAGCTCTAAATCAAGTTTGAGACTTTGTTAAGCCATCCTAATTTTACTTGCGATGTGCATATAATAGTTACGTAAAATTGTTCTCTCCAAACAATCTTTTACCAGGTGGCTAGTTAAAAAAGTAGCTAATCAAAATAGAATAATAGAAAACCTCCAGGACCATCAATGTCACTTTATTGAAGGTCTAAAATTGAGACCTTCTGATGTGAAAGCATAATTCCTCGCATTACTTGAGAATTATCCAGGTAGGCCTTATGTTTCTTAGATGATAGAGACGTCTAGCAGGGAGAGTGGGATCTGTGAAGCAGGACGGCGCGTCTTACGGGCGTAAAGCTCATTCTCAGAGCAGGCGCAGTGATAATTGAATTGAGCCTGTGGGAAATGAGCTAGCACTAGCATCTCAGATCTCTCTGATAGATCCATCCTCTGTGGCGTCTATCAGGCCGCGATTCACTGATCCTCCTGCATTAACGGGGGAGGAGAAATGACCCTCCAAATCTACTAGGATGAGTGCCTCAATTTCCCCATATCCAGCTAATTTGGGTGCGAGAGAAGCGTGAGCCACGCTAGGAGTAAAGAAAGTGCTTCCCCCACCCCACAACTGCCTTTAAACAGGTCTGCTTTGAGTGAATAAAAGCAGGCAAAATGCCCCCCAAGATGTGCAATAGGATAAACCCTGAATGCTCTGTATTGTGTGTTTGATCCTGTCAATTATCAGTTATGACAATAGTGATATGATTCAAGCCAAATATAAATGCTTCACACTAGGGCTGCACGATTAATCGCATGCGATATTTAACGCGCTTAATGCTGCTCAATGTGAAAGCCCGCAGGTGATGGAGATTTACCGCTGATTACAGAACCGGCTTTCTGACAAGATGCGCGTTAAATATCGCATGCGATTAATCGTGCAGCCCTACTTCACACACAGCAAATAATAACGCAATCACTGCATAAAATACACTTTAAAAAATGGCAACTTTACACAGTCAGACTAATACAGATAAATTATCAACTAAACCAAGGTCAGAAAACATTGCACAGATAATCTGATTAAGTCACATGACTCCTATGCATAAAGCATATTACATATTTTATTGATATGTAATATCTACATCTATAGCAAGACAGTTTTTCATCCTATAATTCTGTGCTTTGTAATGGTGAATACAGCATTATTGCTATAAATCATGTTGGGAAATCAGAGTTGTATTATTCATATCAAATCTGAAAACAATACAAATTTAATTTCACACTTTATATTCAAGAAATGACCCTTGACCTCCAACCTCACTCACCCATAATGCTGTTTTTGTATTAAACGCTCTCTTGCACGTCTACCATCAATAATCTCTTAATTTATTCCTAAATTTCAAAATAAAAAAAGTTCACTACACTCATAGTTCACTACACTCAAATGACATATTTGTACCAATACTTCTCTTAAACATTAGTTTAACGCCTCTCTTATATTATGCAGAAAATTATTTTTCAATCCACCTGGAGCAAATGTTGCCACTTTTGACAGCTTGATTTGCTGACAAAGTCAGGTTGTCCCAGTTATTCCCAAAAAATTCATTTTAAAAGGTCTGTATTTGTAAGCACTTAGACAAACAGCACATTTTATTTAAATTCTGCAATTCGATGTCAAGAGTGAATATTTCAGCGATTGGATAATTCATCTGCTGAATGTAACCTCAAAATTGGCTGTGTAAATATGGACTAAGCTGAGATTTGCATCGGCTAACATTTGGGAGGGAGAACAGAGTTATTTAAGGATGAGCTTAATGCAGTCGATATGTGGGCAAAGGAAGATTTCGCTCATATTCCTAACACTGTTACACACTCACAGTTCTGGAGCACAAAAAAAGGCAACTTAATTAACGTTTTAATCAATGTCTAACTTTTTTTAAATATACAAAGATGTAGAGAAGACAATCCTGATCCATTTACTTTCCTGCAGAGGCGTTCTAGGTCCTAAGTTCTAGGTCATGATAAAAATAATCATTTTATTTGTCGCCACCTTTGCTCATGCGCTGATCAAACAAAACACTTCAACCGCATTCCTTTCCACGTACGAGATTAAAAGCATTTTAACACCGGCACAAAAACATAAGGAAAACAAAGCCTTATTGTGGCAAGAAAGATTGTGAAACTAGTGCAAGGTGGCGTCACCAGCCGTGAGACTTTTATTACTCGTCGAAGAGACGCCAAACAGGAGAGGTGGGGCTCAGGGAAGGAGTCAACTCAAGGTCAGCTGTCTTATGAAAGACATTCCGGCCAAGTGTTTCGCCTTCTCGACTCCATGTCGCTTCTACCGAAAGCTGTGCAAGTTTCGACTCATTATCTCTGTACAGCCATTCTCTAATAATAATGAACCGATGTGACTGCTTGTCTTTGTACATTTGTACTGTCTCCTTAGAATGAATAAGGTTGCTCTAAAAAATAGCATTGGCTAAATAAATACATGTGAAAAAGTTTTTTTTTTTTTTTTAGTTTTTTGCATTTTTTGCACATTATGCAACACATTATCTATATATTGGCAATACCTTTGAACATTTGTTACTTTCTTCTTAGAAATGAATAAGGCAGCTTTGATTAATAGCATTGGCTTAATAAATACAAAAAATTTATTAACCTACTATATGTTGTTTTTTCCTGTATTTTTTGCACATTATGCAACACAATATCTATATATTGGCCATACCTGCATTTATTGTTAACTAGTGATATTTTTATATTTATTGACTTTTTTTTTTTTATTCAAAAAGATGCTGAAGTGAAGACACAGTATTTAATTTCTTTTACAATCAATGCATTTTACAGTGATAGTCAGCAAAAATTAAAATAATAAATAAAATAAAGACGATATTTTGAAGAATGTAGGTAACCAGACAGTTGCTGTTCCCCACTGACTTCCATAGTATGAAAAAAAATAGCAACTGTTTGGTTACCCACATTTTTCAAAATATCTTCTTTCATGTTCAGCATAGATCAATCAATGAATCAATCAATCATTGAGGTTTGGAACAACTTGAGGGTGATTAAATGATGACAGAATTTTCATTTTTGGGTTAACTATTCCTTTAACTAGTCTCCCACAAAATACTATAGTAATTATAGTAATATATAGTAATATGAGCTAGTGATACGACAATATTTGGCCTCTCTTATGTTATCATACTGCCCAATCAATCATATCTGCTTGGCTTATAGACATACTAACAGAAATGTAAACCTTCAAAATGTAGTCACTGTCCATTTAAAAACAATATCGGCTATTATTAGACACAGTAAAAGCTCCTTAGATTGTTTGCAAAAGATCTCATTAATTCATCACAGTTTAACAGCTGGAAAAAAAAGCTGTAGCGACTTGCTGTTTAGGTGGAAACTACATTTGCCATGGTCATTTTTTGTAAGGAGGAGACAAATGGCAACAAACCACTTTGATCCTTCTAACGACAACACAAATACTCCCATAATTTCCCTAAATGTCCATCAATGGAAAAACTTTCATATTAAGTCAAAATTTAACCCTGCTTTTTAAAAGCAACACTGAAAGGGCTACAAAATCCGGCGTGATTGCTGTGCATGTCACCTCAGCGCCCGGCGCTAAAACACACACATAGCTAGTGGTGCGAGGATCCTCAACAAACACATCTTCCTTTGTTCAGGAAATCCTTTCTCCAACACGAACTGCAAAGCTGAACTTTTGGTAATGCAGAAGCATCAAATCCAAACACAGCTTTTCTCTTTTTTTCACCCTCAAGAATGAGTGATGCTCACGGTTTCGACCTGTCCTTCAAACAAACCGGCTTTAAACAATGGGACACTGAAGTGAGAAAACACTCCAGGACATTCCAGGGTTCTTTTCCAACTGGAGAACATTGGGGAACAAACAAAGGTGATATAAATGTGTGATATTCGGATATGGCAAGCACTTGGGCGACGTGGGTGCCACTATGGGACACATGCGGAGAGGCTTGTGGGAGGTATTGTGTGTTCAGGGATGTACATCACTGCAAATATTTACAGAGCAGCAGATGTACAATAGAGGAATCACATGACTGTCTCCTCCGAATACATGCTCACGTACATGTGCTTAGATCAAATCTACGCCAATGATGCTCTTCTCTAAAGAACGAACAAGTTATTAAGAACTTAGCACAAGAGGACTATGCTTCACTAACCCACAGCTAGGCCAACATGAACTCTGTATTTCTGACCTTTTCTGAGCTGATTGTGAGGGAAATTTACTCAGAGCTTTATACTCTTAAAGGGGTCCTATTATGCTCTTTTACAAAGTCTTGATTTTGTTTTAGGGGTGTACTAGAACAGGCTCTCATACTAGGTTGTTCGAAAAACACATTATTTTTCACATATTTTACATTATTACAACACCTCTCTCCCCAGTCTGGCATGAATGGCTCAAATAGTTCCTGTATCAAATGAAGGCCCGCCTTCTGAAATACGAAATGTGCTGTGATTGGTTAGCTGGGCCAGTGTGTGTTGTGATTGGCAGCACTTGGCACCTGGCCGGGAAATGTCATGCCCCTTACCATAGCCGCCTGCGAGCTTCAGTGTAAATATTGCGTCAAAATCAAATCAATTTGAGCGCAATTTAAACCCGGATGATTGTAACCACTCTAAGTTCATCTGCCTTGGGAAAGCTAGCGTGTCTCCGACATAGTGATAATAACACTCGTTGCCTTCTCTAGTGCAGCTCAACCAGGTCTCGTCCCATTCGTCGGTATTTGTGATATCACAAATCCCGGAAAATAAGCGTTGTAGTCCGCTTATTTCCGAGTCGTTCGTTGTAGTTTTTGAAAAGTGATCTCCTTTTGAAGTGGACTTTGAACTTTGTAACTTTGCAGATCTTTTTTTATGCTCAAACAGCAACATTACAGACTAACTAAAGTTGAAAAAGTGAAAAAGCATAATAGCACCCCTTTAAGGCCCGTTCACACCAAGGACAATAACAACAATGATAACGATAAAGATATAGTAAAAGGACAGAGGAACAATATTGCAATTTTTTTTTCTCCAGCTGATGAACGATAAAAACAACGGCAGCCGATCAGAATCCATCCTACTTCAATGAGCTCAAGCATTTAAAGCAACAGAAGACATAATTGCAGCCTTCGCTTATAATAAGAAGAACGTTATCGTGTGATGGTGTGGATGCTAATACAAACATTATCATTGAGAATAATGTGAATTACCAACCAAAATCCCCTCCAATTCTCATCACTGTCATGCAAAATAAAGATATGTATTTCTTTAAACCGTAAACCATTTTTACATCATAGTATTTGTTATATAACAATTGTAGATTGAAATAAATAAAAAAATACTTTAAAAGGCATTTTTCATTATTTATTAACGTAAAGAGAATCATCATTAAAAATAATGTTATCTGAAAAAAACATTTTAAAATAAATAAAATAAAAATAAATAATGTTGACACTAATACAGTTATCATTATAACTATCGCTCTTGGTGTGAATGGACCTTTATTAGTAGATGAAAACATTACCAAATTAGTAAAAATATTTAACAGATAAAAATGCAAGAAATGTACAATTATGTGAATGACGGGTCTCAGAATTCTGCAGAAATTTGTGAGAGCATATCCACATTATTTTTACATAAGAGTGGATGCAGCTATTTGTATTTTGAACAAAAACTGTCTGCTATGCTGCTTGATATTCCAAACTGGTATTTGTTATATTATTTTAATTTACTATTATAATCATAAATACATTGGTTTGTAGCGCAAATATAGTTTACTACACTGTTATTCTTCTAGATATTTACCTGTAGCGGCTAATGAATTAGAAGTCTTACATATTCAAAGAAAATAGCTTACTTTCTGCATTGCAAAATAAGGTGGATACATGGACAAAGCAAATTTTTTATTTATTTTAATTTTAATGACAGGCCAAAGCTTTTCAATACTCTGTTCCCGCTCTCTTAATAAATTCTCCAACTCAAGTGCCAACCATCTACGCCCAGTATTTCTGGTTGTCGCAGGTCTGTCTAAACGTTCCCGAAATACAAGTGCGTAAAAAAGCAGTAAAAATGCCACTCTGTGAAAGTGGCCCGTCATTGTTCGGCCAGCCGTTGTTGGGAGCATGAATGTGTTGAAAAGCTGAGGGGAGGCCAGGGCAACAGGACCAGGCACTCCGTCCTCATTACCACTTGATGTTTGAACACAGGCCACAGGAGTGACCGTTTAAATTGCTCCCTGTTCAAACAGTTCCCAAGCATCTGTGGTTCACAGCAAAGTAAGCCTTGTTTGTTTTCCTCTCTGTTTCATGGGCCATCACTAGGTCGTCTGGAATCCTGCTCGCAACTGGGTGGTAGGAGTGTTAGCATCATATGAGTGTCAGTCCGAAACAGTACAGCTCTTAAGAATTTATGTATCAGAGCTCCTGTGAGGCTGTTTTGAACCGAATTTGCTAATTTCAAAAAAAAAAAAAAAAAAAAAAAAACTCAAGGGAATTACAAGGCTTAGAGTTAGGGGCCACTTTACTTATTGGGTTGCAAACAGTATATCATTTAAAATAAGCCTGACAATCTTCATATCTGGATTCTTAGTTAGCAAAACACAAAAGTAAAACACAAAACTAAACTTAAGCTATTTTTTATAATGATTTCAATAGTTTCTATAAGAGTTTAAACTGTTTTGACTTATGCAAGACAGATAAAATCTTCAAGAGACTGTATAAAATCACAAAAAACAAATACACACAAATTGATGAATCTCACTAAATCTGCCCCCCCCCGCCCACAATTTTTTTAATATTATTTAAGAATGATGACCAAATAAAAAATGTTAAGTGTAAAGACCATGAAACCTGTTTTATGACCATTATTAATATTATTTTATTTATCTATTTATTTTTGCATTGTGACATTTTCATTACTGTCATTATGGTCATGCAAAATAAAAATTATATATATTTAAAGTGTCAAGCATTTGTTATTGTAAGCATTTGTTTGTTATAAAACATTATATTTACTTAAATCAGCATAAATTAGAATATTATAAATATAATATTATAATAAATGTTCTAATATAAATTATATGATATAATAATAATAATATAAAAAATGCTGATTTAAATAAAAGCATTTCTTTCAAAGCATCATTTCCTGCCATAATAAATGAGCATGTAAAGAGAAACATCGAGAATAATGTGAATGACCAACAATAAATAAATAAATAAAACAATGAAACAATCCAGGTTACATACATTAGAGAGAATCTGGGAATGTCATAATGCAAGAAAATTCTAATGGACAATTCACCTTCATGCAAAATATAATATCTTATTTTATCTTTTGAAGAAAAATATGACCTGAAAATGTTTTCATAAGGTTGACCCAAACTTCATTTTCAACTTCAAAAAAAAAATCTTCATTTTGAGATCCTTTCAAGAGATGCCAACCTCTCGTTGGGTTTTATAGCTCGAGTCTTTGTATGTTTGTGAGTGCGCTGGCCTTTCTGCTAGGTTTGTTTGGTTTCAGATCACAGTAACCAGGCTTCCACAGTTAAGCAGTGCCCATCCTAGGTCTATTCCTTAAACCAACACAGAGACACAAAAGAGGAGGACAGAGCCCTGAGGAATCCCTCTGTCACTGGCGGACCACCCACTTAGGGAGCAGACAACTCCCACACGGCCACACGGCACTCCATTCTAGGGATTTTGAACTTCAATGGGACCCACAAGGAAGCCGAAAGGGTCGCCAACGCGCCTCCTGCTCTCCGTGAAGCCAAGCACGGCAGAGAGTGAGTGAGACGTGATATCAGGGTGGGTGGCTGTCGGAAAAGCCGAGCAGGACCACACCTTATTGCCGTAAGAGGAGCTGAGCTGATGGGACCAAACAGTTTGTTCACGTTTCCTGACCGGACGGCCCACACAGGGGGAGGGGGGTGTGACGGGTTATGTCAAAGGTCGATCCACCTGCTAAGAACAAAACTTGTTGAGACTGTAGCCCTATTTCTGCTCTTGTCAGAAAGGCCAATTCAGCTCCATAGGAAACTTAGCGTGTTTGTTATGATGGACTTGGTGTGTGTGCTTTGAATTTGGACTGCAAAAGGACAGTTTACCCATGCAAGAAAACAATCCACCGTCTCAGTTGTAATAACACGACCCAGCCTACAGCAGTCTGCTTATCCCAAACCACGTCAGACACATAAAATCAGCAGGGAAACAGACGCAAGAGAAACGCAGTCTCACAGGCGTGAAATTCGATTTGGGTTCAAAGATGTGCGGTCACCCTTATTTGGCTGTTCTGTGCCACTTTGAAAAACAATTGGAAAGTGTAGTAACTACCAATATGGGATATTCAATGGACGATATTGACATTTAAAGAGAACAGTGGTTGATAACTGATAAAATGTTGCTATATAGCTGTATTTTACACTATAATCATGGCAAATAGGCTAAAATGCATACAATTGCTGAAATGCAAATACTTATTTTGCACATTATATAGTCAAAATTCACACAAAAAATACCAATTAAATCCAATAATCCAATGCTGTTGGTAGATTTTTTTTTGTTAATTGTCCACTTGTTTTGCACACTATATACTCAAAATTCACAATAAATAAACAAACAAACAAACCAAAGCTGTTGTGGATTTGACAAAGCAGCACCAAAGTTTTTTTTTTTATTGTCCAGGCTGGCATAGACATAAAAGAAAAATCTAAAAATGTCTAATGCCAAATAAATATAGGCTAAAAAAATATCTAATGCCAGATATATATAAGCTAACTCTTACTATAATCATCTCACATATCCAATTAATGTACAAAGTGAAAAAAAAAATTGAGCCAGTTTAAAACATTTTAAACTATGATAAAGGAAAATACAATTAACAAAAAGCATGTGAAGACTGCTACATAACAGCTAATTGAATGAAATTATATCAATTTTAACTTATCAAAGAAATGTTATGATACTTCCACAAACGAATAATAATTATTTTTGATTGCACTGCATATTCAAAAGTTTAATAACTGAATCTGATTAGTCCTTCTAGAGAAGCATCAGTTTTACAAACCAATATCCTATTTAATGACAATTATAAAACAATTCTGGTTCACTAATTTGATTGACACGTATTTATTCAAACAGTATTGAAATTACTTTCCTGTTTGTATTAATCCAATTGTCTGTGTTCACTAAATGCAATTAAAGTTCTATGATTTACAACATACTTTCATTGGCAGAGCAAAAATAAACAAACAAACAAAAAAATTTACTGCACTGTGTCCCGATATTAATTTTTTGTTTACAGAACGGCTCTCTTATAGCAATACAACACTCACAAATGTGCTGTAACAGTGCTGATATTGCTAATCAATCCTTATATACATGTTCAAAACACCTCACTCTCAGAATTGAATCAGCAATGTGCTTGTCGTTTTAGAGGAACATGCACATTGTTATGTTGATGTCGGCTAACTGCCACTTGGATCCCGATAGCTGCACACTTTTAATCTGTGGTAAAGAATAATAGCCTTAAACTAAATAAACATTCAAGCTGATTAAAGAGAGAATTGGGTGGGATCAATGCTTCATGCTTATCTGCCACCGAAAAGGAAGGAGATGGCTTTAATACAGGTGACTGCAATGCAAAACTTCACACAAAAAAAACCCTACAGATAATATTAATGATTGTAAAACATAAGTTGTACGCGTGAGTGGCAGACACAATGTCTGTGCACCAAAAACACACAAACCCATAAAAATCAGGCATGCAGCCATATACCCAGAGGCGCACTTACACACACGCTTGGCGTCTAAGATATCAGGATACATGCTAAGTAGATCCTGTTCCAGGTCTTGGCCTCCACCCATCACTAGGATGTAACGCTTTGGGTTGGGCTCTTCTACTGCAGGATGTGTCAGCACATCAGAGAAACAGCTAACCTGGCATTAACTCCGAAAAAAACAAACACACGCAACGCAGAGGTCATGCTATGAAGGATCGAACCTCATCGGTGGCCTTTACAATGCACGTTGCTGTTTGACAGCGAGTGACTGAAGCTCATATGAGGATCGGTGAAGCTCTCCAACTTATATACATAGACTAGATCATACAGATGGAGACTAGACAGTGCCAATGCAAAGCATAAAGAGGCAGCAATGACACTTCACAACAAATGAACCACTGTTACAATTATTATATACGGAAAAAGTATACAATTTCCTTCTATATATACAGTAAATACACACACACTATTGTTCAAACGTTTGGGGTCAGTAAGATTTTTTAATGTTTTTGACGTATCTTATATTCACCAAGGATGCATTTATTTGATCAAAAATACAGTAGCCACAGTAACACTACAAAATATTATTACAACTTAAAATTACTTTTCTGTTGTAATATATTTTAAAGAGTAATTTATTCTTGCGATGCAAAGCTGAATTTTCAGCATCATTACTCCAGTCTTCAGTGTCGCATGATCTTTCAGAAATCATTCTAATATTACACAGTTCCTATTATTATTATTATTATTATCAACGTTTTGCTGATTATTTTTGCAACATTATTTTTTTCCCCGGTATTCTTTGATAAACAGAAAGATGTAAAGAACAGCATTATTTAAAACAGAAATCTTTTTTAACATTATAAATGCATTTCCTGTTACTTTTGATCAATTTCATGCATATATGCCAAAAAAAAGTATTACTTAATAAAAAATAATCTTACTAAAACGTCCCAAAAATGTTGAGCAATAATGTATAGTATATAGAACATTGTACAAAGTTATGTGGATATTCATATGGATGCTAAAGAAATATAGTTTAAGACCAACAGGACTCAACAACAAAAAAACAAAAGGTTCTTCAGACAGGGTACTATATGCTAATACCATATTCCACTTTGCAAATACCATGGTACATGAATATTTGGTGTCATGTTTTTCACCTCTTATACCACAGGACTTTTAGTAAGAGTACTGCCTGTAATATGCAGGCTTTAATAAACCTTTATAGGTTTCCAAATACATTCTTTGAACCCTCTGATATCTGACTGTTTTCAAAAGCCAATAAATACTAATTACAGTCTTTAAGTTTAAAACAATGAAGTAATGCCACAGCACTAAGCGCTGAAGACACTGCTCCTGAATATATGACAGGATAAGGATGCCCTCTAGTGCCAATATTTAAGAATGCAATTTTCTCCAAAAGTGTGAATACTGTACATTACCAAAAACAAAACGTTACTTTATCAATAACAAATAAAGCAAAAAACAAAAACAATAACCCCTCTGTCAAATACAAAGGACAGCATTCTCTTCATACTAACCTTTGTACATATCAACCAGTGAATCCTTCAGTTCCTGTTTGTGCATCCATGCATCTTCTTCACTCTCTGAGAAGCTTTCCCTTAAAATCAACAGAGGATACATATCAGTAACTTATTGCTGTTATTCTTCAATGCTAGTGTTTGAGCTCAGTGTGTTGAGTGGGTGCTCTCAGTGTGATTTAGACTAATGTCTTCTGCAATTTCCTCATGAGCTCAGGGCTCACATATCAAAAGCTGAGTGTGTGTATGACCAGCCCTACCATTACTTTCCTTTCTGCAAAAATATCAAAGTAGCTGCTACATACATAATGAATGGGTTCCTATGACTGGGATATTCCATATTACTCCAAAGCACACGGGTGTGATATAGTAACCACATAATAGTATGGGTTTGAATTTTTCTTAGCATGCAGATGAGCTGGAAATCGGTAAAAAATACCTGGCAGACCCTGCCAACCAGGACTGTGATGAAAACAGCCCTATGTGCAATCAAAACTCACACAATGACAAATAAAATAAGCCTAATTTAAAACCTACGATTTCCTTTAATTTATGCAAGTGAGGAGTATTTAAATGCATTTATATATGTGAAAGTGGTTATTTATATTTCTGTCATGATAACTTTCAGAGAGATCGGCATGGTAATATACTATGGTTATGTTAATGTGTTTGGTCTTGGAGGAATAGATCTGCTACGCTGCTGCGGCAGAGCAAGTACTGAGACTTGCTACTGCCAATACATCCACAGACATGCTGCTGTGAGCATGTAAGAAATACTGCTGCTGCACATAACATATATGAAATAACCCCCATATATAACATACATGACATTACCCCGTAGCAGATCTATACAGGTGGAGCTGGGGAAGGTGGACGGCTTCTGAAGCGCGCTTCAATTGCTACAGCAAGCACTAGCCAAGTATTTGAATGTTGAGCAGCAAGCACATTGGGTGCTGATGTGAAAAGAAACCAATCAGCTGCGCCATGTGAATAATGATGTGATTACATCACACTGAGTTAGAACCTATCGGCCAGCGCCATCATCATCAAAACTTTTATCCCTGCAGACATGCGTGAACTTCTATATATACCCTGCTCAGTGCGCAGGGACCCTGTGAATTGCAGCATTGGAAAGTCTGTTCAGGAAGTTCGTATTTACAAGTTGGGAAGTCATAATTACAACATCAGATGCATTCAAGTCATTTTCATCGAAGCAAGATGGCGATGTACCTTTTCTACAAAAAAAGCAAGACTTTTAAACTCAGCTTCTACAAAATGATGAATAAATTATGCAAATCTGTTGTTTTTATTAAATTTATGAAGTCACTGTAAATGTAATCATATATTCTATCGCAACTGCAGTACTATTGTATTTTGCACATGCAATTTAATGCATGTATTGTAAACAAAAAAAAAATGATACATTTCAACAAATTTACTGTCTATCATATTTTCTCAATGACAGACCCTCAAATTTGGGGCTTAAAGAAAGATTACTTGAAAACCACAGGTTGGAGTGGATTAGACCAAAACAGAGAACAAAACAGAGGTTTAATATTGCTGATGTAAGTAAAACAGCGTTAAACATTGCACTTGCTTTTTAAACATTTGTCATTTAAAAATTTTAAACAGATTTAAAATATTTCTTTAAGCTTACAAATGTAAAAATGCCACTTAAGTCAAACTTAATGACTAAATGTCAATGTCATTACAAAATCTCAAACCAAGGGGTATTTATTTTAATGAAAGCTAGCACAAGCATGCAGTTTATGTAATGAAATACACCTGTGGTTCCTCTGCTAGGACACCTGTGGGAACTTGAGGGGATAATGGTGCTTCAAGTAGGGTGACCATATGTGCCATTTTCCCAGGACGCGTCCTGGGAAAATGGCACGTATGGTCACCCTAGCTTCAAGTCATTTCGGAAAGATCATATCTCACACACAGCATCTGTATTAATGGTAAATTTGTTCAAATAAATGTAATTTGTTTTATCAAAAATGGGAAAAATCTAAGTTGCATGTACAAAATACCATTGTGCAACTACAATACATAGTTCAGTTTACCGCACCTTCATAAATTGGATAAAAACAAAGGAAAACACACCTAATTTGCATTCTTTATTAATCATTTTGTAGATGAAGAATTAAAAAAATCTTGTTGAATTTCAAAGCTACATCGCTATCAAACGCCAACCAAAGTCATTTGAAAGTAAGTCGTAATTACGACTTCACAAGTTAATATGAACTTTCCAGGAGAATGTGAATGCACCAAAAACTCCACTTGTTTTGATATTTTATATCTAATAAAATGTCATTCAGTCAATTTGAACTGTGACTTAAATGTCCAAGTGCTTTTTAGGGTTATATTTCTGTACCACTGTTTTCTTTAACCAAGACTTTCTTACAACTACCTAAACATTTTAGATTTGAAAAAAAAAAAAAAAAACATACAAGCAAACAAATAAAACACCTTTCTGCTGTCTTCCTGACAAGGCTAAAAGTTACACATTTGTCTGTGGTCTAGAAGACAAGACGATGGCTATCGATTGACATTAACAATGTGTGGCATCCAATTTCTGTCAAATAACATTTCATACTTTACAAACACCTTGCTGAATGCACAATATATACACTAAACTAAATCGATACATTTTTGCAACCTCACAGATTATTATGTCCCATTATGTACATCAATGTAACTGATTAATAACTGAGATCCCATCATACTCACTTTATAGACAGCTCAGTCTCCAAAGTTGATATTTTGTGTTT
This sequence comes from Sinocyclocheilus anshuiensis, assembly GCF_001515605.1. Taxonomy (NCBI): domain Eukaryota; kingdom Metazoa; phylum Chordata; class Actinopteri; order Cypriniformes; family Cyprinidae; genus Sinocyclocheilus; species Sinocyclocheilus anshuiensis. The sequence goes on along the minus strand of NW_015542408.1, from coordinate 3,176,762 downwards.
TGCCCTCTGAAGTGCACACTGAACATCCCGTGCCATGCTTCTGATATTCATGTATGTGTTAGTGTGTGTAGTAAGCCGATGTTTTCTGACTGGACACTATATACTCCATCTCAGCTTGCACATTCCATGCACACGCATGCAACATGATCCACATGAGGAGACAATGGCTGTGTCTCAAAACCTAGTGAGTTCCCCATCTACATAGGACATGGCACCATGGTTGTTTTTAAATGTATGATTTTGTTTTTATATGCATCATGTTTATGTCAAGGTGTTCTTTGAAAACTCCATGATATATTAATGCATGATAATCATTTAGTTATGTTAAGTTTATATGGGTCAATGATTATATGTTTATATGTCTGATTTTTTTAAACATTTGTACCATTTTTCAATGTGTAATTTCATTAAAAACTCAATATAATAATAATAATGATGATGACAATAACTTTAACACCATCATAAAGGTGTAAGGATCCTTCTTTGCAAATTATACTATTTATATTTTAATTTAATAATATTTAATACACACACACACAATAACAACTGACTATTCAGTCAATTTTAATAGAAAATATACTATCATCCATGCAATAACCAAGTAAAGTGTTTTGTATATAATCAATAATCAAGTAAAATGTTTTGTTAAATTTATTTTGACATTAATATCACCCTACAGCCATAATCTGTTCTTTTTTTCTGGGTTAAAAAGTAAAAATAAAATGTCAAATGTCAAAATTTAAGAATTTTTAAACCCAAAATACTAAATAAATCAATAAATAAATAAAGTAAAAAATGAGACTACACTTTTTTTCCTTGTCTCAGTAGGATATATAATGACTTAATAGATCCAGACAAAATGATTTCCATGTCATACATCAACGTACCACAGTATTACCCCCACTGTACACGCAGTACTCTTTTGTAAAGTTATACCAAAACAAGTGCCCAAAACTGTTGTCTAGGCAGGCAGCTCACTGAGTGTTGAGACACAGCCCTTAAATCCAACCAAACAGCGGCGCACGAGTATACGTGTAACAAAGTAACACTTGCCTGAAGCTGGAATGTTTCAAACAGCTCTAATGTGTTCCCATTTTAAAACAAGCCGTAACTGGTCAAAGAAGTAAACTAGCGTCTTTAGCATGCTGCCTAAATTCCTCCTAGACTGACACACCGTCTGACGCGGCGTCAAAACACAAACGCTGCTTTTATTTTCTTCAACTTCATTAGTCATTCAGTGAAAGCATGAATATTTATGCAGTGAGACATCGATAGGAGTGGTCATTGAAAGATGGACCGTTGTCGGACTTACCATAATTAGAATTATAGTGTCGGCGTTCATTTGGTGCAGGTCGGACAGGACTGTTTCCTAAAAGTTTTGGAGGGGAACTTCCTATTACAGCGCGCGGAGTCACGCTTCATTCCGGCCCACCGGGAGAACGACAGACAGTGCTGCGTCTGACCACTAGAGGCCGCTGCCGCTCACCGCTGCCTCACATATAGATCATAGCACTGGGGACTCTTGAGAGGAACCTTCCTTATAAATATAGCATTAGATCTGAAGGGGTTCGGCCCCGTTTCATCCCCCAGAGAATGTTAGGTGGTTTGCAGACAAATTCTGAATGAAATATGAACAACAATAATAATAATAGTATGTAGCATATTATACTATACTATTATTATATATATGCATACATACCCGAGCAGGGACACCGGCAAGGGACATAAGTATCGCTTTTTATTTCTCCTCTTTCCTACTACTTGTTTCACTTCTGTTTCAGTTTTTTTTTTACCATTTCTTACTATGTGTCAGTAAGTTGTTGTTATTTAGCATGTGTGTTTGGCTCAGTGTTCTTTTTTTAGGATTACCGATAAACTACTGTAGTTTGATTTGTATTAGTTATCTATTTTAGTTTTAGTTACAGTTGTAGTAATGTTGTCATTTTATTAGTTTTTTATTATGTCTATATAGGTTTTTTATTAAGTTTTAGTTTGATTTAATTTGAGTTATTTCAGTACTTCAACATACAAAATGGAAATGAAATAATATATATATATTGAATGTATTTATATATATGTACATGTATATGTATATGTGTGTGGCTGTACATACACATGTAAGTTAGTTGTTTTTTGGTGTTTGGCTTAGTGTTATGTTAGAATCATTATTATACTCATACCTTTTGTTCTTTTAATATTTTGAATTGTTTTTAGCTTTTTCTTTGTTTTCATTTAAATGTTTAGTTTTGAAATGTTGTTGTATGCATTTTTATTTAATTTATTTTATTTTCTTAAATGTGTGCATATATGTAGTATTTATAGAGTTTTAGCTTTTAGTTTTAATTACTTTTTCTTATTTGTAAGTCGCTTTGGATAAAAGCGTCTGCTAAATGACTAAAAGTAAAGTAAAAAGTATGTAGTGAAAATTAATGAATAAATTAGAAAGTAAACAAAAAGTATGTAAAAGCAAGAGACTGTTAATCAATATACTCTTTTAAAGTACGTTGACACAATGTTTATTGTAGAAAAGTCATGCAAATAATTTTGAATTAAAAAACGTTTATCTTCATATTTATACATAACTTTATTACATAAAAACTGTTTATTTGTTTATATGTTATTATTACTTTTATTTTATTTGTATTTGTAAAATATGATGGAAAATATAATTTACCATGTATTTATTTATTTATGAAATGATCAAACAATATAATAAAAACCAGTATAACAGACAATTATTTAATTTGTAATAAAAGCCTGTATAAAATCCGATTATTTAATTTGGCAAAACAGCATGCTGTCTTTATAGTATAATATACATGAATATGCCTTTAGCTTCAAAAAGTTTGAAAACCCCTGCTGTAAATAACATTTTGATGTTTATGCTGTTGTGCGGTGTAGTTGCGTCACGTGACGTAAGGGGGCGCTTCTCCGACACCTCAGATGATTCATTTGCTACTGTTTTTCTAAACCGAGCTGCTTGACTTGAACGATGATCACCGCGCTCTCGCGAACTCGTGTAGGATTTATCAAAACAATGAGCAAAATGCTACTTTTACCGGCTTAACCTACTGCCTTGATTTAATAAATGCAAGAGGTTCATTTTGAAGTTGAAATTCCGGTGAAGAATATAATGGGATTTACGAACACCAAGTTAATTCATTAATCACCGCTGTTCAAACTTTCCTGAGGTGGAGGAGATAACTTAGCTCTTTAACAGAAGATGTTATAATGGGGGGTTCTTTTTGTATCCTGCTCTTTTTACTACACTTCAATGAGGGAATTCACGGTAAGTTTGTTTAATCATAATCGCGAGCGCAGTGTTTCATTAAACTCATCAGTGCTGATGATGTGTTGACGTGGATACTGTGTTTCACGGTAAACATCAGTTTAAGTGGACATATACGGGACATTTACTATAAACTCAAGCAGAAAGTGTCATAACCCTCTTTTATAACCTTTCGCATAATAATTTATCTTTATTGTTGTTGTTTTTTTATCAAATACTGACAGGATGTCATTACAGATTCAAAACTAATGGAGCCTAAACGAATTTAAACTAATTCGGCATCTGTTTTTTTTTGTTGTTGTTGTTGTTTGTGTGTTTTTTTTTTGTTTGTTTTTTTATATTTTAACCACTGGATTATAGACAGAGAATGTATTTGAAAAAGTATCCAGAAAGAGACTACTTTGTTTAGTTCAATGAAAAAGGCACACTTTTGTTATGCATCATTATTTAACCAAATACAATTTTGGAGTTTAATTCTGCTAAAACAAACAGCCATTTAGAGTCTCTATTCTATTATAGCTGATAGATAGACAGACAGACAGACAGATAGACATACAGATAGATAGATAGATAGATAGATCGACAGACAGACAGACAGATAGATAGATAGATAGATAGATATGCTACTTTATTGATTGTAGAGTTACATCATGAACAGGTCACTGTAGTTTCCTCTTTCCTGGGAAATGAATGTGATCTTTGATGCAGATGTTTTGGCCAGCTGTGTTGTGTTGTCACAGTGGAGATCTTTCCGACATCTGCAGCATGCATGACGTCTGCTGTCCACAGTCAGAACGTGCACACTGTCAGAGATGCCAGAAATGGACCCAACACAATAGACGTCTTAGAAAAGTGCACAAAAGCCTCTTGAAGGAAATATGAAGTTTCTTTACAAATTTTTGAGGCGTAGATTACATATTGCACATGTCTTGTTCTGCTATTCTCTGTCTTTTTTTTGTGATTTACTTTACAATTAAAGGCAGGAAGCCACCAAGAAAGCGTGTGATGTGAATTACTGTGTTTTTTAAAGGAATAGTTCACCTAAAAATGAACATTTGCTGAAAATTTTGCAGGCCATTAAAGATGTAGGTGAGTAGAATTTAGAATAGATTTGCAGAAATTTAGCATTACATCACTTGCTCACCAATGGATCCTCTGCAGTGAATGGGTGCCGTGAGAATGAGAGTCCAAACAGCTGATAAACACATCACAATAATCCACACTTGTGAAGTTGTGAAGGGGGAAGTCGTGGCCTAATGGTTAGAGAGTTGGACTCGTTGTGGGTTCGAGTCTCGTACCGGCAGGGATTGTAGGTGGGGTGAGTGAATGTACAGCGCTCTCCCCTTCAATACCACGACTGAGGTGCCCTTGAGCAAGGCACTGAACCCCCAATTGCTCCCCGGGCGCCACAGCAAACGATGGCTGCCCACTGCTCCGGGTGTGTGTTCACGGGGTGTGTGTGTTCACTGCTGTGTGTGTGCGCTTTGGATGGGATAAATGCAGAGCACTAATTCCGAGTATGGGTCACCATACTTGGCCACATGTCACGTCACTTTTTCACTTTAGAAACGAAAAAGCTGTGATTTGTTTGGAACAAATCCATTATTATGATGTTTTTAACTTGAAACCATTGTTTCCAGATAAAATTCCAGTCTATCCATAATATTGCTGTCTTTTGGGTGAACTATGTAATAGATATAGATAGATAATATAGATAATAGATAGAGAGTTTAATTATGCTATGAAATTCATATGTATGCACAATTTAGATTTGTTTACCAAAAATCCTTTTAAGCATTTATGCATAAGCATTTGAATCTTTACTAGAACTCTCTCCGATCATGAAATGATCAGCTTATCAAGTATGTCCAAATGTCTTGATGTTACTTCGGTCTTAAGTTTGCTTTAGAAACATGTCACACTGTGTGTCCTCCAGGATTACGGTTCACCAAAAACCCTTCCAACCAAACGGTGACTCAGGGTAACATGGCCCGTCTGGGCTGTGCCTTTGAGGGTTTGAGTGAACCAGAGATCATCTGGATGAAGTACGGAGAGAAGATCTACAGCACTGATCAGATGTACATCACACTGGATGCACATCACTGGGAGACCTTTCACAGGTAGGAAAACATGAACCTGCAACTGGATATCCTGAATTGTTCAGCATAGATGTTTTTTCAGTGGTTAGAAATGAAATGTTACTTATTGACACTGTTTTCAGGCAAGAACTGACATCAGACTGTATGAAGGGGATGTTGAAACTAATTAGAATATATTATCATATGATTTGTCAAATCTCAAATTCACTATTTTCTAAGACAAGCGCCACTATTACTACTGTTTCTCAAACTAGTGTTAGCGTTTTGAACATAAACAACATGTGACTTGTTGACCTAAGTAATAGGGTTTTCAGACCATTTAGACAAGGCAGACACAGTAAAACAGTTTAAAAAATCAGATAGATGTACATTGAAGGAGATATATAGACACCAGAATATCATAGATATTTGTGGGTGAACTATTTTGGTTTGGGCCAGTAATATTTTGGTTTGGGCCAGTAAAAAAAAAAAAAAAAAAACTTTGTCTTTTACACTTTTTTTTTACCTAAAAGGGAGACTGTCCAGTTGTCATGAGACTGTGGCCTTGAGATTGCGACTCTGTATCACTGTCTGTATCAGTATAATTTTTTGTTTTATCACGGTGTGGGTGCAGAGCTAGAACACCAGAACCGTTGTTTGTGCTTCTTTGTTAGATATCACAGTAATTCCAGTAACTTTATCAAGGACTTTTCTGTCAAGTCTAACATGTTTGTTACTGTAGCAAGTAACTTTGCCCTTCAAAGTTATACAAGATTATTTTCACCATTGATAATACTAAGAAATGTCTCTTGAGCAGCAAATCAGCATATTAGAATAATTTCTGAAGGATCACTTGACACTGAAGACTGGAGGAATGATGCTGAAAATTCAGCTTTGCATCACGGAAATAAATTACATTCTAAAATATATTTAAATAGAAAACAACTATTTTGAATTGTAATAATATTTCACAATATTACTGTGTTACTGTATACAAATAAACACATCCATAAGAGACATCTTTCAAAGACATTAAAAAATCTTACCAACCCCAAACTTTTGAATGACTATATAAATCTAAATAAAGCTCACAAACAGTGTGTCACGCTATAGTAACCTTGGAGATCATTTTGAACTTGCTTTACTGAAAGCTGGCAGGGCTGAAAATCTCTTGCACGTGTTGTGACTCGTGACGTAGTCCAGTTGCCCAGTTCCTAGATGCTGATTTAGTCCAGTCTTAGACTAAACACAGTTTGGGTGGAAATTTGCTGTTGAAAGTGTTGCTTGCTGTAAGATTAGGCTAAAGAGGATAACAAACAGTGAAGAGAGAAACTGGCTTAGTGTATTACAGGAGTCACGTTTCCTTGCTGAATGCCACGCTGCCAGCATAATCTATAAATGTCTAGTTTCCTGTTGTGGGTGTCATAGCTGTAAACAAATGTATACGTCATGCGTCTCTTTTATGTGAATGCAAGTCATGCCGTTGTTTGCGCAACTGACCTTTGTCTACATAAATCTCAGCACTCTTAGACTGACTGGCTCTTGTCTAGTTGTAAAACTTTAAGACGGATGTGGCATTATTCCATGATCATTATTACTAGACAAAGTTGTGGCATTTGCTACTTTTCTAAGTCTATGTCAAGCCAAGTCACATTTATTTATATAGCACTTTATAAAAATACAGATAATAATAATAATAAACAAGAAAATAGCCGTGTTAATGTTGCAGAGTTCTTTGTGAAACAATTTTAGCTGTAAAGCAGCTCTAAAAAGACAATAGTGTCATTATCCACCTCAATTTAGTTCAATGTTGATTTGATTTAGTTCAGTAACAGTGTGAATGTTATAAATGTTTTATATAAATGTATGCATTTGTGCTCAAGGCACATTTGGTCAATAAATGTTATTTTGATTTACATCAACATGAGGGTGTGTAAATGATGCATATTTCATTTGTGGTTCATTTTACCCTTTAAATAGTGTCTGTTCTGAGTGTTTCTTTCTTTTTAGTGTTAAATCGGTGCAGCAACAAGATGCCGGGAAGTACTGGTGTGAGGTTGAATATCACGGCAGGATCATTTCCTCAGAGCCTGCTTGGATTACAGTAGAAGGTTTGTCAGTTGCTGCTTCAGAATCCATCAAGTAATCGATTTATTAAATTAGATCTTGTTGCTTTGGTGCAAACACTACATATATTGCCACCTCCTGCTTGTATTTTAGGTGTGCCTCATTTTGTGGTGGAACCCAAGGATGTGGCTGCATTTGCAGGGGAGCCCTTCAACCTGACGTGTGCTGCATCAGGTCCTCCAGAACCTGTGGAGGTGCTGTGGTGGCTTGGAGGCGAACAGAAGGGGGATTTCACACCCTCCCCCTCAGTTCTCTTTGTTAAAGGTGAGACACACCAAGGGTCTGTCCCAATACACACATTTGCGGTCTTTGCACTTGACCACTTGTCTTCTTACATGATATATCTCCGGTATTTGCCCCAAATTTTCAAGTGGGTGTGAGAACTGCAAGTGTGCGTAGAACGATTACTTGATGGGACACACTTACAACATGTGTTGTAAAAATTCAAGTGATGTTTTTACAGAGCTTAATTTACACATTTTGGTTTTTAATACTTTGTACTTTACAATACTTCTAAAATATGTGTTCAGTAGTCCCTATGTGACAGTTGAAGCAATTTACAACACAAAATGCAGACTCATCAATAAAATGTGCATCACTTGTTTTATTACAAAATTATGTGTAATATCTAATTCAACTTACACTGGAAATTTCCCTCAAACTTTCATGATCTTGTGAGATCCTGGACGTGATGAATAATGGGATATGCTTAGTTTCAAATACTGCTATAATGCTATAGTGTGGAATTGGTGGCATTTATCAGATCTGGGACATTTCTATGCATTACTTTCTGTCATGTACACACATTCTCAAGTGGCCAAGACCGCAAGTGCCCCAAAATCCTTTTGAAGCAAGTTCACTCAATTCACTCAACAGCCAACAGGCAGCCTTTCCAGTCATGCCCTGATCTTTGAAACTGTTTAGCAAGCTTACATTACAAATCATAAATGTCAACATACTGTATGTTCAAATCTAAACAGGCTAAAACTGTATTTTTTAGGTTAGTCTAATCTAATGCACATAAATGTTATAGAGAAAAGCCAATCCCATATGCTAATCATTGGCACTTTAAAGTAAAAAAGCATTACTTCCTTTCCAACAGTCACCATGTTGAGCGTTGCCATCTTCCCTCATTCATTTTCCACAAGTTGAACAGTTTTTAAAGTTAACCATTTAGAGTTAAAGTTTATGCTCTTGATTAGTTAGTTGCCTCTATGTCTCAGATGCATCTATGATTAGTTAGTTACTCCCCAATACTGCCCTGAAAACACTCCTATATTTCGTTATTCAATGGAAGTTTGTTTGTGAATAACATTAAACAGTCAGTGATCCTGTTGTATATTAATCACATTATGAAACATCGTGTGAAACATCTTTCAAATCTTCTATCGGATGATATATTGTGCAGATAAATTGTAGAACTGAGTCACTGGTTGCTGTGGAGTGACTTTGAGTTTGTACAAAGGTGTAACAGTAGTGTGTTTCCCTTTTAGTGGGGCAAGTTTGTGCTTACTTGTAGTGTAATATTACATGGGGTTGTGAGAGATTTTTAGCAATAGAGTGACTTTATGAATGTTTTTGGTATGTTTCATTACAGACTGTTACAAGTCATGTTCTTGTAGTAAAAAAGACGTCTGTTGGTGGATAATGTCAAGGCCAGTTTACTGCCCTGCCTTTACATTTTGTAACTGGATATTTTGTTCTGTTAGGGAATGCATTATAGTGATCAATACTGTCAGTGTGGTGAAGCCCAGTAAAGTAAACTTTCCATTTTAATAGCGTAATGCTGAGAAATCATTGAGTCATCATATCTATGTAAGACTGTGTGTCACGCGTTCATATTATCAGCCAGTTGCACCTATGGCATAAATGGGTTTTTGACTCACTCAGTGTTGAGCTGAGCTGTTGTTTTTTCTGAACAGTTTACTGAGGACAGATGACTCTGTTATGATTTAAAACAATGTCACAGCTGCCATGGCCTTGTTCACGAGGGCGGGCTGAGACATGAGATCAGGATGTTTTTTGTAATCTTTCTTTGAGTTATTGAGAAAACTCCTGTTGTCTGATTCACTCTTTTTGCAACTCACTTCTGCGCATCAAATTTTTTGCACCCTTAGATTCCAGATATTCAAATAGTTGTATCTTGGCCAAATATTGT
>NW_015542408.1:3099337-3166798 GCF_001515605.1 Sinocyclocheilus anshuiensis | reverse complement strand
TATAAATCTCAATTTCAAAAAATTTACCCTTATGACTGGTTTTGTGGTCCAGGGTCACATATATATACTGTATATATAACTGTATTATAACACAGGAATAAATTATATTTTAAAGTATATTAAAATAGAAACTGTTATTTTAAATTGCAAGAATATTTCACAAAATAATAGGCTTTTTTCTGTATTTTTGATCAAATAAATACAGCCTTGATAAGCACAAGAAACTTCGCTAAAAAATATAAAAAATCTTACTGATCCCAAACTTTTGAATGGTAGTATATATAATATATATATATATATAGTATTTTAAAATATATTTAAATTATCATCAAAATAATGTTAGATTATAATGTCATTTTAATGCATTGTGTTTCCTTCTGAAGCATCAGTAAGCGTTTGAACCTTCTGTAATAGCTGCATATGATTCCCTCAGTTGTCCTCAGTGTGAAAAGATGGATCTCAAAATCATAGAGTCATTGTCGGAAAGGGTTCAAATACACAAAAATGCTAAAAAATTTAAGAATTTGTGGGACCTGAAGGATTTTTCTCATAAACAGTGGGCAGTTTAACCATTCAGGACAAATAAGGGACTTATGAACAACTATCACTAAACAAAAAAAAACACAAGTGTGGATCATTCAGGTAACAACCCTGTATTAAGAATCAAGTGTATGTAAACTTTTGAACGGGGTCATTTTTATAAATTCAACTATTATTTTCTCTTGTGGACTATATGTAAACATCTTTTATGTGAAATATCTTATGGAGGTCAGTACTAAATAAACAATAACATGCATTTTGTATGATCCCTCTTATTTTGGTTAAATAATTAACATTTTGCAGATTCTGCAAGGTGTATGTAAACTTTTGACCTCAACTGTATTTTCCTTATTTCATTCTTTTGATATTGGGGTGAAATGTGACCCATTTAATATGCATTTTTGCAAGCTTATTTCGAGATATCAGTACTCCATGAAGCGCTGACCACAGCAATGTTTCTCATTTGCTCAACCAGGTGTGAATGACAGTATAAAGTTTTACTGTGAGGCTAAGAACACTCGAGGCATCGCCGTGTCACGCACAGGCACAGTGCACATTAAAGGTGAGACATACCATAGTGTTTTTCACTTCCAGCTCACATAACTTTTATTGCTGTAATTCCATACAGAATGCAAAATTAGTTGTTGGTTTTTGTTTTGGCAGTAATCCATCATATTTTAACAACTGTATTACACAGTCAACCACACAAATACAACCACAGAAGTCCGAAGGCACAAAAAGCTCGTAGCAGAGAGAAGATAAATACATGTTGTTGTTATAATGCTTTTCTTTACATGTGATTCTTATGTGCAGTCTGCCCTGATTCCCCCAAGGACGTCAAGGTACATCATGTGTCTGATCTTAATATAACCTTAACATGGAGTCCAGGTTTCACTGGGCACTCACAGCTTTCCACCTGCACTATACAGGTAGAGTATACCTTACTACATAGTTTTTGACATTGTTGCATGTCTTTTTCTGTTAATGTCCTCATGCTTGTCCTATTGCCGTACAGTCTTAGTACTAGACCCCAAACTGAAAATCATTTATTCACCCTCTTGTTATTCCAAACCCGTATGAATTTCCTCCTGTGTAACACAAGGCATATGTTGGGGAGAATGCTTTACACTGCTCACAGGTTGGGTGGACTACTTTTAAGGTGCTTTTGTCCTTTTTAAAGCACCCAGCCCCATTGACTTCCATTGTATGGAATCCTTCCTTTTACAATATGGTGTTTGGTTCTCAGATAACATGGTTCACTTTTTGTTTTTAGCTTAGATTGTGCTAGTGACCCATAAAATAGACCCTCATTACATCTGGAGAAGGGTGAGACATCTGTAAAAACAAAGCAGTCCCACTGCTCTCTTAAGAAAACATTTTTCATGTAAAAAAAAAAAGTAAGGTCTCATAAGCTTATTCCTGCCATGAAATAAAAATCTAAACAAGGTAATTGCAACTCTTTGTCTCACAATTCTGACTTTTTTAAAACAAATCTGACTTTTATACCTCACAATTTAGACTTTGCTCTCGCAATTCTGAGACAAAAAAAACTTGTTGCGAGCTATAAGCTATATGGGTTTATAACTCACCGAAAAGTGAAGTCTGACTCTGAACTGTAAGTTATATACACAATTGTGAGATTAAATCGCACAATTCTGACTTTTTCCTCATAGTTGTGAGTTTCTAAGTTGCAATAACCTTTTTTATTGTTTTATTCTGTGACGTAAACAAAAAACAGTAAAATGTAAATTTTGAATTCAGAGAAAAAAAGTCATAATTACGAGACAAACTCGTAAGTGCGAATTTATAACTCACAATTCTGAGAAAAAAAGTCAGAATTACGAGATGTAAACTCACAATTATGAGTTTAGAACTTGCAATTGCAAGATATATGAAGAAGAAAAGTCACTTTTATTCCTTAGCCTTATTAATTCCAAAACAAGCTTCCATATCTAAGTAAATAATTAGCAAATTCCTTCTTTTCTTTTCTTTTTAAAATTCTCAGTATTTAAATCCATATGCTTCAATTAAATTAAATTAAAATGATTTTTTTACCAGTTTTACCGGGCTCATATTTGGATTATGTGCCATAATGGGATGAGAAATATCTGACTTTAATCCATTTGTAGGTGTCAAAGGGACCTGGAAAGAAGGTAAAACTTCCTGATGTGGATGTGGTAGTTCCACCCTTCCAGCATGTGTTTGAGGGACTCAGCAGTTACTCAAACTACAGTGTGAGAATCCGGTGTGATAACGAGGTGGGCTCTTCCCCCTTCTCTCCCTGGGTGGACTTTCACACTCCAGAGGCAGGTATGTGAAACATCAGATAAGGTAATGTCATTATGCATGCATGGTGTTTCTTTCTAATGTGTTCTGAGTCAAATTAACATTAATGGCTTTTTTTCTCTCAAATGGCATTGCTGTGGAAATTAAATTGCAGACTTATATTCATGCATTTGGCAGACACTTTTATCCAAAACAGCTTATATTGTATTTAAAGTAAGCATTATATCAGCTCTTGCATTCCCTGATAATCGAACCCATCACCTTGGCATAGCTAGATCAGTGCTCTACTGTTTGATTTAGAGAATGGTAAGGTTCCCATGGGCAAAATTGATCAGACCTTCTCTAGTAAAATTTTTTTATTTTATTTAATTTTTTGCTTTAAAATATTTAATTGGCTATAAACTGCTAATAATGAGTCCAGTGTCTATAAAAGGAGTTTTGAGGACGTGTGTAACTTTCTTGATTTTAAAATACAACAACTTAATATGCAGACTATAAATAAGCTATTTGAAGCCGCCCTGAAATGAATGTATATTGGAAAACTCAAATTCATTAGTCAGAAGAGGTTAGGTTTGAAAATCATAATAACGTTTACTACTGTAGATTTTGTTTGTGTTAATAGTTTGAATTAATTTTATTTTTATATTTTCAGTTTTTATTTTAATTTTTAAATTCTGTTAATGGTTTTAGTAAATTGTTTGTGTTTTCATTCGTTTTTGTTTAATGTCTATAAGGTTTTTATTATGTGTTAGTTTTATTTATTTTAGTACTTCAATTTAAACAGAATGAAAATGATAAATGCCATTATAACTAGCTGAAATAAAATGATTTTAAAAACCTATATATATATATATATATATATATATATAAGAAAATAAGACTTAGTTTTTTAGGACTTATTTGATATGTGATATGACCATTAAATTTTTTTTAAATAAAATTAATAAATGTAATTAAACAAATTAATACAGTTATTCAATAAATAAATTACAGTAATTTACTTTTTGGGGAAAAAAAATCCTACATTTCTTTTGATTTTCATGTGAAATTTGATCTGGTCATCCTTATACTTTGTGTCTGCATGAAGAATGTTGAGGTACTAAGAAGAGAGGAAGGAAGGAAGGAAATTGCATTTTGTAGAACTCCGATCCATCTCGAAGAAAGCTTATAGCTATAACATGCTTTCTTGCATACATCACTAAATTATTAGGCTTGGATCAATGAGGGCTAATTGACACTGACATATTTAATTCCAAACTGTGGTAAAACAGTGCTGAGTGACTAACATTTTTAACATTCCATAGGGAATAAAACCGTTAGCCAGTTTGACCAACGTTTTGGTGGTTTGGAAGTAAACAAACGAGCCAGAGAGCTGGTTCTGGCCAGATGCCTGGGGCGAGGGGGTTTGGAAGGGGAGGAACTGGTGGATGGGTTTGAGGAGCAGAAGGGGTTTCTGAAGTTGACCCTGTTTACATGTTTGTAAACTGCTAGCACTGGCTGCAGTCCAGTAGATTCCAGGCTGAGTGGTACAATGCGCCATTGTGTGTGTCCCCAATCCATATCAATGCAATGCTGCCACATACAGCATTCAATATGCTGCCACCTACTGGTCGTTGCAGCTGTTTAAATGGATTTGATTTACTGCCGGTTATATTTTTCTTTCTTATCAAGTATAAATAAGAGTATAGTACTCTCCATTTGAAATCCATTCCACCAATTCTTGAGGACACCTCCCCCTCCCAAATTCAGTGGAGAAAATGTAAACAAATTCCATCTGGGCCTGGCTGTGACTTATTTATTGTTATGCAGAGGTGTTTGACTCATACTTTTGTCTGTACAGTGGTAATTGACCCTCTGCACTCTCTCTTTTTTACTGTTTTCATATCTTTCTTACACAGCACCATCAGCAGCTCCAAAGAACTTTACCTTTGAACTCAGCGAGCATCAGCTCACTCTGTCCTGGGCGGCACTGGATCAGGAGGAGCTACGTGGAAGGTTACTGGCATATAAAGTGCAGTGGAACCAGGGAGGAGAGAGTCAGGTACATCATTGTAAAGGAAGACATACTTATAAAGGAAATTTTGCTACACTGACTCTATTATTGAACTGAATTGATTCAGTATCGAATCTGAATGATTCATTTCGTAATTGATGAACTTTGCAATAATGACAACTGAATTAAATAAATATTGAACTGGCTTGAGCTGAAAAATGGCACTATTTACTTCTGTAGATCTGGTTTATAGCTAAGTTGAATAATTTCAGAATTTATTAACTTTGCAACATTGACACCGTTATTAAACTGAATTGAATCATCTTTGAATCCAAATTTCCCTGAATAATTACACTATTGTCTTCTTTAGAGTTGCTTTAAAGCTGAAATTGAAGTCATTTAATAATTTATGAATTTTGCAACATTAATACTGTTATTGTGAATCTGCTTATAAACAATCTGTATTGTATAAAGCTCTATATTTATAAATATGACTTGAAACATTATTGATCATATAAAAAATGACCTTTATCCTGTTATTGGTAATGGGTAAAAATTTGATTCGTTTCTATGATAAAATATCATATACACGCCAAGTTTGGATGTCTAAAGGCCATTAATTTTCCTCTGTCATGACATTTAAGAGCTACCCACCCTTAACTGCTATGCACAATTTGCTTTTTGTCTTTATAGGATCCCTTACTTTTTAAAGACAACATTGCCCGTCTCTCGGGTGCAGGGCGCTTCTTTAACGCCACCTTCCAGGTTGCAGCATGCACAATGGCAGGATGTGGCCCGTGGAGTCAGCCTGTTCTCGTGATGCCCGTGTCAGGTCTGTCCACTCTCATTGTCTGCCCTCCTGCCTTTTGAAATTGGGATTTCTGCAGTCACTGCAGCTTGTTCCCATAATGCAGCACTCTGAGAGATTTTTTTCTTTGTGTGGCTCATTATGCAGGAATGGCGTGGCTTCAGGCACTTTTGAGCAGAAGTGGTGTTTAACGCTCTTGTTGTCTCGTTTCAGCCATGCAGGCTCAGACTCAGAGGGGCCACATGTGGGTGGGGCTGCTTTTCGGCCTTCTTGTGGCCACCATGGTGGGACTCCTGTTGATTGTACTGGTGCACAACAGAGGCAAAGAGACCCAGTTTGGGTATGTTTTTACTGAATGTGATACATTAATACACCATATATCCTGCCCAAAATGCAGTAAGTACACATTTTGTCTGAAATACGACTGAAATCTGGTAAACTGTGATCTGTCCTTTTACAGTTTGGATCACCTATGCTCAAAGTGATTAAATATTGGATATAAATCTATCGAAGTTGTAGTCCAAGAATAGAATTTTAAACCATTTTCTCACTTCCAATCATTATGTTTGTGTGTTTTACCTTTTTAGGCAGTTTGGTTAAAATGCATTTCTAAATTGTTATTTAAAACTGTGAAATATGGGTTATTTTTAATTGTTTGGTCTGTTTGCAGGTCTGCATTTGCAGCTTCGGGGACAGATGTGCCAGTTTCCTTTACAGCTGCCAGGTCCTTCAACAGGCAGTTCCCTGAGCCCCCAGAATCCACATGTAAGTGAACAAGTTGCTGATATGCACGACACATCCTACAGTGCATGTTTTACAGGAAATTATGAATTTCGACTCTGTTTTCCTCTAGTGGACAGTCTAGGAATCAACAGTGATTTGAAGGCCAAGTTACAGGATGTTCTCATCTCTGAAAGGCTATTAACTCTGGGACGCATGCTTGGAAAAGGTACATTATGACTTGGATGTTCAGTTGATTAATTATTAATGATGGTTCAGTGTTGAAAACCATTTTTGCTGCTTAATATTTTTGTGGAAACACTGATACATTTGGTTTCAGTATCATTTGATGAATAGAAAGTTCAAAAGAACTGAATAGATTCTGAAAAGGATGGTGAAATATCCTTTGTAACATTATAAATGTCACTTTTGATCAATTTAATGCAACCTTGATCAATAAAAGTATTAATTTCTTTCTTTAAAAAAATCTTACTGACCCCAACCTTTTGAATGCTAGTGCATCACAGTTTCCACAGAAGTATTAAGCAGCACAGATGTTTTCAATGTTGATAGTAAAAATAAATGTTTCTTGAAGAGCAAATCAGCATATTTCTGAATGATTTCTGAAGGATCATGTGACACTTAATACTGGAGTAATGATGCTGAAAATTTAGCTTTGCATCACAGGAATAATATACACTTTAAAATATATCAGTAGAAAAATTACTGTACATTGTAACAATATTTCAGAATATTACTGTTTTTACTGTATTTTTTATCAAATAAATTAATCCTTAGTGAGCATAAGAAATGTATATGTAGACAGAGGGGACAAATAAAATAAAAACATTCATTCATTGCGGTCAAAATAACTCATATTAGGAAGAATATTAATAGCATCTGGGTTTTGTTTTCTAGGTGAGTTTGGCTCTGTGAGAGAAGCGTTTCTCAAATCGGAAAATAACTCTGGGCAGAAGGTTGCTGTGAAAGTCCTAAAAAGTAAGTGTACATCTAAAATGATTGGTTAATGAGCAGGTGGATGTCTGTGGCCCATGATATTGGTGCTGTCATTGTTTCTATACAATGATGTATCTCTCTCTGTGCTCTTACAGCTGACATTAACTCATCCAGTGACATTGAGCAATGTCTGAAAGAGGCTGCCTATATGAAAGACTTCCATCATCCCAATGTCATTCAGCTCATTGGTTAGTGCACACTTTTCCTTTTCTGCTTGACCTTTGGGTTACAATCTGTTTGCTTTAACATTTGGAGCAAATATGGTTGTGATTTTACTCCCGCAGGTGTGAGTCTGCACAAGAGAGCCCAGCAGCGGCTACCTGTTCCTATGGTGATCCTGCCCTTCATGAAACATGGAGATCTCCACACATTTCTTCTCATGTCACGCTTCGGAGATGAACCTTTCGTATGTTTATTACCTATCACGTCCTCAAACACACAGCTACTGTAGATGTAGATGTCTGAAGTTGTCTTTTGTTATTGTAGACTCTGTCTCAGCAAATTCTTATCCAGTTCATGCTGGATATTGCTCGAGGGATGGAGTATCTAAGCAGTAAAAACATCATCCATCGGGATCTGGCTGCTCGCAACTGCATGTGAGTTATTTCATGTGCATGTAACAGGAACACATTTTTGATCATATTTAATAGGCATGTAAACTCTCCAAATGTATCCAAATATATTTATATTGCTTATTTACCACAAACTGTCTGGATTAGCTCAAGTGTAATATTTCTCATCATCTGCATCCTCACTATTAGGTTGAATGAAAACATGAGTGTGTGTGTAGCAGATTTTGGTCTCTCAAAGAAAATCTACAGCGGTGACTACTATAGACAAGGATCTGTCTCTAAGTTGCCTGTAAAGTGGATTGCTTTGGAAAGCCTGGCAGATAATGTCTACACAACACAGAGCGATGTGGTAATGAACACTGTTTGTCTGTATGCATTATTTATTTAATATTAGTTGTTAGTATTTCATACTTCTAGACCTTCTTCTTAAAGAGGAATTACTACTGTATCTTTGCTATTCTCACAACGGTCGGTTATACAATTTAGTGGTCATAATATATTTGACCACAGAATGATCAAACAAAATCTAGTATCCCAGAAAGCCATGTAATATATTAAAGGGGTCATATGATGCTGCTAAAAAGAACATTATTTTGTGTATTTGGTG
Organism: Sinocyclocheilus anshuiensis; assembly: GCF_001515605.1. Lineage (NCBI taxonomy): Eukaryota > Metazoa > Chordata > Actinopteri > Cypriniformes > Cyprinidae > Sinocyclocheilus > Sinocyclocheilus anshuiensis. Next base: position 3,158,255 of record NW_015542408.1, on the reverse strand, counting down.
TAATGAAATGTGTTTATGCGGTAACTGTTCTGGAACAGTGTTGTAAATGCAACTTAACCATTGATTTCTAGTCGTGTCCTTCCAAAAGAGCCGGCGGCTTGAGTGAGCGGCGGCCAGTGGGCTTGCGGCAACCACATGTGACGACCCCGGGCTGGACTCCGCTTCGTCCACGGTGAAAGCCGATCCGGCGATCCACAGCACAAAGTTGTTGTATTTCCTCAGCGATCAGCACGGATCAGATCCAGGCATGACAAAGCAGATATCGTCCTCTTTTGGAAGGCCAAACAAAGTAGTTTCACTTTCACAACGAATCACACAGTGCCTTCACGACATGGCGGCGGCAACAACAATACTACAGCGGGAATAAAAGTTACGCCTTCTTTCTTTGCGTGAACATTTGGGCGGCGTTATGCAAATCTTCCCACATCGTGATGTAGATATGTGGGGGTGTGTTAGAACGAGCCGTTTTAGGTAGGTGTGGCTGACTCTGAACTTTTATAAAGAATATCTCTTTGGATTTGAGACTTTAGTCTTTGCAACTTTACAGATCTTCTTTATGCACCAAGAGCTTGTAACACTCCAAAGAGAAAGGAAAAATTGAAATCGCATCATATGACCCCTTTAATTGTGTTTACTAGTGTATGTAGTCCTTGTTCATTTGATGTGAGTCCTTGTTTCACTTTTATTGTGCCTGGTACTGATGTTTTTTTTTGTTTTGTTTTTTTATAAAGTGGGCATTTGGTGTAACCATGTGGGAGATCATGACTAGAGGCCAAACACCTTATCCAGGGGTGGAGAACTCAGAAATCTATGAGTATCTTATCAAAGGAGAAAGACTCAAACAGCCTCCTGACTGTCCTGCTGACATGTAAGTTTTATTAATTAATATATATATATATTTTTTTTTTAGAAAATCTAATAAAGTCTCTAAAATGCATTCCTTTTTGCATTTATTTGATCAAAGACGGCATGTATTTGAAAAAAAAAAACAGTAATATTGTGAAATATTATTACAATTTTAAATAACTCTTTTCTGTTTTAGTGTATTGTAAATTAATTTATTTCTGTGATGCAAATGCATTTATGTCTGATATGCTGCTCAAGAAAAATGTGTTATTATTTCTTATATATTCTTATATATTATGTGATACTATGTTGAAAACAATTTTTTATTTTTTTTCTTAATATTTTTGTGAAAATTGTCATACTTTTTCAGGGTTCTTTGATGAATAGAAAGTACAAAACAGCAGCATTTATTATACATAGGTTTTTTTGACAATGTAAAAGTATATTTTTTTATCACTTTTGATCATTTTAATGCGTACTTGCTGAATAAAAGTATTAAATTCTTAAAAAAAAAAAATCTTATTGACACCAGACTTTTGAATGGTAGTGTATTAAATACTAAAAGTCACAAAACGTTTTTAAACCATACTCATTTTAGATATTCATTCTGCTTGTAAATAAAACAGATTATTGGAGTATATTTTACAAGAAAATACAATTTAAGTTTTTCTGCTTCAAAATTTCTTGGTAAATCCAATGTTTTACTTGCTGTTTTTTTTTATTGTTTGAGAAATTTACTAGCAATTTCTACGCCAATTTTACACCCGTGTATATATATAATATAAAAACTATTCCATCTTTTCTCACTTCCAGTTATGAAATCATGCATAGCTGTTGGTCTCCTGTCCCAAAGTGTCGTCCTAGTTTCCAACACCTCATTGACCAGTTGGAGCTCTTGTGGGCAAAGCTGAATCCAGCTCCTGTAAAAGAACCGCTGCTGTATGTGAACCTGGAGGAAGAGGATGGAGAACAGGCCTCTGGGCCGGTGGCAGATGCCGGGACCCGTAGTAGTGAAGAGCCCTCATGGGGGGTACCTTGGCAGTGTGTAGGTATAGAGGAAGATGAAAAGGACTGGTTAATGGTGTCATCAGGAGCTGCTCTTGCTATTGGTGGAGACTACCGGTACATCATCGGCCCACATGGTAGCGTCATTGATGAAGAAAGCAGGCACTCTGACGACGGCCTGTCTGAGGATGTCAAGGACGAGGAAGAGGATGTTATCATTAATGTGTGATTTTTGTTGTCATTTTTCCCCATGCTTACATAATCTAGTAGATAATGATTGCACAACTTGTAAAGACTCTTGTAAAAGAACAGTGAGTCCGTAAAAACATTCCTTTGTCGGTTTACTGGTGAAATTCCAGGAATAATGCTTAACACAAAGAGCTGTTCTCCATGCTAACTCTAGAGGCATGACGTGGACGTACAATCAGCTGCTAATACCTTTTAGAAACATGATTTGACACCTTTATTTCAATGGTAATTACTAATTATGACTGTAGCAAAGCCAGTGTTTCAACAAATGTGATTTTTGAAGTGTAAAATATACATCTTTGTGTAAATGTGTTTTTGCAGGTACAGTGCCGGCATTTTTTGTGTGTTTTGTATGTGTGAAGTGTCAGTCACATCCTGGGACTCACATATGTGGTGCCTTTGTTTGCAAACATTTCTGCACATTTGTTACGTTGCAAGAAGAAATTATTTTGGATTTATAATGCATACTATGACATAAGCTCAGAGTGTCATTGTTATATTTGTACTTAAAGGAACGTTCTGGGCTAAATACAAGTTAAACTGTGTAAGCTTACTGAATTATGGAAGTGTTTTTGCAGGGGGAAAACACGTGAAAGATTTGCCATCAGTTTCACTAATGATAATAATGCCATAGAAAATAAGAGCTTGTAAAAACGAACAGAAATGTGTTGTGTACATGGAGCAATTGCACTATAGAACTCCATTGTAAGCATGTTACCATCAACACTTTTTTTTTGTTTGGTAGGGCGGAGTTATTTTCTATGGTTGTTGCTTTTAAACCAGATCATTCCGTTAGCCTGCACAGTAAATCTTCTTTAAAGCATTCTGAGGATGGGATATCAAGGGACAACAGGTTTTATTATGTGCAAATTGTTTGTCTTATGCTGTGTGTTATGATTGCTCAAACAGCAAGAATTGCAGCATAGAATGAAAGCTTGTTTTTGCTAATTGTGTTTTTAAACCTGTTAATGAGTTGTAAATGAGCTGTGTGTACGATCTCTTCAGTGGATGTTTCTAAAATCAGTAGATTTTGTGTTTTAGTTCATTACTGTACAACTCAGTTTTAGAGTGTTAGGTCGTGTAACAAACTTTCATATGTGTTGTGAATAAATCTGACACATCATTCAGTGTTATTAACCCTTGTAAAGAGGGCTGCCTGCTCATCTCAGAACAATTAAATGGGCAAAGATGATGTTAGCATGAAATACCTCCCATGAAATATCATAAAACTTGGAAACAGACTAAAATGGGTTTATTATAATTACAGCTATACAGATTTCAACCATAGACTGTAGATTTCAACACAGTCCAGACAGTGAACAATACCTTTTATACAAGCAAAATGGGGATTTTTGTTGTTGTTTCAGAGTTATTACAAATAGCAAGAATGTTGCACAAAACAGCAATGCCTGAGATCTTGTTGTTGACCTTCTGGGTGGTGCTTACAAGTGTGAACTTGTAGAATTGTTTTCCAGTTTGTTTCATAAACTGTAGGCTAAATAAAACATTCATTCTAGACTCAAAAAACTTGTTGGGGTTTCAGGCTATATATATATATATATATGTGTGTGTGTGTGTGTAAAATTGCTCATCCTAGAGATGTATACAGAACTGATATGAATTTCTAATGATGGGATAAAAATCGCTTAATCAAGTAAGAGCCTATTGTATAAGGTTTAATGTTAGTATTACTTCCAAACTGGAATTCCACAAACAATTAAGTGTTTTTTCTTCTTCACTGAGGTGGTCTACCAAATACTGCATTCTCAGGTCAGCAAAATCCTAAAACGTACTGTACATTAATAGCCTATCTCAGTCAAAAGACAGTTTACCTGACTAGTTTTATTGGTCTTTACATTGTTAAACCCCTTCGACCATTATACAATTGCCCGTCCTCCGACAACGAAAACAAGTAACACCAAACAAACGAGTGGAAAGCATGTTTAATGAAGAACTGTACGGAGCAGTTCATTGAAAAAGGGCTTTGGCAGCATCATGAACAAAACGCCTTTGTCTCAAAACCCACGTTTATGATCCCCAAGATGAATCTAGGATGACAAATCTTTGCATTTGTGCCGCTTTGTTTCAAATCAGATTTAAAAGAAAAACGTTTTACGCGACGACCCTTTTTTCTCTGCGATAATCGTCATTCGAATAAAAACCGATTCAGTGCGAATCGACGCAGCCATGATGACGTAAACAAAGGCGTTAAGTAAACGCATGCGCAGTACAACCAACAAGCCTCATGAGTCAGAGGCAGCGCCTGCGAGTGGTAGTCACACGCGGACGAGACGTCCTGACGTCACCGCACGCACGCAAACCTCGGAGGGTGAGACGCACGGTGTAATAATGTGAGAAGGGAGAGAGAGAGAGAGAGCGCAAAACCGCATTAACGAAGACAGGAGAGAGAGTATGCATAATATGCATTTCATATTGACAAAAGGTAACAGTCTAAACCGGATAACGCTGTATCTGTTAAAGAAATCGAAAACCTTGGCTGAACAGGGGTCTTTTTCGTTGTTACTTCGTGGCCAGAGCAGAGCATCTCTCAGCGTGCTCGCATCAGATTCGCCCGCCATTCGAGATGTTTCGACGTGCATGCGCCATCTGCGCCAACTTTTAGTTCTCGGGCCTATTAGAGCCATGCGCCATCGACGAATATAACTCGACGCCCGTTACACAAAAGGTGACTGAAACTCCATTTCTTGACTTTGGACAAATAACATTTATGCACGTCGGTGGCTGCCACGTTTGCGCACCCGTGAGTTAGGTAAAATAGGCGGTCTAGTCATGCTATTATGGTAAATTACTAGTTCATGAGCCTTCTCGGTATTCATGCGCACGTCGCGTTACAAATGCGTTTTATTATCGTGGATGTCTATTAAAGAGTAGACTTGTTTTGTATTTGCAAAAGCATGGGGCTAGGGTTATTTCATGACATTGTCAATGCATATTTTTATTTAGTGTATTTTCCTATAATACGTAAAAAATACTTGGCGGTATACTGCACTAAATGATAAACTGTTTCTGAGCGGCTTACATCTTTATCCTCATAGGAAACTATTTGTTTATGATTTATTATAACATATTCTAGAATCCTATGCAGCATTTACGCTAATTATTGCGTACCAGCCATCAAATTTTAACGCTTCTGTTAATAAATAATACTTTATTTTATTATTGTAACAGTATTTATATTACAATAATAAAATAATTATTGTATTATATAAGTAAATAGCAAATCCTATGTAATTAACAATGTATTCAAAATGTTAAAATATTTTGTCTAAAACTTCTATGCGTTTATTTGCGTTTTCGCTTTTCCGTGTGTAAATGGAAGGTGTAGTGTAACACCCACCTTGATGTGCGTGCAGTAAGAAAATATTTAAATAATGCTTACATGGGATGAAGACTTGAGTTACAAGTAGCCAAATAAAAGTTGTTTTATGTTGCATAGACTTTATCCGCTCATGGCGGCTGACATGTTGAGGTCACATAACCAGAGGAATATTAACGCTTACTATTTGGCAGTATGTACATGATGTGAGTGGCCCTTTCTTCTTATTAAAAAAAGAAATTATGTTCATCAAATGGGTCCCAGCTTTTAGCAAATTAATCAACTTTTAGCACGTATTTGAGGTAAAGTGTAGCATTGACCACAAATTGGTGAGTTCCCCCATTCTAGAAGTGTAGCGAGTGTAATTACACAGCACAAAGAGTAAAATAATTGGTTGTTGCCTGCTCATATTTTAAAAATAAGGTGCCATATTGTGAATATAGTCATGGAGTAGAGTGACTATATTCGCAATGCAGCATGGTCACAATGCCTTATTGGTTTTAGAAAACAGTTGCTAAGCTAGTAGTTGTTTTCATTATCATTATTAATTACCTAGAAATATTTATTTGAACAGCATTTTAAGCAAATTAACATGACATGCTTGCAATTGATATAAGAAGACATTGCTATATAGTAGTTCTAATCAATCAGAATAAGAGTGCATTTATTACAGGCCTGATAGGTAATTGAGTGCATTATATTCATTTGCTTGCATAGTCTATATTTGCTGGGTATTTATTATTATTAATGTGAGTACTGAGAATTTTAATTCTTTTGAAAAGCAATTTAAAGATCCATACAGTCATACTCAGTAGTTTTCACAAAAGCTTTCTATTATATTTCTTTAAAATTATTCTGTTCATAACTATGATACATTTTTAGGTAGGTAATTAACTGTCATTTAGGGTGTCATGTTTTAGTACTTAAGTTTTTAATAAAATGTTCTGGATGAGAAGAGCCAGGCCGAGTCGTGTCACAGGTAGGACAAAACATTTATCTCAGATAGAAATCTCAGTTAAGATTGCGATCCACAACAGTCAGTGTAATCACCATTTACAAAAGTTAAATAAAAAGGTTTTTGCACTTCAAGAATGAACAAATTAACATCTATGAGCTTGCAGGAAGAATGATGTTTATTATGCAGTTTCTCTGTATGTAGCCTACACTTTATTTAAAGGGGTCATATGACGTTGCTAAAAAGAACATTCTGTTGTGTATTTGGTGTAATGCAATGTGTTTATGCGGTTTAAGGCAAAAAAAAAACATTCTGCTCAAAACTCGCGTTTGAATCATCAGTGGCAAATTCTTTAAATATAAAAAATGTACTTGCAGGCTGTGAGTCAGAAGCGCCAGACTGTCCTTGCAAAGTTGGAACTGCCCCACTTTATAGAAACAGCCTTTGTGCACAGACGCATTGTAGGCTAACGGTACTCTGCAGGTTCAGGAAACAGTCCTAAAATGCGCTGCACACATCTGAATATTTGGGTTAAACTGTTCTGGAACAGTGTTGTAAATACAACTTAACCACTGATTTCTAGTTGTGTCCTCTTTTGGAAGGCCAAACAAAGTAGTTTCGCTTTCACAACAAAACAAACAGCGTCACACACGGCGGGCTTGAGTGAGAGGAGGAAGGACAAACAAAGTAGTTTCGCTTTCACAACGAAACACAGCGTCGCCACGACATGGCGGTGGCAGCAACAATACTACAACAAGAATAACAGTTACGCCGCCTTTCTTTGCGTGAACATTTGGGCGGTGTTATGCAAATCTTCCCACACAGTGACATAGATATGTGGGGGCGTGTTAGAACGAGGTGGGGGCGTGTTTAAACGAGGCGTTTTAGGAGGGCGTGGACAAGTCTTAACTTTTATAAAGAATATCTCTTTGGGTTTGAGACTTTAGTCTTTGCAACTTTATGGATCATATCTATGCACGAACAGCTTGTAACACTCCAAAGAGAAAGGAACATTTGAAATTGCATCATATGACCCCTTTAACTAATCGAACATAAAGCATGTACATAATGGATCTTCTAGCCTTTTAGGTTTTGCTTGGCTGCAAAATGAATGCAAAATGTGTGCACATTGTCCCCATGCTCAGTCAACTGTGACACACCTTTGCAGCTACTTTAGTAGCTAATATCGTGTCATGACTATGTAGTGCCTGAAACCTCCGTCACACCCAGTATTGTTTACATTTAAAATGTTTTTTTCTTCACTGTAAAGCCCCGTTCACACCAAGAACGATAACTTTAAAGTCCCCATGAAATCAAAATGTAGTTTTTTGGGTGTTAGAATCAATATGTTAGTCTTAAGGTTATCTATAAGCCAGTGTGCTCCAAAACAGTGACAAAATTCGGAATTAGAAGATATTAGCATTCAAAGCTTGCAGTTCGTCACTTCCGCCAAAATGGATCAGTGATTTTTTTTTTAGGTCACCTTGTACTTCAGGTTCTCATCAAATCTTCTGGCCAATCAAATGCTCTAGAATCCGAAGCGCCCGCCCCCTACACTATAAATAGACGCTGAAGCTGCGGCTGAGATTAGTTCACAGTGTAGTATTTCCTGTACAATGAATGGCACATAGTGCACAATGTATGCGATAGGGAATGATCAAATGAGGGTTTCACATTGCGTCACGCAAACCACGGCAGCGTGCACAGTCTGATCTGGACTTTGGCTCCGGTCCAGAAACGCGATCGCACGGAGTGGATGCGCGAGTCGGCATATATTAAACACTTTTAAGGCTATGTCCACACATACACGGGTATTTTTATAAACAGAGTTTTTCCTTCCGTTTTTAAAAAAATCTCAGTCCACATGAAAACGCAAAAGCATGCTATGAAGCACTGTCAAGAGCATGCCAAGCCAACAGGTGGCGATATAATCTCAACCGTAAAGCCATGTTGGCCAATCAGAAGCCTGAAAAAGTTTCCAGTAGGCGGAGATAACAGTGCATGCTCCGACTTCACAAGCCAAAATTTCTGGTTTCGCTGTCTGTACGATAACACTGCAACCGGAGTTTTTGAAAATCTTCACCCTGGCAGGAGTTTTCAAAAATGTTCGGTTTCATTGACCTGGTGCTGCGTTTGCGTGTGGACGAACGGCCAAACCGCATAGAAAAAGCTGTGGTTTTGAAAATACCTGCGTTCGTGTGGACAGGGCCTAAAACCACACAGCCTCAGCATGATTATGATCACTATTTTGTTTTAGTAGGAGTTTTATATTGAATCTAGGGGGTAATCTATTAGACTGTGGCTGTCAAATGCGGCTTTACCGAGCTCAACGGCTCTGGCCAGAGCAGATATACAAACGCTGTTGGCTATTTTGAAAAGGGGGTGGGTCTGCTCTATGTCCCGCCCTGTCTTCCTGTTTCAGTTGAAATTACGTCACCACATAGAATAACGCTGCGTGTTTCAAGGCACTTCAGGGGGCCTTTAAAGATAACTATAAAGATAACGATATTAGCGTCCACACCAGCAAACGATATCGTTTGTAAGCGCATACTGTTGCTTTAAATTCTCGAGCTCGATATAGTAGGATTGATTCTGATTGGCTGTCAATGTTTTTATCGTTCATCAGCTGAAAAAAATTCTGAAAGTGATTCCAAAGATATCGTTTCTCTGTGCCTTTATCGTTATAGCTGTGGTGTGGACTCTAATATTGAGAACGACTTTTAGAACTGTATCTTTATCGTTATTTTTATAGTTATCGTGCTTGGTGTGAACGGGCCTTAATACTTTCTTATTTTTATTCTTAATTTGAGGCAGTTTGATTAGGGATAAGTTCAAACCAAAAATACTTTTTGTACCTGATTCATATTTTATCATTTCTTTAAGTCCACTTTTGACAACATATAAAACATGTTGTTATTACAGCTGACCATTAAGCGTCCCAACTAAAAATACTATCACTTTGTTTTTAGGACGATGCAACTAGTGGCACCAAAAGGAGGTGCAAGAATAATAATGATTGTTTCCAAAGAGGTTTCCTTGCTTATGTGCATACCTCCATTTGTCCCCATGCATCTATTCAGTGTACACATGTATAAACCTCATGATCAGAAACCACAGGACCTCCAAAATTAAATGATTTCTTTGGAAACTAACATGATTCACTTAACTCTCTTTCACCTTTTGGTTTTAGCCCCACTATTTGATGATCGTGAATGAGGAAGTGTCATATTATTTAATGATAGTGAAGTTGCAGTGTTTTGTTTGGTTAGCTAGTCTATTTTGGTGTGGGTAGTGATCAAGACATTGGTTGAGTCAGAGGTTTATACGCTGAACTGTTTAAAAAACAATGTATACTGACCAAGTGGTTGAGCCAGACTAGTGGCAGTCAATAAGGACAGTAGGTGAATGTTACTCAAAGGCCCTGTTTCCAGCTGGTATTAATATGCGTTTTCAGTGATCCAGTCACAAGTGAGTCAAAACACATGACTGTTTTCAGCTGGTAATACTCCTGTAAATACTTGTTCAGATTTTGTCAAGACACTCCTTGTAGCACTTAAATCTGTTTCTCGGGAGCTCCAAATGTGGCATGTTAATACTACTGGATGAACAAACCAACGTTCCACTGCTTACAAGCGAAAGGGAAATTAGCCGAATGAGGATAAGGAGGGCAGCTGCAATTTTGGTAGACACAACACATCCCAAAATTTAATGTTGACCCCTTTAAAGCAAACCCCTTGTTATCAGATCATAGAAATCAATTTAATACCATGTGGAAAAAGGGCAAAAGTCACTGGTTGCCATGGACTGTTCAAGGTACCATGACAGTATCTTTTATCAATTCCCCTTCTTAAGGCAGCAGATCCCCATTAAGTGCTAAAAGTACTCTTGGTATCAGTTCCTCCATATATTTACAGTTCCTCTTGACTTGAATGCGACCAAACACCAAGACTTTTCATTTACTGTATTAGCCAGAGGTAGACTGTTCAGGTACAAGGTAGCCCCCTTCATGCAAAGATTCGTTTCAACCCTTCACCTGCCTGTAATTTTTAAGTGTACATGAAGCCTTTGATTAGCTGATTCAAGTGTGTACAAAACTCTGTTGTGAGGTTGAACCCTTCCAGGAGCAGGGTTGAATATGCTTGACTACTATGTCCAAGATATACTTTGTCTAGGACTTACTTGGGTGCCCTCACAAGTATTAATTTGAGGCTAATGTAATAGGCCCTACTTAGAGGGCTATGATGGACAACCTCTTGTGATGTATGTAGTCCACTAAGCACCATACACTACACACCAGTCTTGTGATTCAAACATTTTTCAAGCAGCGTGTAAACAGTTTGACAACAGACAAGGTCATGCATTCCTGGAATGGAATTGTCCTCTCACATATTTATGCAGAGAGGCCAAGCAGGACTGCATCTAACTAGTAGAGGAGTAATCTAATGAGTAACACACAAACTGTAATGTACTTGTTAAGCTTTCCAGTTGCTAGCTTTTAAACATGTTGACCATGCCATGTCATGTATGTCTTGTTTTTTTAAGGATGTAGACCTGATATACCCTGAGGTGAGAGGGTCAGAAGCTTTCCAGATGACTTTGTAACTCCCATGGCTGATACAGAGAAGCAGGGTGCAATGGTGCTTCGTGAAGAGGGTGTGACTGCCCCAACACTTGCACTTCCCACTACATCTCCACAGTCCATCTTTGTCGTCCTTAAACAATTGCAGTCTGGTGATAGTGGGAAAGACGAGGGCAGCCTGATGGCAATTAGTGAAGCAAATGAAATGGTGAAATCCTCAGTTGGCTCTGTTCCAACAGGCATCCATTCAACATCATCCACATTTGCAGACACGTGGGGGCGTGTTTAAACGAGGCGTTTTAGGAGGGCGTGGACAAGTCTTAACTTTTATAAAGAATATCTCTTTGGGTTTGAGACTTTAGTCTTTGCAACTTTATGGATCATATCTATGCACGAACAGCTTGTAACACTCCAAAGAGAAAGGAACATTTGAAATTGCATCATATGACCCCTTTAACTAATCGAACATAAAGCATGTACATAATGGATCTTCTAGCCTTTTAGGTTTTGCTTGGCTGCAAAATGAATGCAAAATGTGTGCACATTGTCCCCATGCTCAGTCAACTGTGACACACCTTTGCAGCTACTTTAGTAGCTAATATCGTGTCATGACTATGTAGTGCCTGAAACCTCCGTCACACCCAGTATTGTTTACATTTAAAATGTTTTTTTCTTCACTGTAAAGCCCCGTTCACACCAAGAACGATAACTTTAAAGTCCCCATGAAATCAAAATGTAGTTTTTTGGGTGTTAGAATCAATATGTTAGTCTTAAGGTTATCTATAAGCCAGTGTGCTCCAAAACAGTGACAAAATTCGGAATTAGAAGATATTAGCATTCAAAGCTTGCAGTTCGTCACTTCCGCCAAAATGGATCAGTGATTTTTTTTTTAGGTCACCTTGTACTTCAGGTTCTCATCAAATCTTCTGGCCAATCAAATGCTCTAGAATCCGAAGCGCCCGCCCCCTACACTATAAATAGACGCTGAAGCTGCGGCTGAGATTAGTTCACTTTCCTGTACTTCCTGTACAATGAATGGCACATAGTGCACAATGTATGCGATAGGGAATGATCAAATGAGTTGCGTCACGTATTGATTGTCATTAATTTATTTGTTCTTATTTTATTATTTACTATTTACTTTTTTTTGTTAAAATAAGGCCGTCCACACGTACATGTGTATTTTTATAAACTGAGTTTTTCCTTCTTCCGTTTTAAAAAAAATCTCTGTCCACATGAAAACGCAAATGCATGCTATGAAGCACTGTCAAGAACATGCCAAGCCAACAGGTGAATCTCAACTCTCAACCGTAAAGCCATGTTGGCCAATCAGAAGCCTGAAAAAGTTTCCAGTAGGCGGAGTGCATGCTCCGTTTCGCTGTCTGTACGATAACACTGCAACCGGAGTTTTTGAAAATCTTCACCCTGGCAGGAGTTTTCAAAAATGTTCGGTTTCATTGACCTGGTGCTGCGTTTGCGTGTGGACGAACGGCCAAACCGCATAGAAAAAGCTGTGGTTTTGAAAATACCTGCGTTCGTGTGGACAGGGCCTAAAACCACACAGCCTCAGCATGATTATGATCACTATTTTGTTTTAGTAGGAGTTTTATATTGAATCTAGGGGGTAATCTATTAGACTGTGGCTGTCAAATGCGGCTTTACCGAGCTCAACGGCTCTGGCCAGAGCAGATATACAAACGCTGTTGGCTATTTTGAAAAGGGGGTGGGTCTGCTCTATGTCCCGCCCTGTCTTCCTGTTTCAGTTGAAATTACGTCACCACATAGAATAACGCTGCGTGTTCCAAGGCACTACAGGGGGCCTTTAAAGATAACTATAAAGATAACGATATTAGCGTCCACACCAGCAAACGATATCGTTTGTAAGCGCATACTGTTGCTTTAAATTCTCGAGCTCGATATAGTAGGATTGATTCTGATTGGCTGTCAATGTTTTTATCGTTCATCAGCTGAAAAAAATTCTGAAAGTGATTCCAAAGATATCGTTTCTCTGTGCCTTTATCGTTATAGCTGTGGTGTGGACTCTAATATTGAGAACGACTTTTAGAACTGTATCTTTATCGTTATTTTTATAGTTATCGTGCTTGGTGTGAACGGGCCTTAATACTTTCTTATTTTTATTCTTAATTTGAGGCAGTTTGATTAGGGATAAGTTCAAACCAAAAATACTTTTTGTACCTGATTCATATTTTATCATTTCTTTAAGTCCACTTTTGACAACATATAAAACATGTTGTTATTACAGCTGACCATTAAGCGTCCCAACTAAAAATACTATCACTTTGTTTTTAGGACGATGCAACTAGTGGCACCAAAAGGAGGTGCAAGAATAATAATGATTGTTTCCAAAGAGGTTTCCTTGCTTATGTGCATACCTCCATTTGTCCCCATGCATCTATTCAGTGTACACATGTATAAACCTCATGATCAGAAACCACAGGACCTCCAAAATTAAATGATTTCTTTGGAAACTAACATGATTCACTTAACTCTCTTTCACCTTTTGGTTTTAGCCCCACTATTTGATGATCGTGAATGAGGAAGTGTCATATTATTTAATGATAGTGAAGTTGCAGTGTTTTGTTTGGTTAGCTAGTCTATTTTGGTGTGGGTAGTGATCAAGACATTGGTTGAGTCAGAGGTTTATACGCTGAACTGTTTAAAAAACAATGTATACTGACCAAGTGGTTGAGCCAGACTAGTGGCAGTCAATAAGGACAGTAGGTGAATGTTACTCAAAGGCCCTGTTTCCAGCTGGTATTAATATGCGTTTTCAGTGATCCAGTCACAAGTGAGTCAAAACACATGACTGTTTTCAGCTGGTAATACTCCTGTAAATACTTGTTCAGATTTTGTCAAGACACTCCTTGTAGCACTTAAATCTGTTTCTCGGGAGCTCCAAATGTGGCATGTTAATACTACTGGATGAACAAACCAACGTTCCACTGCTTACAAGCGAAAGGGAAATTAGCCGAATGAGGATAAGGAGGGCAGCTGCAATTTTGGTAGACACAACACATCCCAAAATTTAATGTTGACCCCTTTAAAGCAAACCCCTTGTTATCAGATCATAGAAATCAATTTAATACCATGTGGAAAAAGGGCAAAAGTCACTGGTTGCCATGGACTGTTCAAGGTACCATGACAGTATCTTTTATCAATTCCCCTTCTTAAGGCAGCAGATCCCCATTAAGTGCTAAAAGTACTCTTGGTATCAGTTCCTCCATATATTTACAGTTCCTCTTGACTTGAATGCGACCAAACACCAAGACTTTTCATTTACTGTATTAGCCAGAGGTAGACTGTTCAGGTACAAGGTAGCCCCCTTCATGCAAAGATTCGTTTCAACCCTTCACCTGCCTGTAATTTTTAAGTGTACATGAAGCCTTTGATTAGCTGATTCAAGTGTGTACAAAACTCTGTTGTGAGGTTGAACCCTTCCAGGAGCAGGGTTGAATATGCTTGACTACTATGTCCAAGATATACTTTGTCTAGGACTTACTTGGGTGCCCTCACAAGTATTAATTTGAGGCTAATGTAATAGGCCCTACTTAGAGGGCTATGATGGACAACCTCTTGTGATGTATGTAGTCCACTAAGCACCATACACTACACACCAGTCTTGTGATTCAAACATTTTTCAAGCAGCGTGTAAACAGTTTGACAACAGACAAGGTCATGCATTCCTGGAATGGAATTGTCCTCTCACATATTTATGCAGAGAGGCCAAGCAGGACTGCATCTAACTAGTAGAGGAGTAATCTAATGAGTAACACACAAACTGTAATGTACTTGTTAAGCTTTCCAGTTGCTAGCTTTTAAACATGTTGACCATGCCATGTCATGTATGTCTTGTTTTTTTAAGGATGTAGACCTGATATACCCTGAGGTGAGAGGGTCAGAAGCTTTCCAGATGACTTTGTAACTCCCATGGCTGATACAGAGAAGCAGGGTGCAATGGTGCTTCGTGAAGAGGGTGTGACTGCCCCAACACTTGCACTTCCCACTACATCTCCACAGTCCATCTTTGTCGTCCTTAAACAATTGCAGTCTGGTGATAGTGGGAAAGACGAGGGCAGCCTGATGGCAATTAGTGAAGCAAATGAAATGGTGAAATCCTCAGTTGGCTCTGTTCCAACAGGCATCCATTCAACATCATCCACATTTGCAGACACCAACATCATCCAGTCTGAGAACTTGCCAGCAGATGCTAGATGTAAGGGCATCACCGCTACACTGGACAACAACAGTATGTGGAATGAGTTCTATAGATGTCAGACCGAGATGATTCTGACCAAACAAGGTCGTAGAATGTTCCCTTACTGCCGCTTTCGTCTCTCTGGAATGGAACCTTTCCAGAGTTACATGTTGGCAATGGATATTGTTCCAGTTGATAACTACAGATACAAATGGAGTGGAAAAGGATGGGAAACCAATGGGAAGGCTGAGCCTCATGTTTCACATTTGTTTGTACACCCAGAATCTCCTGCTACTGGCCTACACTGGATGCAGTACCCCATTTCATTTTACAGACTGAAACTTTGCAACAACTTGGACCAGGAGGACCATATTATTTTGCACTCAATGCACCGATACCTTCCTCGACTTCATATCATACCTGCAGACAAAGACTCAGAAAATATTAAAGTTGACAGACCTAATGTAGTAACTTTATGTTTTTCTCAGACAGAGTTCTTTGCGGTCACAGCCTATCAAAACCTTCGCATCACTCAACTCAAAATTGACTACAACCCCTTTGCCAAAGGTTTCAGGGACGATGCAGTCAATGCTCGATCATCTAAGGCCAAGAATGGAATGTCCACTGAGGAAGCAGAGAGTGAGCTCAAGCTAAGCAGGGAGATGACAACCTTGAATAATTTAAAAACTCTGTTCATGAAGAGAAATGCTGCTATAAAGGTCAATAAGGATCTGAACGTTCCCAGCACTACAAATGGTGAAAGGAAAGCTATTAATGGCGATGCTCCCATTGTAGACACAAATGTTCAAAGTTTGTGGTAAGTCGAGTTTTAACAACATAAATTTAAATAGAAGCAAAATATTGCTTTACTATGAATCAAGTTTACACAAGAACCATACTCTGCAAATGTTTGAATGCTTGACCAACACATTGTCCTGTTGTGTGTACTTGACATGCATTCTTGCATTACAGTAGCAATAGACCTCAATACTCAATATAGTTACTTTTAGATGTATGTGCTATTAAGCTGGCTGTGGTATTATTCAAGTAACTAGCCATAAACATGTTGACAATTTATCTAACGTTCTCAACGAGATTCTCTTCAAGGGGTTGATCCACTATGACATTAGTTGACCAGAAATAGAAAGATGTAGCAGTAACTCAGAGTGTTTGAATTCACATACTTGCATAGTGTGTGTTTAGGCTGTAGCCTGCAAATAAACATATTTTCAGATATGGTACATATTGGCAAATTTTGACAAATATAACATTTTTCTCTTGTTTTCTCTCCCGTTGTCTGACAGCAGCAAGAAGCGCCCATCGTCATTGGCATTCTCAGACTTCATTAAAGGTGCTCATGTGAAAGTAAAAAGGTTGTCACTCGGTAATATCAAGAAAAATGGTGTGGTCTTGCAAGCATCCACAACTTGCACAAGTGAACAAAAGGAGGTGATGGACATATCATACAAAACAGAAAATATACTACAAGTTGTTAAAGATGAAACCGTGGTAGGTGACATTCACAGATGTAAAAGCACAGAAACCTCCTCAAAAACAGAGTTGAAAATAGATGAGAATAAAACAGAAATAGATGAACACAAAGCTGACAAGATTACATTGCTATCCAGTGACCAAAATAATGAAAAGAGGATTGAGACCCTTTCTTCTCCGGACACTGAAGCCAAGTCTGAAGCAAATGCAAAGAAAGCTTTACCACACAAGCGTCCAGAACGTGTACCCCTACCACTCCTTGCTCAGTTTCTTAAACAGAGAAAGTCTAAGACGAGACCTACTACACCAAAACCTGATGTTCCCAGCTCATCCTTAGACTATGAAAAGTCCTGTGAACCTGTTCTAACCCCTGAAAACTCATCTGCCTTCTTGTCTTCCATCCCTTTTGTTACAACTAACTCAGATTCACAACCAGTACTTACCTCATTATCTGAAAAAGTTAAATTATCATCATCAACAACAGATGCAAGCAACATAACATCTGAGTCCACTGCGTTATCGTCTCCATCAGCTACTGCATCCCCCGTACCAGCAGAAACACGATTATCTGTTAGATTTTCACCTTCCCTGATTTGCAGTGATCCATTAAATGCCCCAAACACTACCTCCCCCTCCAAACCTGATTATGACCCAACACCTGACAATATCTCTAGTGTGTTTCATAATGCTGATGTTGTTTCTATGCCAGATCTTGACAACACACTCAGGTCTCAGTCAGACAATTCATCTCTCCCTACATGTGACACTGTGAATGACACCTGTTCACAAACTACACCTGAAGTTAACACTGATTCTGCTGACACACCAATTGTCCCCTCTGTCACTACATCTGTTTTTGGTGTTCCATCTAGTACAGACAATAGCGTAATTCCTTTCCAGCAACTTACCTCAATTCCTGATGTTGCTGAGAGTGATTCTATGTCTGATTGCCTGTTAGACAGTTCCAAGGGCTCTTGTACTGAGCTTTTTTTGGAAGAAGTCCCTCAAAACACTCTGTTCACACATGAAGAATCTCTTTCCTTGCCATTAGACGACCCATCGTCCCCAGCCTTCTCCTTACCCAGCCCAGCTCCTTCTTCTCCTGACTCATTTCCACCAAGTCTATTCTGTGAAAGACCAGTACCTCCTAGAAAGACCCTTGATTCATTTCCAGAAAGACTTTTGGATCGCACAGCTTCTTCCTCTCCCGACCTTTTCCCACTAGGTCTATTCAATGACAGGCCTGTGCCTCACAGAAAGATTCTTGATTTTGTTACAGATATAACTCTGGATGGAACTCTAACATCAAAAGAATCGTTGTCACCAAGTGTCCCCAGTGGGCCAGAACATCCCAGGGAAACAATTGACTTGTTCTTTCAAAGTCAGTGCTCTGATAGAACAGGTCCTCTTAATGACATGCAGTCTGCTGTTAGTTGTGAGACAAGTGTTTCTGATCACATCATTCCAGAACCAGCTAAACAATCCTCTCATGGAAGCACTTTCAAGAAATCTAAGGCAAAACAGAAAAAAACAGGAAAATATAAGTTCAGTGAAGATAATGATGTGTTCGAAGGAACCATACCTGTTCCAATGCAGCCCAGCCTGGAGGACGTTGAAGGCCGATTGTTTGTCTCCTTCATGTCAAAGGTAACATAAATAACATGTTTATTAACTTTAGAATGTAGAAAGGAAACTTGAAAGCAACCAGCCACCCAAAAATGAAAACTCACCCATATTCCATATGATGATTGTGGTAAGCTTGATGTCAAAGTCATTTGCTTCTGCCTTTCCTGTAAATCGTTATTGACACCAAAATTGGGTCAACGTTTATTAATATATGCCATATTTGAAAATACAAATCCAAATATAGCTGCAAGCAGCAATTACCGGGGTTCAAGCATTTAAGCAAATATGAAAAAAGACATTACATATTATTTAGCAAGCCTGTAATCACCTAAATCAATGATTTAAAATAACCGTTAAACCAACCGTTAATGGGTTGGTTTAAAAGGGGCTATGTATCGATACTCGAAACCACGATCAGCAATGCAGCCATTGGCTGGCGGCAAGACAGCAACGTAATGACATATAATTAAAAAAAGACACCGGACGAAAGACTTGACAAATTTCTAGACTTTTATAAGGAAATGAACAAAACTACATAAATGTTAAAATAGATAAATTAAATGTGCACTGTTTTTATTTAATTTAAATTTTTTTACGATTCCCAATTATTTATATTCACGATTTGTACAGACGTTACATTTTTATTTCAATGTAGCAATTAGCAATTCATTTAATTTGATCTTTGAAACAGATTTGTTATGTGACAGCATTAATTAAAGTTTCAAGGGTCAAGATCATGTTATCTGCATCATCTGCGCTCCATCAAGCCACTCCCATAATAGCTGTCACCACTCAAATTAATGCACAACTCTACATTATCTGTATAGCATGTGTGTAAGACTCTACATACAATTATTAAGTAATTATTTTATGACGAATAAATCTTTCAGTGAGTAAAACTGGCTGTCTGTAGTATTATAGGCTACACAATATTATTAGCCTATATTATTTTTAAATTAATTTTTAAATGATTATTATTTTTAAATTATTGTCCCTGGATCAGTAGGATACTCTTGTAACAAAGTAACGGTGGCTGGGACAGATTTTAAGTATCAATTCTGCTTAAAAATATGCAATCTAATCCTGTTTACATGAAATAAGCCGGCTCCCGAGCAGGTTTAAGTTTACGGACCTGTTTCTATGACAATAAGAGCTTCGAAGAACCAACCAATCCAAGATCATGCCAAATCGTCAACAATCAAATCCAGCTAACTGAGTTGGCGTCGTACGAAGAACGGGCCCCTGGTCTGGTTTCAGAAAGTTTTGAGATTTCGTTTAGGATTTATAGGCTTTTGGGCATAATTGGCAATGCCCCTTTAGAAATGAACCTGTTGTAGTTAACCAAAGAGTAAATTTCAATATATTATGGATAATTATGGATCTAGAGAGTCCAAAGAATTGTACTGCAGTGGTGAGTGAAAATCCTAGGACTAATTCACAAAAGTAGGCTTTTTAAATAATCTTGAATATTTAGTGAAATATTTGATTGACAGCAGTGGTCCTAGAAGCAAAGTTGTGCAGAATGAAGAGATCTGTCATATGATATGAAGATCAAGTGTATGTGTGAAAATATGAACATGGTCTACAATTTAAGGTAATTTACAATTGAAATATTCTTTTAAAAACTTTTGTACTGTTATAGCGCCATCTATGATCCGATCTCCATGAAACTTTGCATGCTTGTTAAGAATCATCTGACACATGTTTTCACCAAGTTTTGTAAAGTTTTGAGTTTTCCTTTAGGTTTTATAGGCTTTTGGGTATATTTGACCACGGCCCTTTTTTAAATGACCCCGTTGTAGCTAACCAAAGGACAAAATGCAACATTTTTTTTGATAATTATTTAAAGAGTACAGAGATTATTACTGCAGTGGTTTGATCGAGCGAAAAACCTAGGACTAGTTCACAAAAGTAGGTTTTTAACATATTTGTGAATATTTAATGAACGATTTGATTGACAGCAATGGTTCTTGAGGCAAAGTTGTGAGTAATTAGATCTATCAAATGATATGCATATTGTGTGGGTTTGTGAAACCCCATGTGATTACAGAGCCATAAAACTCGTTAGCACCAACTAGTGGCCGATTTTTTTCAAAATTATTACAGACCTTTAGGGCCACGAGTCGAACATGCCCACTGAGTTTCGTTCCAGTTGACCTCTGTTAACCTTGTCTAATAGGTGCTTAAACTTCTTTGGCCAGTGGCAGCCATGTTTTCAACCAAGACACTGCATACCAATTTTCAAGTCGATCAGACCAACAGTTGCATAGTTATAGCAGTTTTTAAGTTTTTTCCATCTCATAGCGTTAACCTTGTCTAATAGGTGCTTAAACTTCTTTGGCCAACGGCAGCCATGTTTTCAGCCAAGACACTGCATACCAATTTTCAAGTCGATCAGACCAACAGTTGCGTAGTTATAGCAGTTTTTAATTTTTTTCCATCTTATAGCACCACCAAGTGGTAGAGCTGCACAATAATTTTTTATTTGACCAAAGATTGAGCTCGTACACATGTGTACCGAGTTTGGTGAAGATATCCCATTCCGTTCATCATTATAACTCACCAGGAACACCAACAATCTCAGACACCTTGGTCCACGCATCATTTTTAAAATTATGTCCTTGTACGCAAACAGGGACACGTCGTAGATTATTGGGAAACCCGCCACAGCAATAATCAACCTCTCCTCCATTTTGCTTGGGAACTAATGTGGTCGGAACCAAAGTTTACAGGACTGCGTTCTCTGGAATCCTCTCAAGCGGTGGACTTCTACATTCCGATTGGTTGCCGCCGAACCGCGCCATAGCTCATTACCATAAAGTTGGCCTGATTTCAACTCTCCTCGACGCCCTCACCGTCCAAGACGCGCCGCTGCCCGACACGGCTCACATTGAAAATGAATGACTTCCGGCCACTTTGACGCTCTCGCCGCCGGCGGTATGAACGCACGGTTACGGTTGGTCTGCACGATCAGTTTTAGAGCGGAATAATAATAATAAAAATCCTAAAAATTACAATAGGGTTTCAGCACTACATGCTTGAACCCCTAATAACTGAATGCATTCAAATGTGATGTGGAGGGGAAGTTTTTTTTTTTAGTAATGATTTGGAATTTAGCCTGTTCTTCATACGAAGAAATTTTGACTTAGAAGAATTTTAACTGATGGACAATTCTTACTTTATTTGATTTGCCACTTTAAAATGTTTTAAACAATAGTTTTTTATTTGACCTGGTATACAGCGCACTTTCTATCAGTACATCCTTGTGACATTCTGTGTGGTTTATATACCTTCATTTTGAAATAGAAAGCTCTTGAGATTCACCTCGGAGATGATGCCAAATCGGAGGCTGCACAAAAAACCACAGAGAATCCTGATGGTAAGAATTAAATATGCTATCATGGTTAATGTGAAGAAACCACTTTGAAACGACTTAAAGAAAAAAATATTTTTATTTATTTATTTATTTTATTTATTTATTTTGCTTTTAAACAGGGGCCAGGTATGAAAATGTAGAAGAAAAGATTGAGGAGCTAGAGAAAATCCTTTTACGTGATCTGAAAGTCATGAGGCACAGACAGGTCATTCATCCGGTGCTACAAGAAGGTTTCTGATTTCTTTATAAATATCACAATTATATTTCAGTACAATATACAACAGTCCAGTAAAGGTTTAATTAAAATTTTCTCTCATCATAGTTGGATTGAAGTTGAATCTACTTGAGCTCACCCTGGAAATTGACCTGCAATATCTGGGTGTGCAATTACCCATACCCCCACCTGTACTCTCGCCTGAAGGAAGTTCAGCATCATCTCAAGGTAACACATATCTTATTAATATTAACAATCAATAAGCAAATAAATCATGCATGAATTATGATTCAGGTTTTCATTGTAATGAGTGCATTTTTCCCTCTGTAGTCCGGTTTGTTTCAAGGACAGGAAAAACCACTGACTTCACCAAAATTAAAGGATGGAGAGACAAGTTTTCTGGCTCAGGAAACCCTACTGAAGGTATACCATTTTATCATTTATTCATTAAAAAGAACATGTCTTTAATATGATTTTAACTGTAACTTAAAATGTTGAAATGATGATGCTGCTAAAAGAATATTGCATTTTATTTGCAGGCATGTCAAGCACAGATGCAGGACAGAAGAACCTCTCTGCATTTTGTAGTGATATGCTGGACGAGTACCTGGCCAGTGAGGGCAAACTGATAGATGAACGAGCTGCAACCTTATCCCAGGCTGATGTTACACCTGTAGCATACCAGCTACCCATTAAGAGCACTAGTTATGTTCGTACCCTGGATAGTGTACTTAAGAAACAAGTACCAGCTACCTTATCCACAACATCCAAAAAGGTCAAGCCAACATTTAAGCCCAAAGAGGAAAATAAATCTAAAAAACCCTTAAAGTCAGGTACAGCAAAGCAAACAGAACCAGTCTTTAGTGTTAACAAACCTGCTTTGTGCTTGAAAAAGCCACAGCAAAACAAGAAATCTAAAAATAAGAAGGAATCCAAGAGTTTGAGTCCTGAAAAGCCTGCTCTTGAAACTGCTGTAGAGGTAGCTTCTAATAAGACTCCCATGGTTGAAGTTTCTGGCTCCACACCATCAAGTTGTGCAGCTGGACGTACTACAGGTTTGCCTAAGACTTTGGTGAAGCTGATGGATGTGGAAGATGGAGCAGTGTGGGAAGGCAAACATCGTACCTTTATCACAGAAGAAAGGGCAGCCATCGCACTAGCCACTCTTGTCACCGCTGAGGTATTAGTCAAAGTGGAGCTCATCTTAGTGTGTAGTTTGACTATAAGTAATAACAGAATGTTCTTTAAGACACCTTACATTCTTCCTGATCTCTTTTTCTTTCTGTTTTAAGGGGGTATCAAAAGGAAACCCTGATGCCATCAGAATTATAAGACGACGTGCACCACCCTGCCTCAATGTATTCTGTAGGCTTGGCTGTGTGTGTGCAAGTCTGGTTCACTTGAGGCGACATCATCACTGTGGAAAACCACAGTGCATGTTGGGCTGTAGCTGCCTGCGACGCAAAGTTGTTGCACTTAAGACCCCCAAACAGGAGCTAAGTGCAACAGATGAGTCTGAACCTCAGGGAGTGTCAGAGGAGAACAAGGCTAAATGGAAAAAGAAAAACAAAAAGAGAAAGGCTTATGGTCAGTCTATAATTTATTGCAATTGCTGTACTATTATCATTACTAACATTTGACCACTTTGTCTATTATTTTAACATAATATTTTTGTATCTTCCCAATATGCTTGTATTGCTTAAAAATCTGCTTTGAAATTATTTGTATTGAGAAAAGAGCTATATAAATTAAATTAACTGAGTTGTGTTGCCCTTCTCCTGCAGTTCTGACAGATCCGGAGACAGCACCTGAACCGGCTAAGCGTGTGAGTACATTATGGGATCGAAAAAGTGACGGTTCGGATTCAGAAGTTCTTTTCTGTCCTCCTCCTCCAAGAGCTCCCTCTCCAGCGCTCTTGTCTCGAGAGCTTCAGCATAATATGGAAGTCTTTTTCAGTCCTTCAAAACAAAAAAGGGTGAGACATTCAGACTTACATTTTTAGAAGACATTGCAACCATAACATCTGTATCGATCACTGTTCATTTAAACATGATTTAATGGGTTTACTATTTCAGCAATCGATTCCTTGTATTTCTCTTTTTTTATGTTAGCTTAGTTTTGTAAGTTAATTGATGTGTGTACACTATCATATCCTAAATATTTCCATACTGTATTCAGGTGGAAGAGAGAAATTTGAATATGGCTGAGGACAATATGGAGAACAATCTTACATGTGCTCGTTCGCGACCGTTTTCCTCTATGTGCCATGATAAACAAAAAATGGTGAGATTCCTGCATGAAGGATGGCACATTTTTTGGTATACCATGTGAAAACTTTACACTAACTAAACCTTTTGTCATTTTTGCAGGTTGACCAACACCACATCTCACAGGTCTCTACGCAAGGTCAGTTTTGCCCTAACTGATAATTAGTAAATAGCTGATGTAACCATGGTTTATGCAAACAACATATTGTCAAGTTCAAGGACTTTAAAATGTCTTACAAAGCTGGTCCTTAAATTGAAAACTATGGATGCTCCGATCCCTTACTACTTCCGGTCTGTGTTTGTTTATCAGTCTGGCTATGGCGCCGGCTACAAACGCAGTTAAAGTTAAGGTGATGAGTAGACTGAAGTTGGGCTCAGGTGGTTGTGATGGGGGATGTGTTTCCCATACATTTATTTATTTGTGGCGCTCGCCACAATATCAAAACTGACCGATTTTCCAAAAGGCTTAGTTGGATAAACATGAGCACGTACTGCACGTTTAAAAATCTAAACGAGGCACGGGTATTTTTATATCACTGTATTTCTGAAGGAAGACTATCTTTAGAAAATTTTCGATGTCATTTTCATTTAGTCTTGCGTGTTATATGCCTGATAGAGCAGCGTTTGTGAGCTCAGCGCTGCTTTGTGTACAGCCGTTACTGGGGAAACCTCTGTTTCTCCCTCTTTAAAGCACCTCCTGCTGGCAGAGAATGAATTTAAATTTTCAGTAAGTCCGTCTGATTTACGCAGCAAACAGATTTTGCTTTTCCTATATCCACGGGCGCTGTGGATAATCTGCGGGGCGGGTAATAAAAAATGCATTCTGATTATTTGCGGGTGGGTCACGGGTGGATAAAATAAATCACAAATGATGCAAATATTAACTACATTTTTTTAAATTATTTTTTTTCATGAGGCAGACTATTTCATGTGTGTGTGTTCGTTCGCCTGATCGGGAAGCTGCAGTGACAGAAACGGTGACATTCCAGATGACAGTTTGAAAGGAGTAAAGCCTGTGTTAATGCTATTGAGCAGGCTAATATGGCCAAAGAAGATATTTTGTTTTATAAATAAATGTTCATTTAAAAGCAGCCCACGATCAGCGTATTATGTTACCGTTATCCCTTACGGCTCCGACGAGGTTTTGTTCCGTCCTCCACGCTGTGACAACTCACAAAAGACTATTTTTAGCCAAACAGTGCTGAGAGCCGCTTCAGAAACGTGCCGCGGCTGGCTGGTATAAACACAAGCATTAACTAGAGCGGCCGCGATCAGCTCCCGGTTCCCGTGGAGCCGTAACGTGCTGCAGATATGTGCAGTGAGGCGTAGATCAGCTCTAACGTCACTGAATCTGCTGTTAAAAATGAATCATCCATTCATCATATCATCATGCAAAACATACACGACAAATAGCTAATTTTTCATTGTTTCTTGAAATGTCATAGCATTTCCACACCGGCGATGACATGACTGTGGCGCCAAAACATTTATGTCCCCACGCATCATGTACGTCATCAAATTGTGATCGGTTCGTGAGTTCGGCCAAGTGTAGTCAGTACCTATCGAGTATAAAATGTGATTATTTGCCGATACCAATCTCCGGCCGATCGATCGGAGCATCCCTATTGAAAACCCTATTTTCCTTCTGCTCACAGATATTGAGGAGGGTGAGCTTGTACCTCTTAATTTGTCTGGCCCTGCCAAGCGGCTTGAGATCATATCTGAATGCAGTTGGGCTAGTACGGACACCAGAAATTACATTATGCAGATAGTATGTGAGCACATGGCTCAGGATCGTTTGAAGCATCCTTTCTGGATTGGCAAGTACTTCATTCAGCCAGTCTCCAAGACTCTACAAGAGAAAGAGGATGGTTCTGTCGATACATACAAAGTCATCATCTCTCAACCTGCGGAGAAGAAAACAGAAGATGAGAAGGTTACGCAAAAAAAAACTGAGCTGAAAAAGGATGTAGAAAAGATTGAGGTGAAAGGTCTGCCCTTCCTCTCCAGGTGTTGCCCTGCAGGCTTGCTCAAGGCTGAGAAAAAAGCACCTGATGCTCCAGGACGGATAATGGTATGCATGCAGTTATCTGATAAAACCATTTAGATGTATTTAAAGCTGCAGTCCGTAACTTTTTTTTGGTTAAAAATGATCAGAAATCTATATTTGAGCAAGTACATAACCAGCCAGTGTTCAAAACTAATGCCTTACTTTAGCCCGATTCACAACGGTTAGCTTATAATAATGTTTTCTAATTTGAGTGGTACGGGTAGGTTTTCGCGGGAAATTCGAGCATGCTGCCGCGTCATTACGTCACGTCTGTAAACATAAAGAAGTTGTCTTGGCTACTATCGCATGTGAGGATCCTGCAGGTGGCGGGTCATTTATAACCTTTTCTCAGAGCAGCTAGAATAATTACATGTATCATTTTGATGGCGGATTGTAATCCAGAAAGGATTATGTGTTATATGGATTATGAAATACATGTGAACGAAATTAAATTATATTCCAGTTTTAAATGTGCTTCTGATTACAGATAGCCTGGGATTAAACACGATTTGTATTTTAAAGACAACCAGTTCGAAGGGAGCATAATTTGCTTTTTGGGTTAAAAGAATTTCTTAATATGAAATTTGAATGGTATGACAATTAGATTAGACTGTGCAGAAATTGAAATCTACGCACAATACACACTATAGGCAATGCTGATGCTGTTAACATTAATAATTTGAGAATAAAGTATAACAATAATAATAATAATTTGCATGGTTTGATGTGATATGAGCTAACCGATCACCATTGGTAAAAATCACCATTGGTAACGCGTTTTATTGTAATGCTTTTTTTGATCAGAACAAACGTGGCAGACTTGTTACTTGTTCAGATGACAATATACGGTGAAAATTCTTATTTGGGTCATATATTCCAAGAGGTTTGGCTAGAATCTGTGATTGCGAAGTACAGTAAATATCCACACCGGTGCGGTGACTGACTGCCACACATACTCCTCAAAACATTAGATTCATCCGCGCTGGAGCCATGCCGGCGCACAACCCATGCAAGTAAGATAATTCCGCAAACAGCTGCAATTGCAGGTTTTCAAACAGAGATGGCGACAAAGAGGCAAAACTTACGGACTGCAGCTTTAAATTAACTTTTGAGTTATGGTTATTTTCGAATGGACTAGAACTTGACCTTTGAAACCTGTGATCAATTGTTCTTGCAGGTTAATGGAAAAACGTACCCACAAGCCAAATTAGAGCTGGGAAAGATGGGAGCTTTGCACCCTGCCAACAGACTGGCAGCTTATATTACAGGGAGAATATGTCCAGTCAGTCAGTCTGGACCTAACGTTGTAACAACATCAACTGTTACAAAGGCCTCTATCACATCCGTTCCGGTCTCGACTGTGTCCACAGTAACCACAGTTACAAGCACGTCTGCTTCTACAGCCAAACCGCTCATCAAGTCTGTAGGTAAGTCAAGGAAAGGTTCACAGTTTTACCTCTAAACATTTTGCTCTCAAGGTTATTGACCAAAATATTGGACATCCAGTATATTATTGAGCAGTGCGTAACACCGTTTCATTTATGCAGCTTTACTGCATGTGAATATGCATATAACTTAAGTAGCAGATTTAACCTGCTCCTTAATTTGTTTTTTGCACAGTGACCAAGCCCCCAGTGGGAAAGGTCTTCACCCAGTTTGTGGTCAACCACATCAACTCTCAAAATCTGACCAACACTAGCACCTCACAATTACAGCCTTCCATTCCAAAAATTGTCATCCCCTCCTCCATGTTGATGATTGGCAGAGAGGCTGGGGCTTCTGGGGTGGCTCTTTCTCCTGTTAAAGCAGGCTTGGTTACCCAGGTGTCTAAGCCCTCAGTCTCCACAGGTAGCGCCAGTTTTCCCACTGTATCAAAAGTCCAAGCCCCTGCCATCACCATCCTCAATAAATCACCCAGCCTCCCTCTGGGTAAGCCTGGCTTCCTTGGTTTGCGATTGTGTGTCTGTGCTTGCCCCTCCAACAAAACCTTGGCCATGCATCTACTGGGAGAATTTAACATACTTGGCCTTCATATGGGTCTGTGCTTGTGATTTAGAGCTTGCTGCAGCTTAAATGTATGATGCTGGATCATCTTCCTATGTTTTGTGTACCCCTCCCATGGTCGTCTTTTATCCTCATTTGTGACTGCTATTGTAAATTAAATCTTTCATGTGCTTCTATTGATGCCAAACTTCAACAAAACCTTTTTTGATTTTGACATGACACATTATATCTTAACGTTAGATCTTTCCCTTGCACAGACAGAGATTTAAAGATGTGTGACACCATGTTTACAGTGGTAACATTTTTTTTGAATTTATATTGATTTATTCAGCATTGTGAAATATATGGTAATTGTTGAGCATGGCCTGATTAACTTGTGTTTAAAGCAAAGCAACCAGTCACATATTTTCAATTACCTGGCGATTTGTGGTCATATAAGTTTCATAGACCATTTGCAATGCAACTGAGGTGAGCATTGTTCGGCTTGATTGTAAATGCACAGTGACATTGTGCCAGCTACTAATGGGAATACAGCGACCAGTGTGACTGCTCCTTATATTTTTCATATTATATTAGCAGATTTGCTATTGTGAATATAATGTGTCACCGTCATCATTCGTTTTGATTATGGGCTAGTTTGGTTCTTTGGGCCTACTGACTTTATATGCTTCACAGTGTCCTTGAATAATTTCACCAAGCCGCCAAGTCCAACGTTTAAGTTGCCATAATAAATATTTTCCCTATTTTCAGGTGGGTCTGGTCTAACCTCAGCAACCACTGTCTCTTCACCTGGATCGACCACTCCTGGAAAAAAGAAAGTTTATATCACAGTTATGTCCCGTAGTACAGGCCTCACCAGTAGTAGTCCAAGGTTTACAAAGCCTGTCACACAGACTCGGCCCCCACAGACCCAAAACCAAAAGGTGCTGCTTCAGGTGGTGAAGACCGCTGATGGCAACACATTGTACCGTAATCCTAATGGCCAGCTATTGCAGTTGGTGCCTTTAAGTCAAATCAAAGCCATCAAACCCAACCTCCTATCTCAAGGCCAACGTAAGTGGTTTCTTTAATACCATATTAATTGGTTCTGAAAAAAACCCTGTGAATATAGATGTTTAACATTTTACACATTTGGTACACACTTTTATCCAAAACCACTTTGCATTCAAGGTGAGCATTTACATTTTGGCAGTCCTTGCTTTCTCTGGAAATCGAACCCATGACATTGGCGTTGCTTGCGTCATAATCTATTGCAGGGGTGGCGAACTCCAGTTCTGGAGAGCCGCAGCCCTACTGAGTTCAGCTCCAACAATAATTAAAACTCACCTGCCTGTAGCTTCCTAGTAACCGTTCAGACCTTGATTAGCTTCTTCAGATGTGTTTGATTAGGGTTGAAGCAAAACTGCAGGGCTGCGGCGCTCTAGGACCGACGTTCGCCACCCCTGCTCTGTTGTTTGAGCTACAGGAACGCATATAAGCCTTATATTTAGTTCAATAATTATAACTAAATAAGTAAAGCTGTTATAAAACAGTTAAGAAAATTAAAAACAGGTTATGAGCACATTTAGCCATTTTGTTAAACATGTAAACTAAAAGTGTTTAAGAATAGCATTTAAATTCACTTTTAGTGGTTTAATTTGTTAGTGTTTTGCTGGCAAACAGTGTTTAATATCAAAATTCAAAATGGTCTAAAGGTTATTCTACTCAATTTCATCAACTTTTTTGGAGAAATAGCAAAACAAATGTGTGCTTATCTCCAAAAGACATTATATTAATTATGTTTTTTCCCCTGCAGCCACCTTTATCCGTTTGCCCGCACCTACAGCAGTCAATCCAAAAAAACCTCAGGGTGGCAGCGCCACCATAGTCAAATCTTTCAGCCCAATACCACAAACGCAGACAAAGCCTGCTGTCACTGTACCAGTCTCTACATCTTCATCTATGAGTGCCAAGCCAGTCACACTCACTTCATCCAAGGCAGTCTCATTGAGCAGCATTCCTTCTACCCTTAAAGTTGTTCCAGGTTTTCTGGGACAGTCTGGCACTTGTACATTGAGAATTCTCCCAACACATCCTGTTCAAAACACTGGAATTATCGCTCCAACGTCCTCCCCTGTCCTCCCTCAGAGTGGCTTTACATTGCTTAAGCATGGTAGTTCAACGCTATACAACCAAGACTCCACTAAGTCTGAGACCGCTATTTCTGTAAGCTCAGTTTCAACAGAGGAGGCAGTCGGTCATGTCCATAACCAATCTGAGATGGATCCTTCTAAACAAAATAGATGTGACGGTTCTGAACGAATAGCAGAAAATATATCCGAGCTTCCATCTTCTGGTGCCTCCTCTCCAAAACCCAGCCAGTTTTCTGGAGGTGGTTCAAGTTTGGCTGAAACTGGTAACAAAGCTAATCCCAAAGTGACAGAAAAAGATTTTGACATAGCTCCAGTTTCTGATGAGGAAGAGATTGGTTCGGACGTAACCGAATTAACTGATGACTCTGACCTGTACATTGATGATGACCGAGAAGATACATACAGTTTGAGTGTAAGAGCTTTGTAATTTTGACTCTTTTCACCTTTTCAGAATAATTTTATGTATATCAACAAACTGTTATATTGCTTGTTCGGGCTAGTTCTATTTTTCCTGTTATCCAGGGTTCTGATCAGGTGGAGAGGATGTTGGATACAGATGGTTTGGGCTCTGAGATGAAAGATTTTGCAGAGGTGGTGGTTGATATTGAGACCATTGAAGAGTCTGCTGAGGAAAACAGTATTGCCAAATTTCGGACATCTGCATTGAGGCCGAATCAACATCTAAGGTAATGCACACCTGATTAACGTCTGATTATGTAGAAGTGTGGTTTGCATTATTTTGATGTTTTATTTTGTTATTTGACCTGATCCACATCTACACTACGAACACATCTGGAAATAGATGCTTTGCTTATGAAAATGAACCAATTCCTGTCCTCAAAATCAACAAAATTACTTTACTTTTAAATGTTTTGCAGTAACCGGAGGCACATTCATAATGAAAGTTTGGAGGTGAAGGTCAGGGTAAGTTTTATCCTCTCAGTTTCACACATACATTTTTTCAAATGGCTGATCCAACCCTTTCTCTGTGTTTTGTAACATGTAATATATTTCATGCATTGTATTATAAAACCTCTTTGTGCAGAGAGTGAGGCTGGAGAGAATAAGGCGCCACACACTTAAAGAGTGCTTTCTTAAACTTCAGGCAACACTCGGAAAGCCTTCAAAAAATTTTGAAACCTCCAAAATGAGAATCCTTACATTGGTTTGTTGTTGGTTTTGCTTCATTTCATGCTTGTAAGCACATTGAAAATATTGTTTATGTTATGTCATTTTTTTATTATTTTTTTTTACTTTGAAGGCTCAAAAAGAGATTGAGTCCCTGGTTAAGCAGGATGACCGCTTAGTAAAAAAAAGACAGAGACTGCAATTTAAAAGACAACGTTACCTACAGACACTTTCACTATTGTGTGGTAAGGCAGTCCTTCAGACTGTGGAATAATTTTTTTCTTGCACACAAGTTGTTATAACAGATCAGCAACATCATATTTGTGATATATTTTTATATTATAAAATATAATGCGAATGCTTGAACATCTGTGTTTTGCTAACAAATAGTATATCTGTTTTTGTCCACAGACAAGAGTACAGAGTCCATCAGCCAGAAGCTTAATGAAATTATTGCTAAACAAAAAGCCCTGGAAACCCAGTCTAAAGCAAAAGAGATGAAGTCCCAGCTGAATGAGGCAATGCCCAAACCTAAACTAGCTGATCTTGGAAGTAAACAGAAAGGTTTAGCATATCAGAACAAATTGAAAGATGTTCCCGAACCCACCTATTCTCCCTCCAAACCGATGGACTTGAGTATTAAAAAACAAAAAAGCCTGGAAAATACTGAAAGTGCTTCCAAATCTGCACCAACAGCCTCACCTGCAAACCTCAATAGCAGCAAAAACACTCTTAAAACTCAGGATAAAGAGAAAGGTAGCACATCTAAACCTTCTCAGCCATCTTTTAACTCCAGTCCACAAAAGAAACCTGTCTCTGTCCCAAGTCCTAAAAAACATTCCTCAATACCACGCGAGAGAATGCGGCCAAACATTCTCTCCCGTGCTTCATCCCAGGTGATACAAGGAGAGCCTCTTTTAACTAATGGTTAGTCAGAGAAGAAAACATACATACATGTGCCATGTTGACTTGACTTGGTTAGAACTGGTTTTTGGATGTTCACACTTTTCGATGTCTCTTGTTTAGTGTGTATACCTCAAGTATTCCCTCTGATGAATACCATGGTTCCATGCAATCAAATCATAACCATAAACAACCCACTTCAACCAATTGGCATCACCTCAGTAGGGACACAGCAATCATCCACACCAGGTGTGTGTCTGAATAGGTCAAAGACGATTTAAAAAATTGTATGTATAAAGTAAGTGATATTGATAACAAACATTGTGGTCTTTTTTTTTTTTAACTAGGTGTAGCATCTGTGTCCATAGTTCCTGCAGTATCTCACCCGGTTGGAGTGGAAAATCCCCTTCCATTATTGCAGCCTCAGTTTATCAAAATTACAAACAGTCCTGTTAACATTAACACACAAGGTAAGTTTCCTTGGCTGATATAGTCATATTTATTGAATCACATTATTAATTTTTCATAAGCTGACTACAAGTCTGTTTTCGCCAATGAATAAAAAATAAAAGGTAATTGTGACACTTTCTCACAATTCTGACTTTTCTTTCTCTCAACTCTTGACTTTTTTCCTCAGAATTGCGTGATGTAAACTTGCAAGTGAGACTTTTAAAGTTGGAATTGTGTGATATAAACCTGCAATTCTGAGAAACAAAAGCCACAGTTCTGAGAAATCAAGTCAGAATTGCGAGTTTATATCTCGAAATCCTGACTATAGCGCAATTGTGAGTTACAAAGTCAGAATTGGTCTTTTTCCCCTCTGAATTGGACTTTATGACTAGTATTTGTGAGTTTATATCTCAGTTCTGAGAAAAGTCAGAATTGCAAGATATAAACTCAGTTGTGAGGGAAAAAAGTCAGAATTGCTAGATATAAACTAGCTATGACTTTGTAACTTGAAATTGCACGTTTATATCACAATTCTGACTTTATAACTCGGAATTGCTAGTTATATCTCGCTATTCTGACTTTCTCAGAATTCTGAGGAAAAAAGTCGCAATTACCTTTTTCTTTTTTCTTTTTTTAATTCAGTGGCGGAAATGGGCTTCCATACTTCAGTGATATTCATATGGGTATAATTTCTTTAATTTACAATGCCTCATTTTCAGTGGATTCCGCCAACCTTCCAAATATCACCAATGTTATTTCTCTGGTTCCACCGGCGGAGAATCTGGTAATACCACAGAAAGTTGTGGAAGATACATATGTTGTCCTGGCACAGCCAACATCTGTCCCTGCACCTGTGGAAAATCAGCAGTACCCCTCGGATGTTAAAATTCCAGATTTGGAGGAAAGGGCAGTTGTGGATGAGCCTCAGTCCAAGGATGTCCCCAAACAACCTGTTGGAGGAGATGAGAACAGTGCATCTGTTACTTCATCCAACCAGGAAGGACTGGACAAGAAAGGTCCGGATGACAGCAATGATCCTGAGGATGAAAATCTACTGTCTTTGTTAGACGAACTTGTTCTCCTTAGCCAGCAGCTGAGTAACGAAGATGAAGATCAGAGAATTGTTGTGCCAGGCGAGGTACAGACATGTTCGGACAAGCAGGCAGATCTAGAACAGGATGATGACCGTGCTCTCAGTCCCTTGTTTCTAACTCTGGATGAAGATCTAATGTCTCCAGACTCTAAAGATGAAATCGATATCCCACCCAAAGTGGATGACTTGGTCAAAGTCATTTTTGGATCAGCTTCACCTTCAGTTTCATCCGAATCTGGGGTTGCACCATCAACAAATGCTCAAAGTCCACAAGCCCCAGCGTGTAGCGATAAAGGTGATGCCCCTACTCTACCACCTCTGTTGCACATGAAAGCTGCATGTGAAGCTGCATCAGGTCAGTTAGCCAATGAAGGGACCAGTGTGGCATGGCGGCCAATGCCTAAACTGGTTCCTCTTGGGTTAAAGGCTCAAGATGCTGTCGTGAATAAGGTTACCGGCTCCCCAGTTTTAAAACCGGACTCAAATGAGGAAGACGTTCATAGACCTCAAATGTGATCTACCTATCTATGAATCAGGTATAGCTGCTGCTCACGTTTAACATGTTTATGTACAAAATAGGATTTTTTAAAAGTGTATTTATTGTTTGTTTGCTGTGTAAGTCCTGCTGCCGTGGGCACCACCTATTGTGCCTCTGCTAAATCCAAAGATGTTTTGTTTCATTCACTTTTTGTTTTGTTTTTTGAACACTCAGACCAGCAAGGTATCTGACTGGTTTTGCTAGCAATTGTGTATCCACTCTTTGTGCAATAGTTGTGAAAGAAGACGTTTACTCATTCTAACCTCCATACTGGAGCATGTTTTTCTTTCCCATTGGAGTTCAAAAATAAAAGAAAAAGAAAACATTTACTTGATCGTTAAACATAGGATTGTTTCTCCCTTAGCACAGTGAAGGTGAAGCTGATCATAATTGTTTGCGATGGGGATTTTGTGGGATCATTAGGGCTGTTTTCCAGGTGACCTTTTAAGGAATAAATAATTTTGCCCAGTGACTTTTAACAGTAAGGCCACTTCACCCTTGAATTTATCTGCTAATAAGATCAGGCAAATGTCATTGTCTTTGCATCTAGATGAAACTTACACCACTGTTGATTAAACCCATCACATCAATGCATGTTAAGGCAATAATAGATGTTAAATTCAGTACAAACAGTCTGTGTTCTTGTTACAGAAAAGCTAGCTTATATACACGAAACTTTATATCTTATGTTGAGTGCCTTTCAAAAGGTTCTTCTATATGCATATTGGGACATAGGATTGTTGTCTTGGAATAGTAAACTTATTACAGTAGCATTAGGAGCTTAGGAATAAAAGAATGACACTTCTGAGGTTTATTCTGATGTGTTAGTACTGCAGTTTTAATTCTTATGTCTTTTTGTTTGGTTTGCAAGTAATAGGTGAAGTTTGAGTGCAGTATGTTTATTGCATTTGAGCCTTTTAGTTGTGAAACCCTATTTTCATATTCCCCACCTCAATAGCAACATAAATTACAATGTCTGAAGCATTTTAGTGTTGTAACGCAATTGTCACTTCAAGAGAGGCGGTTAACTTCAAGTTTGAGCTTAAAATGTAGTCATCACTATGCAATTGTTTTGCTTTATATTTAGATAAAACAGGTACAGACAAACTACATAGAAACATTAAAAGCTACATAAAACGAGATGCAGTCACACTGCTTATGTTCTTGTATATATTTAATGGTACACTGGTTTATTTTGTAAATGTTAGCTTGTTAAAAGTCTGTATATTGGCTGATATAACCTTTCTTGGTTATTGTAAATATGTAAAATCGATTCCTTTTTGTTAGTCTGCGAACTCTGTTAAAATACTTCTTTTTTTTATATGCTATAAATCAGTGCTCTCTCACCTTCTTTGTAGAAAGAGATGAATGTGTCTTTCTGAGTCAATAAAAATGTACACAAGTCTGTGAAAAGTTAATGTTTTTAAAATGTACATTAACATTCATGATTTGGGGCATTCTGGTTGATTTAAAAAAAAACAAGATTAAAAAGATGTCCTTTTCATTCTTCTTTATACCATGGCTTAGTCTAAAATGTGCTCCTTCGACTTCAAATGTGTTGAGTTTTTTGTAGATAGTTTTTATTAGAATGTAATTTTACATTTGCCAACTAGCTGTTGAGCAAATTCTGCTGTTTAATACATAATACAAAAATTTTATGATGAAAAGTGATATGTAAATGAACATGCTTAAGTTCATAAAGCATATTTTACTCACTAAAGCATATTTTATTCACATAAATAAAGACAACAGTTTGTTTGTTACTCCAACAAGGCTGTTGGAAGATATTGAAACAAAACTGGCTAAATGGACATGGTTATCAGCAAATCCCAGCGATCTTAAAATAACCATATGGTCACTATTACATACTTAAGCTTAAGGTGCTTTTGGGAAATGTAGCCCATCAGTTGGTCGCTATTAACAAGTTGTCCAAAAAAATAGAAGCGTTTCATTTGACATTTGATAGAGACTTTAGACAATTACAGAAGCAGTTAATTATCATGGTCTTTACCTTGCACGTAACTCCCAAGAGCAAATATGTATGTATTTCAAGGAGGGATCAGGGCTCATATACAGCAGTTGACAAATAGGTCTAGTCCAACTTCTTTCAGCTTTCTCAAGGTAAGATCCATCCATTCTTTAATGCATATTTTGCTTAATGTGTTGAATGAGATGAGACTGAAATTCTGCTTAAGTTTAGCATCCAGACCAAAGTGGTGCTGGGAAGCTAAGAATAATCATTTACAAGAGGTAGGTTACTAATTTAGCTCTTTTCTCTTAAAAATAATATAGACCAAGCATAAGAAATGTCGGCAGTAAACAACAGTTCTTATTGGGCTTGGAACTGCACCTACCCCAGTGATTTGGCCCTTCCTTTGGTTCCCTACATGGACTGTCCCTCCAACCGCATGTATGCCTCCAACTTCATACCTCTTCGTCTTTTACACACTTTCCATTCTTGGAATAATTGGAAACCTTTGGAGCCTGTGGGCTTTCCTGCGTCCATCCCAACCTTGGAGTATTGGGTCCATAGGTGTACTGAACCTGGCTCTATGTGACCTTGCTTATCTGGCGTCTATGGGACCCTGGGCTGTCTACATTAGCTCCGAATACCACTGGAAAATTGGCCATTCACTCTGCGTGGTGGTGAAAATCCTATACTTCGGCGGGTTGACGTCTAGTACCATGTTCATCTGCGCCATCAGCACCGACCGCTTCCTTGCAATCGTCTTCCCTCTGGAGTCCCGGATGATCCGGACCCCTCGGAACAGCGCACTGGTTTCGGTTCTACTCTGGGCCATCACCGGCCTCTTCATCTATTTCAGTTATCCTAACATTCTCTACTAGGTCAGGAAGGATGGCATGCATGTGTGTGGAGCAGTGGTGATCTCCAGGTTCAGGACCACTGAAGCAACCTACAATCATCTGTCCTATTACCCCATTCAGGTTTCTGTCCCATTGCTCTTCATCATTCCCTCCTATGTGAAGATCATTTCCCGGATGAAGCAGTCACGGCAACAGTGGGGCCCAGGCAACATGCAAGGCCTGGACAAGAGCATCTGGCTGATTGCGGTTTTCATTGCCAACTTCCTGGTTTGTTGGGTGCCAGGGCAGCTGCTTCACATCATCGCCTGTATCATTTTCTTCAGTTTGGATCATTGCAAAAACGTTTGCTGGGTTGCATGGGTGGTCAACCTGCTCTCTGAAGCCTCCCAGAGACTGTACTGTCTCAATGCATGTCTTGATCCTTTAATTTTCCACATGCAGCAAGGACACTGTGAACTGGTTGTGTTGGCAAACTGGGTTAGAAAGGTCTTACAGGTAGGTAAGAAACAAGATTTGGAAGGGCCTTCAGAGGAACCGCCCAGTGTGATCCAACTTCATGGTGGTTCCAAAGACAGAACGGACAAAACTCAGTATAGTAAAAACATGAAAAAATGATCTTTTAAAAGACCTCCCACACGTGTGTAGTTGCACAATTGTGAGTTGATGTATCTAATGTTTTAATATTCTTGTGCTTGTGTTTTCATGCTTTGTGTGTGTGTATAATTTCCTATATTGTAACCATTAATGTAACTGATATAGTTGTTTGTTATAAATAAAAGGTGCATCTCGTATCTGTGTATGTCTGACTCGGTTTCAAATGTCAATTGAGTTCTATCTAAATTTCAATTGCTGTAAAGGTGGCCATATACTGTGTGCTAGTCAGGTTGAGTTTACGGTTGAAATAAAAAAAACCCCTAAGTAATCACTAGATGGCAGACTTGTATAAAATTATAGGTATGCACCAGCCATAATTCAGTCCAACAAATAGCCTAAATGTTAATTCGTCAGTGTTAGTAACCTTTTTAACCCTTTTTACCAACAAAGGGTTAGGGAATGAAGTGATAAATCTGTTGAATTTTAAGCAGTTGCATTTGTCATTCAATTACTGCTATTTCCAGTCTGAATGGTACAGCCGGCTGAATTTGTTCTTCATAAATCTTTATTTGTCAGCCATAAATACCCTTCATTGTTCATCATGCCCCTGATTTTATGACATCTCCTTGTTGTCTTTCAATTAGAGTACTTGGAAAATGTATATTACAAAGTTTATGTGCATGGAAATCTACATGGATATCACAGAATGACATGGGTCTCTAGACTGGAGAATTGCAACCATGCAGTGTTTACATTGGAACCATTGTTGTAAAATGCAAAGGGCATTTATGCAGTAGATGCTATTGCTGATCCAAGATGGTACATTTGAGCTTGGACCAGCTTAAACCAGCTACCAAGTTGCAAAACGGAGATATATCTCAAACTGGATTTTCCAACTGGGGAATTGAATATAATAATGCCATAATTTTCTGTTCTACTATTAGTCCTAATATCTGCAAACATCAAAATAAACACTTTTCCTTGAGTAAACGAATTGTCTACACCTTAAGGAAACTGCTGTATCACACAACCGCCCATATGTGCAGTATAGTCCACCTAGTAGTCATGCGTGATGTGTATTTAATGTATACTATGGCTAAGGCAAATCTCAATATTAATTAGATCAGACACGCACCAATTCGTACCCTTCCAAGGGTATCATATCACGTCATTTCATTCATATTCAGGAGCCAAGCGTTCGCCCACAACAGAAATCGTTAATTGGTCAGCTGCCTACCGTCCGCCTCCCGACGTCAGCCTTTTAGCCAATCAGAAACGCTGACTGAAAAAAACGTCGCCTTGCATAATTAATATTCATGAACCTGGTCTTTACAGTAGTAGAATTTTTAAATACACACATCGCACCGGTGAAGGTATCACGGCTGGAGGTGATTCGCGGAGCTTTCAGACCGGCTCGCCGTCAAACTGCTGACTCTAAACACGAAACATGGTCCATTTTAACAAATGGACGTTAGTGAGGAGCGCGTCTCTCACCGACAGGACTGCCGCACGGGATTTAAAGCTCCGATAGTGGCTTGTGATGACGGTGGACTGGTTTAGTATATGAAATACAAGGCTGTGAACAGATCATGGCTTGTTTTAAAAGCGTATCGTTTAACTGATTACCGACTGTGATTGTAGAGCGAAGGGCTTCAGCTGCCCCGCCGTTTGTTTGCTGGAAACATTGACTCAACAGCACACCAAATCAAGATGACAGTGGAAAATACAACTATCAAAAGTCGGATTAAAAATCTGCTCCGCTCGCCTTCCATCAAACTGAGAAGAAGTAAAGCTGGGAACAACAAAGAGAATCTCAGTAATAAGGTACAGTGCACTACTGTATGACACGAAGCATGTATGGAATCTGTAACGTATCTGCAGTTGTCTGCAAATGTATCCTTACAGGATAGCTGTGGTTTTCTGCAGTTTAATGCAAGGTGACAGTGCATTGGCACTAACATGTCAGAATCTTTCCAGGGTTTATGTAAACTTTACAAAGGCATACTGTGGCTCTGTCAGTACAATGCAACAAGCATGAAGACTGTAAAATTCACTGACCTATATTTGCCACATGTCACAAATAATTTCAAGCCCTGGTAAACGG
Organism: Sinocyclocheilus anshuiensis; assembly: GCF_001515605.1. Lineage (NCBI taxonomy): Eukaryota > Metazoa > Chordata > Actinopteri > Cypriniformes > Cyprinidae > Sinocyclocheilus > Sinocyclocheilus anshuiensis. Next base: position 3,118,272 of record NW_015542408.1, on the reverse strand, counting down.
CATGCTGGGAAAATATAATGTACAATAAAAATGTAATGTAATAATGTAAATGGCACTGAATTCATTAAAACACTGGTAATGTTGCTGAGAAAATACAGCACGTCTCTTGTTTATCTCAGTCAGTTTATTGTATTATATTATATTATATTATATTATATTGGGTGCCTTTTCAGTTTGGGCATTAGGGTTAATTGCACCTTTTATTAATTATATAATATAATATAATTTTAAAAATCAAGCAGTGGTCAAGTGCATGTTGTGAAAATATAATGCACAAATAATATCCAAGAGTATAGTATTTTCTCAGATAAGTGTGGATAATTGTAGATTGTCCACCTCAAACTCTAAACTCGTCATTGTTTCAAATGCGACACTTTGTATACACGCATCTTGTAAGTGTGAAATGCATTTCTTATTCTTTGAATATATGCAACTGTTCTTGTTATTGTAACTGTAACTATTATTGTGTCAGAGTAGTCATCCCTGACTGTTGCATTCCATTCAGATTGCCTGTTTACTGCTGCAGGCCCTTGGATGACTGTACTTCCCTTCCATACACAGGACTTTATGATTGTTGAGAGCGTTTTGCAACTGAGATGAACGCTTTGAATAACACCGAGACCTCAGCTGCATATGATTTGTTGCTCATAAATTACACACTGTTGTTCACACTAGCACATGCATTTTCAGTAACCAAATCCATGTCTATATGGAATGTTTTACTAGTCTATATTATGGCGTTCATAGTGCTGCTGGCTAAGGCATCACTGGTATTATTGCTCAACTTATTCCCCAGCTCACATATTAAACTTTAAAGGATTATTAAAGTTTATTATTAAAAGAATAGCTAGTTCACCCAAAAATGTGCATATTTCTCTGATATTATGGATAGAGAACTCTATATTTTGACCATATTTTCATCAGAAGCAATAGTTTGAGGTTTAAAATGTCCTAATGATGGATTTGTTTATTACATACATGTAGCTTTTCACTTTAATTGCTACATTTCTCCAAATCTGTTCCAATGAAGAAACAAACTCTTCTACATTTTGGATGGCCTGAGAGTGAAACTATTTCAGCAAATGTTCAATTTTATGTCAACTGTTCCTTTAAAGGAGAGGTGTGCTATTACCTGGTGATCAGATTTATGCTTTTCACTTGGCTGACGGTAAATGTTGTTCAGTAGAAGGAGGGACCCAAGCCATATTGTGGTGCCAGAATGCTAATAAGCAATTTTAAATATGTATGGTTACTGAATGGTTGCATATACAATCATATTAAAAAGACAAGAAAAGAAAAATTCAATAGTACATTCATCAGAGAAGACACTTTCTGCAGTTAAATTGAATGCATTAAAAATGTCAGTGGTACTATCAGAGTGTGTGATGATCACTGCTCTAGAGACAATATCTTGTACATACTACCATTTAAGGGCTATGCAGAAGACTCTGTCAAGGTGCCTTTGTTTCATACAAAAGAGCAGATCTGTCTCTCTCTTTGCCTAAAGCGTATGAGGAATCTCTAGTGTCCAGGATCCAGACAAAGGGATCTGAGCTTTATGTAAGACTATATATCAGTTCAGCTCTTAGACTGGGCTCTATTTTCCAAGGTTTACACACTGTATGAAAATCAAAGCCATTCCTCCAGGTGCTGTGCAGTTCATTGACTCCTGGCTCAAGGACTTTGCTGTTCTCCCAGGATCTGACATACAACGATTGCAGGAAAGTTTCTGGAAAAGTGCATGACACAGCCGTTGGTTCAGAAATTCCCATTAGAGATGCTGAACGAGAAATGGCTTAAAAACAGCATGCATTTGAAAACGAGCTCTTTTTCCGTTGTTCCAGCACTCCGAGACACTAATAGACAGTGGATATCTGTCAAAACATCTTTGGAAAGATGATAAATCAAAGCAACAACCACAATTACAGTGTTTTTATATCGGCATGTTCAGCACAAATTGTGGTAGTCTACATTCAGCTTACGGTAGGATAATGAATGTACATACGTAGCATTTGAAGTCCAAATGCTGACTTCAGCTTATGGGTTTCTTGAAACCTGTATTTTTGAGGGATAAAAACCAGCATGGAAAGACTACTTGGGTCCTTATAAACCCATACAGTGAGGAAGTGGTCTAAGATGGCAGATTTAGAGGAGACCACTTCCATAAACCAGGTGTTGTTCCTTTCGTTTCTCCGTTGACCTGTACTTAAAGTGGCCATGATTGATGTGAGAGAGTGTCCTCAGCTTGGATATGGCCATGCTTGCTTTGAAGAAGTGATCTGGCAGAGGTTTTAATGCATAGAATAAAGGTATCAGATGTTGAAGACAGGTGCAGATGTTCAGCAAACTGGTTTTTATGTGGTATGCTGAAAACACATAGTGCATGTGTAATCCTCATTGTTTTGCTAGAATGATAGTATGACATTATTATGTGTTCATTTTATACATATTATGTAAATCTTTAATTACAATAGTAACAACTTTGTGTAATTGTTTTACCAAATAATTGCATTTTAAGCATGTTATAAATTAGTCAGTGCTTATGTAGTTGTACTGTAATGAGGACACTATAATGGAAATGCTATTGAAACATTACCTAGCCTGCTTACTGTTTGCAGATTTGTGCATTTTATATTTAAGCTTGTTTTGTGCTTCAACATGTTGCCTTGAGTTTGAGCAGTTCAGCTCTACTTAACAAAGCCTCATGGAAAATGTCTAGCTCATAATTTCCATTTAAGATGACAACACCACTTTGCAGTCGTTCTGTGCTCTGGGCATTTAAAGTCTCTCAGGTTCTTTAAACAAAGTCTTGCATAATAAACTATTTTTACAAGAGGTCTTCATCCAAGTGAATTTGTTGTGCTACTGTAATTTACCAGCTGAATTGCTCATCTCATACTGACTAAAAAGATGTCTATTTTTCGATCACATAATTTACATGCAGTTATAGACTTTGTAATCACTAATATAATAATAGAACACTTACGTAATTTAAGTGGCTGAAATTTTGCTCACAACAAAATTAGTTTTTCCTGGGTTTTTTTCTTGTAATTTTGGTTCTTTTCATAAGAAATTGTGTACATTTTATGTGATTTCTCGCTTTTTTTGATTAGATGTCCAATTTAGTTATAAATTAGTTTAATTTATATTTGAGATATTTTTTAATATTTTGTATTATATATTTAATATATAAATTAAATTTCAGACAACATTCAAATAATGTTACGATGTAAAAGCAGAACTTGTATGATATTATTTCATTTCATGTGACATTAAAGGCTGTTTGTTATGTTAATGATCTTGTAGTACCCATAGAAACTTTTTTTTCATGTAATTCTACAGGTGACATTGGAGAAAGTCCTGGGAATCACTTCCGCTGGGAATCGTGCTTTGGCGTGTGACCCACGTTCAGGACTGGTTGCCTACCCAGCCGGGTGAGTAACTCAGTTTCACACGATAAGACATGTTTTTAGCTATTTTTTGTGAAACATGCCTAAATAACCAGGTGAATGTAGTCAGTGGAATGATGATCTATGATTGTGAGTCAGGTCTCATTTTGGAGGTAGTCACATAAGGTGGTTAATTTTTGTAGCACATTGCTAAAGACAGAGTTTGGTGAGTCACATGAATATCCTTGTTCAGCATAAGCGATGCAGGAATTTCCTATTGGCTAAAGAGACCATAGAGAGGAAAAGAGGAGAGATAAGAGTCTGATAACAGATGAGTGATCTCAGAAGGAAATTAGGTGTGGTACAAACAGGAAGTGCAGAATCTGAAAGAGATTTTGACTGTGTGCTGCAGACATGGCCTATAAACTTCTGAGAGTTAGTCTAGCTTTTGCATAGACAATTTGGCTCGGTTCTCTCTCCAAAGCAAGAATGCAGCTTAATTTAGATATTTTTGCCAGCCAGATGGATTGAATTAGGGCAGTGGCCAAGAATAAAAATTACTTTGTCTATTTTATCTGTGGAAAAGTGGACCTGGTCTTGTGATTTATAGTAGAACGCACCTGCATTATTCTACTCTTGCCATGTTTTTTTCAGACATGCACAATAGCAATAACACAGTATTCTTTTAATTACTTTGGAGCATCATGGTAATGCCATTGTGTTTGAATAAGGATTATCATACAGTTGTGTGGTATAAAAAGTGTCATTATACCATCACTGTACACATCCAGAGTATTTTTTTTAATCAAGTCATCAAATGTCATACACAAATTTTTCAGATTTCTTCTTCAAACATTAGAAAAACTATTATTTCTTTCAAGTTTCATACATGAAATGAAAATGGATTACAGTTTTACGCTACAAAACTATATAAAGTGGGACTCCAGCAATACTATCTATGTATATAAAGGAGAAAAGCCTTCCTCTACTCATCACATGGTGCTTGTAATTAGGGATGCATCGATCCGATACTCTGTATCGGTATTGGCTCCGATACTGCCATTTTCTGACGGATCGGGTATCGGTCTGACGAGATCGATCCAACTCCGACTGCTGCACGCTGTGACTCCGTGTTGCTTCAAGCACATCATTCTGCGCACGGGATGCGTATAAGCGCTTTGTGCCGCTCTGTATTGGAGCCATACCCTTTCGTATTATACTTTTGTGCAATGAAAGATTATTAATAGTCTTTTTTGTTCTGTTCTATCATATGTTGCTGCCTTCATTACTGAGCTATGCATTTAAAAGAAATGTCTTTTAATTTTATAGTATATATTTGTAGGCTACTTGTTTTTTGTGAATGTATTTTACAACAATACAAAGAGCAATGTGTAACATTTTACCAGATTTAGTCCTACACTTATTAACTTTTATTTGTTGCCCACTAAATAATGTTGTTTCACTAAATGTTTAGTTGTTTAATGTTTTTCTAAAATTATTGTGCACCCATGATTTTTCTAGAATAAATTTTGCTGCTGAATTATCCACTAACCTAGTTTATAATAGTATTTTTTGTCATAGATTATGATAATATATTTTTTCATTTGTTATTTTTCATTAAAATGAAGTTGTCACAGATTGTGTTTAACACACACAATAGTGATGATCAGGTGAACACAGAAGTATAGACATTCTACATTCCCTTTTTCCTTTTTTTTTTTTTTTTTAAAGAGTCGGCCGATACGAATTTTTGGTATCGGACCAGTTCTGAAAAAATGGTATCGTTGCATCCCTATTTCTAATCTGATTAACTAGTTAAGCTTGAGTTCTCTGAACTAAATTCCTAACTCTCTGTTGCCATAAAATGTCGTCCTAATGAGGAGGAGAGGATTGGAAATTAAGTCTCTGTGTTTTTTTAAGATTTGAATACTTTCATTCAGCAAGGATGCATTAAATGATTCAAAAGTGACAGTAAAAGCATTTATAATGTTACAAAATATTTCTATTTCAAATAAATGCTGTTCTTTGATGAAGTTTCTATTCATCATCAAAGAATCCTGGAAAAATGTATCACAATTTCCACAAAAATATTAAGCAACTGTTTTCAAAGTTGATAATAATAAGAAACGTTTCTGAGCAGCAAATCAGCATATTGGAATGATTTCTGAAGGATCATGTGACACTGAAGACTGGAGTAATATTGCTGGAAGTTCGGCTATGCATCACAGAAATAAATTACATTTTAAAATATATTACAATAGAAAACAGTTATTTTAAATTGTAAAAATATTTCACAATATTACTGTATTTATGATCAAATAAATGCAGTCTTATCTCAAAAACATAAAAAAACTTACCTATCTCAAACTTTTGAATAGTAGTGTATATCTACACTGTAAAAAAAATCCATAAAATTGACGGTAAAAAAACGGCAGCTGTGGTTGCCGGAATTTTACCGTAAAAAATACGGTAGCAACATTTTAGGTTTTACGGTTTTAACTTAAATTTACAGTTAAATACCGTAATTTCATTAACTGATATAATGTTACTATACCAACCTATTGAAGTACTGAAATCTGTTTTGTCTAATCTGTAGTAGGGGAATTTACCGTTAACCATTTAACAGGTTTTTACTGTAGCATTTTTACAGTCTTTTACCGTTAAATTCACAGTCATTTTTTACAGTGTATAATACCAACATTTATGAATGTGTGTAGAGGTAATGATTGATTCACTAGCTGGAAGACCACAATCAGTTGTTTTCTTTTACATCATAGACTGTTGTGAAATGATTTAGTTCACTTTATAGAGTTTTAGTGGGTTCAAGACAAAGAATGTGTATTAAAAAAGGTGATACTATCACCATATTTTGTCTTTCTTGCTTTGTTTTTAGCCATCTCTGGAATAAGTATAATTGTATAATTAGTATCCATCATCACCACATTGGAAAACAAGCTGATAAAACATTGAAAATGCATGTTTAAAAAAATTAATTAAACATGACCTGGCTAGAACCTTAAGACAGTATTACATAGCCTATTGAACTAACTGTACTTTTATCTGCAATCTATTGACTGCAGTATAGGAAAGTAGAAGTGTTCTTTTTATTTTTAAAGCTCACACGGCTCCCATAACAAACTCCACCCTATGCTAAGTCAGCAGTTTGATTAAGCCAAGCGAGCATTTGGTGCAGATGTCTTGGCTTGCTATAGGTAGGAAAATTAGCGCAGGCTTATGCAGCTGTCACAGATCCACTGACAGACCCCACATGTCTGTGAGATACCGAGCCGGTTCTTTACGAGGGCCGTGAAATGCATTTTTCTTGTTTGAATGCTGTGCCGATGCTGTAAATAAATGTGAGGTTATCTGAGGTTGACGTTTATGGTGCTGTAGTTCAACTGAGTGCATGTACACCTATATTTACATGCATATACTGTAAATGGAAAGGAACCAAATCTGCATTGTTGTAGTTATAGTCCTCCACAAAGCAGATGTTCCCCAGCGGTGTGTTGTCCTGCAGGTTTAACTGATTATGACCTTGATTATCATCTGATCTTGAGACCAATGGAAGGTCAGAGTGCATTCAAAGCATCTGAGATTAAAGCAAATCTTGGATTAATATTATTCGAATGAAATACGAATGTTATTTCAGGTCTAAAAGAACAGTTAACTCCATCTGGACTGTAGTGTATTAATTAAAGATGAGGCTTTCTTCGGGGAGTTGTCCTGTTTTCATGAATTGTACCTAAATGAGTACATTTGCGCAAGGTTTAAGGACACCCTGGTTCCATCTGCATTATCTTTTGTAGTGAATATTCACCAGATGGGCTGATTTTATTTTTCATCAGATGGGGGAAACTTGCTGGCCAGTATTTTATTTACTTTGATTAATAGATTGTATTCCTTAGTGGGCATTTCTGGGTCGGCTTTGGATTGGTTATCCTCCTATCTGGATTAATAGATTGTATTCCCTAGTGGGCATTTCTGGGTCGATTTGTGGATTGGTTATCCTCCTATCTGTATGACAGGAGTTTTTCTGTGTCTATAGGATCTTATATGTCAGATTCTGTTCCTTTGTCCTGTGGTGTGCCACAAGGCTCTGTGCTTGGCCTTCTGTTGTTTAGCCTGTATATGCTTCCTCTTGGCAAGATTATTAACAGTTTTAAAATAATATCTTATCATTGCTATGCCGATGACATTCAGTTATATATTTAGTTTAGTCCTGATAGTCTATATAAACTGTCTGTTCTGCAGAACTGTCTAGTCTCCATTAAAGGGGTCATATGACGTTGCTAAAAAAGAACATTATTGTGTGTATTTGGTGTAATGAAATGTGTTTATGCAGTTTAAGGTTAAGAACACATTATTTTCCACATACTGTACATTATTGTTTCTCCTCTATGCCCCACCTTTCTGAAACGCGTCGATTTTTACAAAGCTCATCGTTCTGAAATGCGAGGTGTACGCTGATTGGCTAGCTATCCAGTGCGTTGTGATTGGCCGAATACCTCAAGCATGTTACGCCCCTTACCATATTGTATTGCTGTGTCCTGGTGCGATGAAGTGAACTGTTCTGGAACAGTGTTGTAAATACAACTTAATTACTGATTTCTAGTTGTGTCCTCTTTTGGAAGGCCAAACAAAGTAGTTTCGTTTTCACAACAAAATACACAGCGTCTCCACGACATGGCGGCGGCGGCAATACATGTAGGCAACAGTAGACATGTAGGGGCGTGTTTAAACGAGGCATTTTAGGAAGGCGTGGACGAGTCTTAACTTTTATAAAGAATATCTCTTTGGGTTTGAGACTTTAGTCTTTGCAACTTTAGGGATCTTATCTATTCACGAACCGCTTGTAACACTCCAAAGAGAAAGGAAAACTTGAAATCGCATCATATGACCCCTTTAACAAATGGATGGCAGTCAATTTTCTACAACTTAATAACGATAAAACTGAGATGATGATCTTTGCCCCTGACAGTATTACGCCTAATGCCGATCACGATAGTCACTGTGTCAGATTACACGATTTTGACTCCTAAAATCTTGTTGTGTCGTGGACAAGAAACATGTCAGACTACACGTTGCTTCCCGACCATTCATCGCGTGCCGTCTTTAACGACGCGCGTGATGTCATCGAGAAGGCAGAACTAGCGACTGACTTCCGAAAACAAGAGTGTAAACATTGCTGAAGCACTTCCGCTATAGTTCGCCAGCATTTTTCTTTCTTTGTTCTGTTGTGGTAGTCCCTCGATGACACATCATTACAGGCAGGAGTAGTGTTGCCACAGCTCCACGAATCATTCCTCCATCTCATAATTCTTTCGTTTCGCCATGTTTGAAACCTGTGTATGAAAGAGCTTCTGTGCTGCTATTGGTCAATGTCACCAATGTGACAGAACTCGTCATGGACGATGGAAAAAAAATTAAACATGCTAGTCTTTCTGTCGTGAAGTATCGCAGACGCGGAATCGGCTGTCGTCCACTATGACACACTACACGTGCTGAAACGTTGGAATCTTGCATCCCGACACCCATTATCATTTACGAATCCCCACGACACCCTACGTCAAGCAAATTGTGGCAAAATTGGGCTAAAATGTAGTCTGAACCAGGCATTAGATTAAGCAGGCTATGGTGGGTTTAGCATTCTCTGACCGCAGTGACATAAGAAACCTGGGTGTCATCTTTGACAGAGCTATATGTTTTAACAGTCATGTAAAGCTGTAGTTCGTTCATGTTTTTTCCATCTCAGGAACATTGCTCAAATGAGATCTTTGGTCTCAAAAAAAGAGATGGAGATGCTTGTTCATGCCTTTATCTCATCACGATTGGATTATTGCAATGATCTGTATTAGGGCTGTGCAATTAATCGCATGTGATTGTCATGCACATCTCGTCAGTAAAGCCGGTTCCGTGATTGGTAGTAAATCGCCATCACCTGCTTTCAGATGGAGCTGCATTTAATACACAGAGCCGTAGTTCACTGACAAGCTAGGCGATATCGCGTTCATAATCAAATGCGATTCATCTGCGATTATGAACGCAATATTGCCTAATTGTCAGTGAACTATGGCTCTGTGTAGTGAATGCCGCTCAATCTGAAAGCAGGTGATGGAGATTTACTACTAATCACGGGACCGGCTTTACTGATGAGATGCCAGTGTTGGGAAGGTTACTTTTGAAATGTAATAGGTTACAGATCACAAGTTACCCTATTTAAAATGTAATTAAATTACGTAACGCCGTTACATGTAACTAGTTACTCCCCAACACTGTGAGATGCGCATGACAATCGCATGCGATTAATTGCACAGCCCTATTCTGTATACTTCTTTGAACAAATCTTCTATGGAGCGGCTACAAGTTGTACAGAATGCAGCTGCAAGGCTTTTGACTAGTTCCAGCAAGAGGTCCCACATTACTCCTGTACTTAAGGACCTTCATTGCCTTCCTATTGCTTTTAGAGTGCAGTTTAAAATTTTAGTTATTACTTATAGAGCCTTGCATGGTCAGGCACCCTCCTATATTCAGGATTGATTACTTGCACACTCTCCTGGTCAGTCCTTAGGTCTTCTGACCTGGTCCTTTTAACTATTCCTAGAACACGTCTTAAGACAAAAGGTGATCGTGCTTTCTGTGCTGTGGCTCCGACTCCGAGGCTCTGGAACTCTCTCCCTCTAACACAGAGAACATTGGGCTCTGTAGAGTCTTTTAAAAGACACCTAAAGACACACCTCTTTGGACAAGCTTTTAATTAACCGTATAGTTAGGCTGCTATTACATTTCTGCAATATTTGGTATCCAATTTGTTTTGATTTTATGTTTTATTGTGACGCTTTGTCTGTAAAAGGTGCTGTATAAATAAATTTTACTTTTTCTTTTTTTTTTACAGTATGATATAAGATTTGGGTCACACATGCAAAACTGCTGTAGCTACAGATATTTGGTGCCACTAAGCTTGATTGTTAATAAATGCCACCATACCACAATGAATTTGTTTTTCTTTTCGTTTTTATTATTTTAAAATTAATTGTTTCAGTCTTGGTGTAAATAGACCATCCGTCAGTAATTTATCTATTTAGTCATTTTTGCTGTTGTTTTGCATTTGCATTAAAATTATTAATTTTAAACACAGAATATATATAATTGGGAATAAGGAATGCAAAATTATATTATATTTGCATGCACCAACAAATATATATTTCAGTTGCACTATATAAATAATTTAGCTTTGCCATCACAGGCATAAATTACATTTTAAAATATATTAAAATGGAAAGCAGTTCTTTTAAATTATAATAAAATTTCACAATATTGCTGTTTACTGCATTTTTGATCAAGTAAATGCACACTTGGTGAGCAGAGCATTTTTTTGTTCAAAAACATTAAATTATCTTATTACTTTAATAACATTAGCAAATCTTAATTAACTTTAAATATTACATACTTCAGTATTGTTTTGGGTGAGACCAGAAAAGTGTATTTAGAAAGTAAATAGTGTCATTTTTTATTTTACATTGACTAAACATGCCATTGAGCGAACCATTTTTCAAACACCCTGTCATGATTCTTACAATGTTTAACAATGTTTTTACTCTTTGTCTTGAGGAGAAATACTTTAAAACTCCATATTAGGCATTGTTGTATAGTATACTGTCACTGCTATCCTGAAGGGTGAATAGTTTATGTGTGGTTTAGAACAGAGTCTTCCGCAAAGCCAGGAAAAACAGGATAAACCAGATGCAGACAATGAAAGCTGAGTGACACATGTCGTTTTGAAGTTATGATTGCACCTGTTGTGTTTTAGCATGCATTGAAATCTCACAGTATAGCTCTCAATGCAGTGTATTTGCAGGCACAAGCAAAAAACAAATGACTTGCATGCATTACAATCATATTTATGTATGGAACACACATACTGAAGTAAACGGAGTAATTTATTGCAGATCTACAAGGTCGTTTATAATAATAAATCACCCTTGGCTAATTTATCAATTTCTGCATGCAGGAACATCAGCGAACTGTATTTGACCATTTGAATGATGAATGAGTTCTGGTGTAATGCGGCGGTCACTGTAGAATAGATATGAGCATAATGAATAAACGGCCCTCTGTGTTAATCAAAGATGCATGAAAATGTGTGTCAGAGTCTCTCGCGCCCTTGCACGCTGCGACAAAGTGGGTCAGTAGAGCTGAACATACCAATGTGACGAGGAGAAATGAGAGAGAAGAGGATGACGGATGTGAGGAAGGAAGGAAAGGGTGACATGGGGAGAGTGAAAAAAGTATGGAAGGTTGTAGGAACAGAGGTTGATTTAACATTGCTGTGGTGTGTGTGGTCGTTCTCTCTGCTGCATTGCAGTATTCAGCAATCGGGAGGCTCTCCGGCTCCACACACACACTCCCTAATGACATCTCACACTCACACACATGCTCTGAGAGGAGAGCCGCAATCTAAAGACACCCACGGGAATACAAAACAAGTAGAAGCCACTCATGCTGGAGAACATATTAGGATAGATTAAAAGTATCATCTGTATTCTGACTCTGCTGTCATGTACTTGGAAGAAGGCTTTGTGGACAATAATTGAAAATTAGTTGTGTTGTACATGCTGTTGGCTACTTGTAAAAGTGTTTAGATGAGAGCTGAATTCAACTGAATTGAATTTGTATAAATTTCTCTGCATACTGAGATATATTATATAAGATCATATATTTATACACAAATGCAAGCATCACATGCAATACACACACACAGAGAGAGTCCATGCATTCCCTCTAACCATCAGTTTAACTCACTTGAAGGTCACTGCAGAAGGAGAATGCTATTAGCAGGGCTGGTGGAATCATTTACTAACATTGGCTTCCACAAGTACATGGTTAGTGATGTACTGCATACAGATGATGGTCACTTAAAGGAAGAAAAGTTGCTGTCTGTGATCCTGGATGGCAGTTTCTTACCAAAACTAATTTTCACAAATTGCGAATTAAACAAGATATAAAGAAGCGATGTTTGATGTAAAAGTTTATGAAGGAATATATTACACCTTAAGATGAAAATTGTTTTTACCATTATACAGTGAAAACAGACCATAAGTATATTTTATATTTGCATGCACCAGCTCTATCTGTCTATTGGTCTATCGGTCTAAAACTGACATTATATACCTGTCATTAATTACGTTAATGTAATTGGATTAATTAAGATTATTTTTAAATGTTTTTGAAAGAAGTTTCTTATGCTCACCAAGACTGCATTTTTTTTAAATAAAAAATACAGTTAAAGAATGATGAATATATATAAAAATGTATATCTATATCTATATCTCTCTCTCTCTCTCTCTCTCTCTCTATCTATATATATATATATATATATATATATGCATTTTCAGCATCATTACTTCAGTCTTCAGTGTCACATGATCCTTCAAAAATTATTCTAATATGCTGATTTGCTGCTCAAGAAACATTTATTATCATTCTTATTACTAACAATGTTGAAAAAATATTAAGTGCTGCTTAATATTTTTGTGAAAAACTGTGATACACTACCATTCAGAAGTTTGGGATAAGTAGTTTAAAAAAAGAAATTAATACTTTTTTTTTTCTTCAGCAAGGACATTTTGATCAAAAGTGACACTTAAGATATTTATAATTTTAGAATGGTGTAATAAATAACAAACAATTTACATTTCAAATAAATAATACTGTTAAAATATAAATTCTGTTCGATAAAGAATCCTTTTTTTAAACATTGATAATGACAAAACCGTTATTAATTAAGCACCAGTAAGAATCGATAACTGAACACCAATGATAGTAATATTTCACAAATTACTGTTACTATTTTTACTATTTTTGATCAATTAAATGCAGCCTTGATGATCTTAAGACACTTCTTTCAAAAACAAGATGTTAATTATAATTAATTTTTCTTTTAAAATGTCATATTAATTTTTAAATGCTAGAGTGATAGTTTTTAGTCAGTCTTTGAGAAACCTGTTTGAAAGCATTATTTATTGATTTATTTTATTTATCCTTATTATGGTGACGATAGTGGCACAGAACAGATAAGCGGGAAGGTTGCCTTAGATGAGCATAGTAGCAGGTCATCCCTACGGTGCATAATCCTCTGCCATCTGAAAGCGTGCTGACGGCTGGGCCCAGACGCGCAGGATTAGGGCATCCTGGTCACCATCTGTCTGGAGCAGAGCAGCGAACAGGCCTGGATCAATGGGGAGGTCCTGCTAATAGCCAGACTTACGGCTGGGCTCGGTCTTGGAAAGCAATACTCCTGGAAGTCTTTGATTGTGATGGGGAGTGATGTCGTGTGTGTGCCTCACCACCTGTCTGTGTTTTATCCCACTCACCAGATGGAGCAAGGCTACAACTGTCCTTATATACTGGCCACAACATTTGATCTGCCTCGTCTTGAACCCTTGTACACACACACGAAACAGTCTACACCCAGAACAGTTGTGAAACCTGAGAGACCATAACACAAGCTGTTTGAGATCTGGTTATCTTTAATCTTCAAATATTTAATCAGCACACAAGAACCTGTTGCATCTGTCTAATCACTGGTAGCAGTCTACTTTTAACTAGAATGCTAGTTAGTAATGCTTACTAAATGCTGTTGCTCTTACTTAGGATTAGGAGTTTGTTAAAATCTCTAACCTTAAGTATTAAACTTTATGTACTGTAACTCGTTTAATATTATTTTGTGATTTCTTTGTCTGATAGACAACAAAATGGGTGATTTTTTTAAATTTATTTTGCAATGAAGAGAAGGGCCCCTAGTCATATCTAAAGACAAACTCCTTTTCATTTTCTAACTTAAGAATAAAATTAAGAATATTTTGAATTCCTAAAAACATTTCTTAAAGGAATGGTTCACCCAAAAATGAAAATCTGCCCTCAGGCCATCCAAGATGTAGATGAGTTTGTTTCTTCATCTGATTCTGAATACGTTTGGAGAAACCTAGCATTACATCACTTGCTCACCAGTGGATCCTCTGTAGAGAATGGGTGCCATCAAAATGAGAGTCCAAACAGCTGATAAAAACATCACAATAACCCACAAGTTATCCATACCACTCCAGTCCACCAATTAATGTCTTGTGAAGTGAAACGCTGCGTGTTTGTAAGAAACTCATTCTTTATTATGCCGTTTTTTTTACTCCAAACTGTTGCTTCTGGCTAAAGAAAAGAAAGGTATTTAAGAAACATTGTAAAAATGTGAAATTCTTTATGCCAACCTGACAGCAAACTTTGAATATTGTCTATTTTTTGAATGTAGTTTGCCTTTTACATTTAAAAGCTGCTATTATAAATGTCATGCCCCTGTATCTGTTTATAATAGTAGCCTATGGTTATGGCTTATGATATGGAGAACTGTATTACAGAGAGTTTTCGTGGCCTAAAATCATTGGTGCATGTAGTCATTTGGTCGATCTGTGCACTACTACACTCCACTTGGCTTATTCGATTCCCTGCTAGGTGAGATAATGAGCTGGATCAGCTTTTTCCGGGCTGCAAGAAGCACATTGGTCATTACTTGATAACTTGTTTTACACAGAATCTCATGCAGATAAACTTCCTCATTGCAGAGCTTTTCTTATAAAGTTCTCATGTTTGAAATGGTGACATTCATATGATATCGGTCAAAACCACATGGAATTCTGATGAAAACTGCAAAATTTCATAGAAATTTGAATTTAGCTCTGGGCTGAGACTGTATAGTGAAAAATCTGCTGTGAATAACTCTGTGCGAAAGTGTTCATGTTGTGTGTAAAGTAACTTGAATCTTCTCGTTGGCTCTGCGTGGTCAATCTTTAGTCATACTCTAGTAGATCTGTGAGTGTTTGGGCTTTCTGCCCTCATTTCTCTTCTAGCTCTGCTCACCGGAGAGAAACAGCCCTATTATCAGAGTTCAACCCTACAATGATCTTCCCAAAACAGAGATTTCTCTTCCATACTGAGAGAACAGGCTCCTTGGAAGAGATCCGGAGGAGAGTTGGTGTTGTAATGCCGGAGTGTACATCAAGCTTCTTTTATTGCAACAGAAAATATTGAGTAACACAAAAAGTGCTTTAGCTGAAGTTGTTGTTGATTCTGGTGGTGTGGAAAGTTAATCTAGATGCACACTGAATAAAATGTGAATCCTCTCAAAGATATACATTGATTGTTTTCAGGTTAAGGTACAAATTTAAACCAGACTAATTAGGTTAAGGTACAAATGACTGACCGAATGAACAAATTGTTCATTGTTGTTATTCTTAACTAGAACAGCATTTTTGGTAATTAAATTAAATACATTTTTTTTAAACAAAGATGAAAAACTAATTGGAATAAATTATGTAAAAAAAAATAATAAAAAAAAAAGACTAACAAAAATGACTAAGAATAAATCTGAAAAATAAAGCTAAATTTAAATATTTTTATTAAACAAAAATGTATAAAAATGACAAAAGCACATAATAAAATTACTAAAACTTAAACTAAAAGTAAAATTAATACTGAAAATAAAAGCTAAATCAAAATATTATTACATACTATAAATAGTACTAAAATAACACTAATAAAAGCTTTTGTTTATATAACAGCTCAAACAATGATGCTTATCCTACATCATCTCATAACATAAGCACTGAATTATTTTTGAGATTCCCTTCTGATTTCTGTGAAACAGACTGTGCTTTGGGTGCTTTTATGGTTTCTTTTTGAAAACAGAATCACATATCAAGACTTTATTAGGCACAATTCAATGACTTGGTGTGTTAGCTGATTAAATTCAATGTTCTCTTATTAGGGTTCATTTGCTGGCTCGACTTAGTGTAACCTTGTTTTACAAGACAAGTGTTGTGGAAAAACACTATCCTGCTCAACTTGTTGACGAGAGTATGTGAAGAAGTGGTGCTGTAGGCTTATTTATGTGACATTTACGACAGCTAAATATGAAATTGACCTCAATATAACACAATAATTGATCAACAATGCAGAAAACCAGTAACTCATGCAAAATAAAAAAAGGTTCTGAATTTCCATCCGCCCAAAGATTACATGAACAAAATTCAAACAAAGCAGAATATACTGTTCAAAGATATCCCGATTACACATTAAAATAAGATCAGATTTGTTAACATTAAGTTTTTTGTGATGAACTAACAATGAACAACAATGTTTACAGTAATAATCTAAAATATATTCATAAATATAGCCTATATAATATACTTTTGCTCATTGGGTAACACTGAGCTTTTGTTTGTTAACATTAGTCAGCATTAGTTAACATGAACTAACAATGAACAATACTTCAACCATATTTATTAATTTTAGTTAATGTTAATTTTAGTGCTGTCAGATGATTAATCGTGATTAATCGCATCCAAAACACAAGTTTTTGTGTACATAATATATGTGTGTGTGTGTCTGTGTATATTTATTATGTATATACAAATACATACACATACAATATATATTTTGAAAATATTTACATTTATATATTTATATTCATATAATTTATATTATATATAAATATATTTAATATATAAACATAACATATTTGTCTTAAATGTATACATGCATGTGTGTGTATTTATATATACATAATAAATATAGAGTACACACACATACAGTATATTATGTAAAAAAAACTTGTATTTTGGATGCGATTAATCGCGATTAATCATTTGACAGCACTAGTTCATTTCAACCAGTCTTATTTTAGTATCATTGAAATACTATAATAGGTTTTATTCCATTTTTGAACCAGTTTTTATTTTTATATTTTCTGTTTTTGTTTATAATTTGATATAATTTCAGCTAATAATTTGAATAAGTTGTGTTTTTGTCATTTTTAGCAGTTATGTTTTAATATGCATGCCTATGGTTAATATAAATTAAAATTGTATTTGAACGTCAAGTTAACCCAAATTAAAATGAGAAATGTTTAAATATATTTTGATATTTATTTAATTTAATTTAACATTTTTTTACATTTATTTTAAGTTAAAAAGTTATTTTTTTATTTTTAGTTTGTTTTAACTATCTATAACCCTGATTTCCCACATTTACTACTATCATTTTAAATCAAATGTTGTCTATTGACATTAGTTGAGATTAACATTAAACTAGATTAATAAATTGTTAAAATGCTGTACGTTGTTAGCTTTTGATGCCTTATGTATTAGCTAAAGTTTCCCATTTACTTGCTTAAACAAAATATCTCATTCTTCAAGGATTCAATGTTGCAACAAACCTCATCTACTGTAGTTCTTCCTCTGAAGTGCTCTTTGGAACAACCTGGTACCTTGTAAATGCAATTTTGTTTCCTACCTGACTGATAAAACCTGTGCAGAAGTTTTATAGAAACAGCCAATCAGATTGTTTTGAAAAAAAAGGCCTATATTTTGAGGTCAATGAAAGGTCTGAGTGTGGTTCATGAGTGAATGGTGGGCGGTCACATGTGTAAATACAAGGTCAGGCATATTTGCTGACTGTGCACTGATTCATATCAGCTTATCTTTGTAATGAGATGAGCAGGCTTGCATAGTCATTGATCCGAGGCCTGCCAATCCCATCAGCAGCTCGGCTTTTATATAGTGCAGGAGATCCATTAATGGTATTACTTGCCAACAATGAAGGTCCGCTCCTCCCCTGATTTCCCTGTCTTTGGCGTCAGTGGTTTATGGAGACATGAGTAATGTGCTATTGAAGCATGAGGTCATCGGTTCTGTCCCTCTTCTCTCAGACGTGCTCGTAAAGCACAGAGCTGGACGACAGGGAGGCTTTGACTTGACAGATTCCAAACAGAGCTCTTCCTGTGGTCGGGGGAGACCGAGCGCTTGTGTGGCTTTGTCTCACTCATCTCTGCTGCTGACACCAGAAGAAAGAGTAGCAGTGCACTCAGTTCTCTTTGTGTGTGTGTTGTCTAAATTGACCTATAGAGCTGGACCTCAGCCAGCGGAAGAGACCTTTACTCCGAAGATGCAGATGTTTTATTATCTGTACAAAGCCTGGTACACTGCACATTAATGGTTTCTGTCTTATATTCCCCCACTCAGACAAGAAAGGGCTTCCTGAGTGGCATTTAAAACTGTCAGCTGTTTTTTTATTTTTTGTATGTTTTTTTAATGAAATGTAAAATCACAAAATTCATGTGGAATTTCTGTTGGTAAGAATTTTTGTAATATGACTGAAATCAAGGCAGAATATACAAGTGTGATTTGAGGATATCCTGTTTAGGTGCTACTAAGTACCTCAAATGAAACTTTTAATTATCTGTCATGTTTGACTGCACGAGTCTTACAAACGTGTGCAGCAGGCCAGTCAAAACATGGACACTGAACTCTAAGAAGTTGCATAGCAGGGAGTCTGACCCTTGCACTTTTTAAAAAACAATTTTGTGCATATGAACGAGTATAAATATTTTATTTATGAGAATAAATTTATGTATTTACCTTCCAATAATTATATATTATATAAGTATAAATTATAATATATATAAAATATATAAAGCAATTATTTTATTTTATTTACTAT
>NW_015542408.1:3099038-3099269 GCF_001515605.1 Sinocyclocheilus anshuiensis | reverse complement strand
TCACAGTGGACGAAGCGGAGTCCAGCCCGGGGTCGTCACATGTGGTTGCCACAAGCCCGCCGGCCGCCACTCACTCTAGCCCGACGTGTGTGACGCTGTGTGTTTCGTTGTGAAAGCGAAACTACTTTGTTTGGCCTTCGAAAAGAGGACACGACTAAAAATCGTTGTATTTACAACACTGTTTCAGAATAGTTCAACCCAAATATTCAGATGTGTGCAGTGAATTTTGTG
>NW_015542408.1:3089918-3099028 GCF_001515605.1 Sinocyclocheilus anshuiensis | reverse complement strand
TTTGAACACTGTGTGAATGTTATAATAAATGTATTAATAGAGCTGTTGTAGGGCAATTATTATTATCATTATTATTGTCTTACTTTTTTGTTTTATTTTACAGAACGACGGTAAAATTACAATACTGTCATTTATGAATGTCGATGGAGTTGTTGCTTTTTCTCGGCTTTTTTTTATATTTTGGCAGAAACCCACAAGAAGAAATCGTGTTAGTCATTGTTCGGTACATATTATTTGGCCTTTTCGCTTATTCGGCTGAACACGGAAAGAGATTTTTTTGCTATTTTCGGCCGAATAATTTCGGTTGCCGAATATTCGGTGCATCCCTACTTTTAAAGAATACCATTGTACTATCATGGTAACTGCTCTGACTAATACACATTAACAGACACAGGATATGATACATTGTTAATCAGGAAAGTCAGGTATAATCATGTTTAAATGAGTCTGATTTGTGCATTTTCTCTTTTTTTTTTGTCTAATTTTGGAAGTAGAAAACGCCACTCCATGATTTAGATAGCAAAATTGTGGGCTTGTGGCTTAGTGTGGTCAAAGATCTGGACTGCTAACTTAAAGGTTGTCATTGAGTAAGACTTTGGAGGGACTGTCACCATAGTTAAATGATAATTATGTTGTTTTGGATTGGAAAGTGTCTGCTAAATAGCATTTTAACGACCCCTTTCTTTTATCGTTTTATAGATGTGTGGTGGTGCTACTGAACCCTAAGAAAAACAAACAGCATCATATCCTCAATAGCTCCAGGTAAGACTTTAATACTTTTGTAACCAAGCGCAACATGGATAAATGTCACCTCCTATGGCTCATTAGCTGCACAAGTGTACTACACTCTTTAAAATAAAGGTGCTTTATTGGCATCAATGGTTCCATGAAGAACCTTAAACATCTGTGAAACCTTTCCATTTCACAAAAGGTTCTTTATAGTGGAGAAAAGGTTCTTTAAATTAAAATTTAAAACGTTCTCCACACTAAAAATGGTTCCTTTAAGAACTGTTTATTGGAAGGTTCTTTATGGAGACCAAAATGATTCTGTCCCAAACTCATGCCACTGGTTGAACAAATATTGTAGTGTTGGGATGCTCAACATATAATCATCGTAAGCAATGGGTGACCAGACGGAGAGGACATCTCTCAACTAGCAGGATGCATACACTTCAACATTGTCTAAATACTTCCGTCCACTCTGTCACAGGAAAACCATCACTACCGTCTCCTTCTCTCCTGATGGCAAATACGTGGTCACGGGCGAGGTGAGTACTCAATTCCTCAGTATATCTGTGCTTTGTGGTTACATCACATGATTTAATAGGAAGTCAGGAGCTCTGGAGAAGTATCTCATACTTCGATAAAGCTGATGTAGGCGAGCTGTATGAAAATACATTTCTCTATCTTGCACCTTCAGGCCTGAATTCTGAAATCCCTGTGGGCAGTGACTAACTATCAGTGTAATTTGTCTCTTGTCACAGTGGAGTCAAGTACAGACAAATGTGACTATTGCTTTCCTTCTGCAATTCTGCAGCATTAACGTTTGGATTAGAAGGGATTTATTGCTTTGACTGCAGTATAGAAATCATGCAGAAGCATGCAAGTTATGTCCGGCTTGAAATAAAACACAGTATTGCAACCTTCAAAATAAAACTACATGATTGAAACAACAACAACAAAAAAATAACAGTTAAAATATTTAAAAGTATTAATAATTTCTTATTTGGTGTAAAGACAAAATGTAATTGGCAACACATTTTAATTCTGTAATCTGTTATTATATTATCTGAAATATTAGCAGGGAGTAATGTAGAATGGAAGCTGATTTTGTCTATCAGCATTTGATTGGATCATTTGGTCAACTTGATTAATAATACCAGTTATTTTATTATGTTTTTTTTCCCCCCTTCATGTACAGACTTAATGTCATCTGAGTAGAAAAAAGGTGGTAGAAATTTAGCAAATTTCTAGCTAGAGTGTTAAAAGTTTCCCTATTACCCTATTATCTAAATATCATGGAATTTCAAGTGTAATTTTCCAGGCCTTTAAACATTTATTTAATCAAATCATGAAAACTTCTGTAGTCATTATAAACCTTTGTGGTTCTGCTCAGTTTTGATGCATTTCTTTGGCTAAAATTCTCTTTTTGAGTGCAATCTCTAGACATTTATTTTGTTGTTAAATATAATAAAATTATAGTGTTATTTGAATGAGGAATGTGGATGCTTGCCTGTTATCCACTATGATTTTTTTCTTAAAGGGACAGTTCACCCAAAAATGAACATTCTGTCATAATTTACTCACTTTCATGTTGTTCCAAACCTGAATGACTTTCTTTCTTCTGTGCAACATAAAAGAAGATATTTTGAGGAATGTTGATAACCAAACAGTTTTGGTGACCATTGACTTCTATTGTATGGACAAAAAACACATTGTTCAAAATATCTTTTTATGCTCCACAGAAGAAAACAAGTCATGCAATGACATGAAGGTGGTTAAATTAAAATTATTATTTATTGTATTTTTATTGTATTTTTATTTATTTATTTTTTTCTTTTTTGGTGGACTATCCCTTTAAGGATAATATGCATTGATGAAGTGTCCATACTTCTGGTCTGCTGGCATGACAGTAATGAATGGAAACAGTAGTGTGGACAGTGACCAGAGCTGTTTGGACTTTGTTTGCAAGACTGAACATGAGCACAGATCCTGTCTACTTCTCTAATCCACTAAATCCTGTGGACGGGTGATTTGTGTGTGTGTGGTTGTACATTTTTGTATGTGTGTATGCGGTTGTATATTTTGTGTGTGTGTGCGTTTGGACAAAAAAGTAATCCTTTCCGTTTGAGAGGAGTTTCTTACTCCAGCATGTGAAAGTGATGTGAGTTTGTGCTTACTGGCTGCCATGGCAACAGGCGGCACCGTGCCAACTGTCTCTGCTGTCATAAAAAGGTAAAAGCGAGAGTGCCAAGAAAGGGCAAGGAAAATAGCATGTAGGGAGGAAGAGAAAGAAAATGTGCCCGAAGGAAGAGACAGAAACAGTCTGGAATCGGCATATGTCTGCTCACTGTGGTTTGACCTCTGACCCCCACATTCTCACTGTGAAGCCCCTGCAGCGCTGAATGCTGATCAGATGTTGGCAGCACAGTTCTGTATTAAAGCAGGATGTTGTGTAAGATTAATCAGAATGAATCTTGCATGATCGTGCATGATCTGTCTTGATTGGAGTTGTGTAACGTGGGATTGAACTGACCTGTCTCGACATCTGTTAATGTGTTGCACAAACAAGCTAAGCATTGCACAAAATAGAAAGGTGCTCTTGAATACATGCTTGCAATACATCAAAATATAAATCCAAGGTTCCCACAGTCAAGAGAAAATATGAAAATATCAGGGGATTTTCAAAATGGTGTTTTTCTGGCCAGGGAAAGGACATTTCTATAATATATAACATATACACATTTTTTATGAATGAATGAATGAATTAGTTTTTTTTTTTCATCTTTGAAAGAAGTCTTTTATGCTCACCAAGGCTGCATTTAATCAAAAAATACAGTAAAAAGTTTATATAATTGTTAAATATTATTACAGTTTGAAATTACTGTTTTATTTTTGAATAACTTTAAATTTAAAAAATATATATAAAATTCATTTAATTTTTCCTGTGAATTGTCAGTAGCCGTTACTTAGCTGTGTCACATGATCCTTCAGATATTATTCAGATATTATGATTTATTATCAGTGCTGGAAGCTGTTGTGCTGCTTAATACTTTTTTGGAACCTGTGATACTTTTTTTCAGGATTCTTTGATGAATAAAAAGTTCAAAAGAAGAGCATTTATTTAAAATAGAAATGTTTTCTAACAATATACACTACAGTTCAAAAGTTTGGGGTCAGTAAATTTGTATTCTTTATTTTTGAAAGAAATTAAAACTTTTATTCAGCAAGGATGTGTCAAATTGTTAAGAAGTGATAACAAAGATTTATATTGTTAGAAAACCATTATTTTATATTGTAATAACATTTAGCAAGATTACTGTTTTATTCTGTATTTTTGATCAAATAAATGCAGCCTTGATGAGCATAAGAGACTTCTTTAAAAAACATTACAAGGCTTTCTGATCCCAAACTTTTTACTTTTAGTGTATGTATAAACTTTAATACAATTATAAACATCCTTATTGTCACCTGTGACCAGATTAATGCATCCTTGATGAATAAATGTATTAATTTCTTAAAAAGAATCTTACTGACCCCAAACTTTTGGAAGGTAGTATGTATATATTTATATATGTTGGTTGTATGTTTCTAAATATACAGTTTTTTGGTTCTTAATGTGGTAGATATAGCTCTTGTGTTGAGATTGTCTGGAGTAAAGCATGTTGACGGCCCTCATAATCTCTTTTTCTCTCTCTCTCTAGAGTGGTCATATGCCGGCGGTGCGTGTCTGGGATGTGGCAGAGAGGACACAGGTGGCGGAGTTACACGAACATAAATATGGCGTGGCGTGTGTGGCTTTCTCCCCCAATAGTAAATACATCATCAGTGTGGGATACCAGCATGACATGATCGTCAACGTCTGGGCCTGGAAGGTGACTAGCAATATTCACACAGTCATGAAAGATGGCTTTCATTTAGTTTATTGTTTCATATATGCTGTTTGGATAACTAGATTTGCTTTTCCTGCAGGTAATAGCAGTGTTTGCAATGCATAAAAGGAATGGTGTTAACACAAGGCAACACTAAAGAATATACATTACATACAGTATATGCTTAAAGCTGAAAAAAAAGGAATTTAAAGAAATAGTTCAGCCAGAAAATGAAAACTGTCCTCACCCTCAGGCCATCCAAGATGTAGATGAGTTTGTTTCTTCATCTGAACAGTTTTGGAGAAATTAGCATTACAGCACATCACTTGCTCACTAATGGATCCTCTGCAGTGAATGGGTGCCGTCAGAATGAGAGTCCAAACAGCTGATAAAAACATCACAATGATCCATACAGCTCCATCAATTAGCTTCAAGCAAAGCGAACAACTGTGTATTTGTAATTGTATTTGTAAAAAAATCCATTGAATTGTCCTCTATTCAGAATATTTTTTTAAGTGAAAAAGTCATCTCGTCTGAATCAGGAGATAAATATGAATAGATCAAGCACTGTTTACAAGTAAAAACAGTCCAAAACTGTTCTAAACAAATATATCAGTGGATTTTGATGTGAAATGACAACAGGAGATAAACTTTTTTTTACTGGAGGAAGCGTTGTTATACTGTAGATTATAGACTCTTTGGCCAGAAGCAAAGAAATTAAAATGCCCTAGATTTGTTTTTTACAAACACGTAGCTTTTTGCTTCAAGATGTTAATTGATGGACTGGAGTGGTGTGGATTATTGTGATGTTTATATCGGCTGTTTGGACTCTCATTCTGACGGCACCCATTCACTGCAGAGGATCCACTGGTGAGCAAGTGATATAATCCAAAATTTTTCCAAATCTGTTGTGATGAAGAAACACATTTAAATCTTGGATAGCTTGAGGGAGAGTAAATATTCAGCAAATTTTCATTATTCCTGTAATGTTGTTCCATCTCTCATAATCTGTTTACCATGATTTTCCCCTAGTAACATAAAAAACAGATCCATAAATCATAGTATAAAAATTGTCATAGATTGAATATTTGTCTTTTTGTCATTTCAGAAAAATGTTGTGATTGCCGCCAACAAGGTGTCCAGTAAAGTGACGGCTGTGTCTTTCTCAGCTGACAGCTCGTACTTTGTTACAGCTGGGAATAGACACGTGAAGTTCTGGTATCTTGACCACACCAAGTCGTCCAAGGTACACGATGCTAACGTGGCGGATGACAGCTAGCCTTATCTCTACCAAATACAGCTCTTTTTGATCTTTCTGGCTGGCTTTCCGTCTCTAACTCTCACTTACCATCACCACAGATGTCAAGCCTGACCACAGCTGAAAATGTCATGTCACATGAACTCCCAGTCCATTCACACAGTGCTAAATATGATCCGGGTCTTAGGTGAAAGCCTCATAAATGTCATCTCTCACAGGTGAACGCTACAGTACCATTATTGGGCCGCTCTGGTCTTCTTGGAGAGCTGCGGAATAACTTCTTTAGCGATGTGGCCTGTGGAAAGGGCCGGAAGGCGAACAGCACCTTCTGCATCACTTCCTCTGGGCTGCTCTGTGAATTCAATGACAAAAGAATGCTGGACAAGTGGGTGGAGCTCAGGGTGAGTGACGAGGATGCTGATTGGTTGATTGTGTAGTCTAATCACAAATATGCATGAATGAGTGGGTGCCATAGAGCTCAATAGTTTGGTTCAAAAAGTAAAAATGATTGGTTGATTTTTAGTAGTGCTGTCAAACGATTAACTGCGATTAATCACATCCAAAATAACTTTTTGTTTACATTATATATGTATATGTACTGTCTATATTTATTATGTATATATAAATACACACACATACAGTATATATTTTGAAAATATTTACATGTTTATACATTTATATATTCGTATTCTTATATCTTATATATAAATATATTTAATATAAAAACAACATTTTTTTCTTAAATATATACATGCATGTGTTTGTATTTATATATACATAATAAATATACATAGTATACACACATATATTTTGTAAATGTGTGCGATTAATTGCGATTAATCGTTTGACAGCACTAGTTTTTAGATGATTTTATTCAAAATACATAAAAACTCATTAAAGATCCACATGTTTTCATGAATACAGGTTTTTGTATTGAACACTAGATAACATTAGCTACACTGAAAAAAATTATATTTTGAAAAGTTTCACTCAGAAATTGATAGTAAATTTCACAAATAATTACAAAGAAATGGCAAGTAACATTGAATTAAACATGACATTTTTATTTTCTTGTAAAACGTACTGCAGTATTTTTTTTGCTTTGTTTACAGCTTTGAAACAGAATTTCTAACTATTTACCTATATTTGGATAAAATAGGATGTTGTATCCATTATGGCATAAAAAACTGAATTGATATGAAAATACAATTTTTGCAGGCTGGTTTAGTTCAGAAGAACTCTATTGAACAACTTTTTTAATTCTCTATGGAAAACGAAATGGGAAAATAATGAGAGGTCACTGTTGTTGAGCTCTATTCTTTTAAATAACATGTTTGTGAAAAGAATGTGCATGAAATTAAAGCTATTTTTATACTTGGAATTGAACTTTAAAAGTTCAGTTGTCACATTTTGAACCCCCTGATTTGTAGTTGAATGTTGTTTAGGCTTCCTTGTCTGTGTGTTTAGTGCTTTATCCATGTTAAGCTATTTTTTCCTTTTCTGATATCAAAGCCCCTGTGAACGGAGGGTGTTTCTAAGCTCTCGGCTGTGTTAAGTGAGAGTGGAGTGTGTTAATTACTAATGCTGCTGCTGCTGTTGTCTAATATTAGTCTGTTCTGCTTCTCCTCTCACACTGTCCAGAAAAATGACAGTTTCGCAGTAAGTTTCACATCAGGGCTACGGATTCAGCTGTCACGTCTCATTGTAAAACTCATTAAACAGCACGTCACAGTGCTGCTTTCAGTCATGCTCACCTGTACATTAGATGTTTGACCTCATTACCTTCACTTGCCAGTTATCACTCTAATCTCAGAAATCTCAAAGCATTTCACATTACGTATGATGAGGCCCACACAAAATCACAACCCACAAAACTTGTTTATCTTTTAATACCCATCATTTGCTGTATTCACAGCATACACCGCCCCTTTTGTGTTATATTAATAATTTATTATTATTATATTCATTTTAATATATTTTTGTATTTTTACAATACATTGTTCTAATTGTTTTAATTATGTATTTAATTATTTTAATTATTAATTATTAGTATTAAATATTTTATTGCATACACCACCTCTTTTGCATTTTTTTAAATAAAAATTATTATTGTTATTATTATATTCATTGTAATATGTTTTTTTATATTTTATATTGCATTGCATTGTTTTAATTGTTTTAATTATGTACTTAATATTTGCATTAATTATGAGTATTACTTATTCAATTGTATTTTGAAAGGGTATTGCATAATATTTATTTTCACAGTACATTTTTAGTTTTAACAAATCACTCAAGATATACGTTTCATCATTTAATTCAGTGTATTATTTTTTATTTACTGCATCTATTACTCTGCCTTAAGACAGAAAAAACATCAGATAAAGTAGTAATATCTATTTAAAGAAAGGTCTGTTGTATCTCACAAAAGAGAAGAAGAAATTTGTATTTCGGAAGACCTTTAGAAACCCATGAGAACTAGGCAGCCGTGTTGAACACATGATTTAGAGCCGATATGAGATCTGGATTTGACTCCTTACAAACTGTCAAAGTGGGTCATGGTTAGAGCAGGTGGGTGCTGCACAATTCTGCTTTTGTGGGACCCTTTAGCCCACTGCACTGAGAAAACAAGAAAGATTCAGAAGAGTGCCAGAAAGAAAGGGATACAGAGAGGATGGTAAAGGATACAAAAGCCTCTCTGTCTAACAGTTTATCAACTAAAAGAACCCCAGGATTATTGTACATTTTGATAATCTACAGATGAATTTTGGTCTCTTGAGTAAAGCTTATTTAGCAAATAGTCTTCCGTGTCCTTATCTCAGTAAATTAAATTGGATATTTCAGTGAAGGAGGCTCTTATATTTTAATATTAGATTTTTCTCATTAGGAACATCTAACGGCTCATGGAAAACACACACAAATGAGCTCTTATCTTTTCACTTTTAACCTGCTCAGGCACTAATAAATTTTCTTTTTTTTCTCCACACTTTGTATCTTTATTGCCACCTGTTTCATATTATTTTATGTTTGATATCTCATCAGCTTTTATTTGTGGTTTGTGCATTGTGCATTTCCCATGCAATTATCAGTGGAATTTAATAAGACATCTCGATTTAATGCACAGAGCTCTCATTTTGTCTAATTTTTCGATTCACCCAACAAAATGACTTGGCCTACATGGTAAATATGCTTTTGTGTAGATGCTTAAAGCTCTGCAGATGTTATATGTGAATTTAAACATAATTTAAATGTGTTGTTTA
>NW_015542408.1:3088804-3089792 GCF_001515605.1 Sinocyclocheilus anshuiensis | reverse complement strand
ATATATATATATATATATATATATATATAAATGCTTTTTGTAGAATTAAATTTTTTTTACCCCATTCAATGCAAAAAAAGTTAAATAATATGTTGATAATTATAATATTAATATTATAATTTAATTATGATTATAACATTGATAATATAATTTGTGTGGGCTCAGTAATAACTTAGATGTCACTCCAGAACTTTAGTCTTAGGATTGGTTATTCAACTCAATTCCTCTACTTTTCTCTCTCTCAGACCAGTATGGCCACGTCTCTGTCCGTCAGCGAGGATCTGATCTTCTGTGGTTGTGCTGATGGGACAGTGAGAGTGTTCAGCCCCACTGACCTGCACTTTATCTGTACGCTGCCTCACCCTCACAGCCTGGGCACAGACATCGCCACTGTTACTGAGGCCAGGTAAGATCAGCCACATTAGTGAGTCTTGGTACAAAAAACTACTACTTAGTTCGGTTTTATCAATATTATTGCACTGTACTTAAAGTAGCTTGTATTACCTTCACTGAACTATGGTACCACCACGATACTTAATGTGATTGCTCAGAATCAGTGTAAAATATAACCCTTTGTCAAAAGTCAGAACAGCAGGATAAATGTTTTCACTTGGAAATCTCCAGAGATTTTCCTACTGGATGAGCTGCTTTCTGGTGTCTAGCATTATACATATGCAAATACCCAGAAACCATCCTGAAATCTCCGTCTGCTTTAAGATTCAGAGTGGATTCATGTAGTCTCGATGAAACAGCTTAGCCATTGACATCTGTTTAGCATTCCCTGCTTTCCCTCCAAACTGTCAAACACATGAGACCTCTTAGTCCACCGCTCATAAATATGCAAAGACACTGCTGCAAGGCTAAGACAGAGCTGTTGACCTCTATTATATATTATACTGTACAGGAAGACTGTTTTTAAGACACCTGAGATGTGTCTGTGTATTTTTGAGCCTACTGTACATTTACAAAAAGTAACTATATATATATA
>NW_015542408.1:3082157-3088787 GCF_001515605.1 Sinocyclocheilus anshuiensis | reverse complement strand
CCACTGTATATATATATATATATATATATATATATATATATATGCATTCATGTAGCTAGTAGCTCGTAACTTTCCAATTCATGAAATGTAAAGGTAAGCCATTTCATAGAAAGACAAATGTACCATCAAAAAACTGCCCCATGCATGCCAGCGGACAAGTGTGGGTTCTGCTTGGAAACATTTTCTCGTGACACTTCCAGAAGACCTTTAGTGACCTCTTAGTACAGCTGTCTTTACTGTCCCTCTATTATGATCTCTTCACAGCCATCTCTTCGCCTACAAGGAAAACGTCCGCTATCCTGACACAGTGGCCGTGTCCTATGACCCCACGAACCGCTGGCTGTCCTGTGTCTACAACGATCACAGTCTGTACGTGTGGGATGTACGTGATCTTCGTAAAGTGGGCAAGGTTTACTCGGCTCTCTACCATTCGGCCTGCGTATGGAGTGTGGAGGTGAGAAAAAGGGCATACATTTTAAACTAACTGAAATAAAGTAAAATAAAAAAAATCTTATTTTATTTGTTTTTTGCCAAGGCGACATGCCAAATAAGACAAACATTTCATGCAAGCATTAAGGCGGTGGTGATCAGGTGGATGTATAAAATAAAAAAATTAAATAAAATTGAATAAAATAGCAAAAAATACAATAACATAAAATAACAAAACAAAATCAAATAAAATATGAAAAAATTGTTTTAATTAAATTAAATTAAAAATCTGAATATATAAAATATAATACAAAACCTAAAATCATTTTCAGTTTTGTAAAAATAGTTCATACATAGTTTACTTTTACCTACAAAATGAATTTAATGCATTTCAAGTACAAGAAATGTTTTTAGAATTTTGAGAAAATTCAGTCAAGTGTATTCTGACTTCTGAGACGTGTGTGTGGTAACATGTTTTTGTCTGTTTTTGTCCTTTCATTGTGTCGTGTGTTGACATTTTGCCTGCTGAAATAATGTGAGGCAGGTCTTTTGTATTTGAGCCTCATGTTTTTGTATTATTTTTGTAAGGCCTGATGTGAACTCATATGAGGTTATTGTATTAATAAAAACCCACCCGCTGTAGGTTTCAGTCTTGCTTGTAACTGTTATACCTTGTTTTATATCTGTTATCCTGTCAGGAATGTAATTAGTTTGCTGTTTTTGTACCAGTTGAATAGTGTTTTACTGTGTTTAAAAAACCTGTGGGATTTGTCAACATGCAGCATATACTGTTTTTTTAGGTTGTGTCGTGGGCTGTGTGCAGGGCCGCATTAAGACCGCACTGGGCCCCGGGGCTATGGATTACTCCAGAACAAAGTGAAGAGAGGTGAATGCATGCGCGTGCATATCGTTCAAAAGTCAAATATAGAATAAATGCATTTGATTGGTAAACCAAATTCAGACTTTACGTTTCAATCTCAAATGGTAATGCATGGAATTTATGGAAAAGCTCAACTAAATAACAGCGCTAAGTGGGGGGCGTGGTGGCTTTGGCGATCAGCGCTCCAGTCAATCTACTCCACAGCCAATCACGGGCCCCCTCCTTGCTCGGGCCCCGGGGCTTCAGCCCCGCGTAGCCCAATGGTTAAAACGGCCCTGGCTGTGTGCTCATATCAGATCACATGATTCATGACTGTGACTTCCCTTTTGGTTTGTTGTGAGTTTAGTTGTCTGGTATTTTGTGTCCTCATCAAAGTTCCTGAAATATGTCCATAATTACAGGTCAGGGTTATTATAATGAACTAAAACTAAAACCACAAAAAAATTACATTTGAACATTATCTAATTTTTGTTTTACTTGAAGTAAAAAAAATAAATAAAACTAAATTAGCTAAAACTGCTAAATCAAAATTATTTATAAGAATTAAAACAAAAATATTAAAACTAACTAAAATGAAAGTAAAATAATATATGAAAATGAAATGTAATTCAAAAACTATAAGACTATATCAGTGATTCTAAAATAACACAGGTACAGGCCTAAATATTTAATCAGTGATAAACTGAATTATTGTGAACATAGTGTCAGCTAAATGGTTTGTTGCACAGACAGTTTCGGTCGTGACTATATTCAAAATATGCCAGAAAATACCTTATTACTTTTGAAATAGTTGTTAAATAATGAAAAAGCTATCCTATCCAATGTCAGAATGTACTGTATAGTCCCTGTGTATCACTTAGATGGTTATTGTCTGTATGTATAAAGAGGATGCGTGATTAACGCCCAGTGCATAAGACCGCTCCTTTGATTTTTGGTTGATAATGACCTAATAGAGTTTAAATGCTACATTAGAGTAAATACACCTGTATTTGTCTTTATGTGTGAGTTTGTGTGATGTAATGCCTTTGTGCTGCAGGTGTACCCAGAGACGAGGGATGGAGAGCAGCCACGTTTGTCTCCCGGATCGTTCCTCAGCTGTTCTTCTGACAATACTCTCCGTTTATGGAACACAGACGCTCAGAACACCACCCTCAGCCGAAACGTCATCAGCAACGTGAGTTCTGGAAACTCAAGACTTGAAATGAATCCAGTCTTTTCTTTGAGATTTTTTTTTAATTGCAAATAAATACACTATGCAATAAATTGATCAAAAGTGAGAGTAAAGGTTTTTACATAATGTTACAAAACATTTCTGTTTTAAGTTAATGCTGTTCTTTTGTACATAAAAAAAAGGAAAAATGCATCACGGTTTTAACAAAAATTTTAAGCAGCACAATGGTTTTCAACATCGATAATAATAAGAAATGTTTCTTGAGCAGCAAATCAGCATATTAGAATGATTTCTGAAGCCTCATGTGACACTGAAGATTGGAGGAATGATGCTATAATATTCAGCTTTGCATCGCAGGAACAAATTGCATTTTAAATATACTGAAATTTAAACCTGCCAATTTAAATTATAATAATAGTTCATAATATTACAGTTTGTACTGTATTTTTGATCAAATAAATGCAGCCTTGGTGAGCATAGGAGACTTCTCTCAAAATCAAACTTTTTAATTGTGTATTCTCTGTGAAAAACGTATCATACTAGGGTTATTACTGTGAACTGATACATACTTCTTTCATAAACTGCATATTTTCATTAAAAAAATGTCAGCTACTGTACTATCAGCAACTCTGACCTTAAAAGGCATTTAGACATTTCATTCACACGTCAAACATTTCACATATCATATCAAATGGCATACATTTTTAAAGAAAATAATCTAACTTTTTAAGTTTGTGAGATAGTTAATGATAAAACTGTAGAAATACTGTTCAAAATTAAAATGGCATATTTGGACACTTTATCATTGTCAAACCTCAGTAGAAGTTGGTTAAAAATAATTGCAAAAATTGCACAGAAATGTTTACTTGGTTATGATTTGGTAGATTTGCAGATGCCGCTTGCTTTGATATTTTATCAAACATAACAATATTCATGCATTTTAAGTGATTTAAGTATATGTATCTGTATAAATGTAATGAACAAGTCACAAATGATCTTTTTTTTTCGTCACCAAAGGACCTCCAGAAGGTCATTTATATGGACAGCAACACCTCCCCCCTGCTGGACACGGACTGCACCATCTCCAGTAACTCTGAGAAGGCCGACCCACAGACCTCAGATAACCGGACAGGCATTAGGACCATGTGCGTGAGCCCAGACGGGCTGCACCTGGCATCAGGGGACCGCAATGGAACACTGAGGTCTGTTTTTCACATGTCTGCTTAACACTTCTACTCTAATTAATTTGAGTTAATTGATCCTCTGAGGGTTTTAATCAAAAGGAGGATGTTTTTGTGTATTGGGTATCACGTGCATGTGGGAAAAATACTGTTTGTTACACTTTCTGTGAAGACTGTATGCATTACAAAAGCATTCTTAATGCATTATACTATGTTGTTCTTCAGAAAATGCAAACATTTTTAGTTTAGAAACTTCACAATCAGACCCTCACTGAACTTCTGCTGTTTCCAGAATCCATGATTTGGAGAGCATGGAGGAAATTCTAGACGTTCAGGCCCACGACTCTGAGATCCTGTGTCTAGAGTACTCAAAACCCGAGACTGGTGAGTGCTGAGTGTTTTTTTTATAGATCTGTAGCTGATTAATCCTGTACCGAGGTGCTGCTTAATGCCCCATTAAAAAGGAAGTGCTGATCCAGCTCAGATGCTCTGTAACCTTGGAGTCGCCACTTCACACATATGCCACCAGCAGTGTTTACAGCTAGTTTTTCTAGTGTAAACTTCACAGCTCAAACCTGGTTCAATTTTAACTTGAAGTCATTTTTTTCAATGTTAAGATACCCTAATCTTAAGATGTTTCAATGTTCATTGTCCCAGCTTAATGTACAGAGACAACAGTCAGTCATTTGTTGAGTTGATCTTTCTTAAAAAAGTGTAAATAATATGAATTGTGTGCTGCTTTCAAAACCAGCCCAACGCAGAAACATTGGCTTAGTTTTGGGCGGGATGACCTGTTTTTCAACCAATGGCAGACAGGGAAATGTTCAGGAAAAATCATAACATTTTGTGATGCTAGTAGCACAGAAATCAGCTTTACACTATCAATAACATCTGTGACATGCGGTCAATTAAAGAAAATTATTCTTGTGCTTCAGGTTTTAAAAACAACAAAAATCATGCATTAGTATGCAAGTGAGCAGCACTGTGTGTAAACATTTAAAATATGCAACTATCAATGGCACCATTTTTGTGGTAATCGACAGCATGCCACAGATGCTGCTGATTGAGCTTTAGTTGTAAATAACACAGAATATTATTTTTCAGAGGAAATGTAAGAGCCTCAGGTATCCATTCAAGAGTGCAGATGCTGACTTAACATTGATCCAAAACGGCAAGATAATATCCCTTGGAAGTGGTCAGCGCTTACAAAAAAATGTAGCAGTACCATGGTACAGTCATAAATAGAATAAATATAAATAGATAGAATAAATTAAAATAAATAGAATAAATTATTATCATTGTGATAATGTCCCAAAAAAAAATCATAGTTCTGGGTAGTTGCTAGGAAGTTACTTAATTAGATATAGCTTGGGTCCAGTGTTATTTTAGTATTATTTATATACTATTATAATATTTATTTATACATTTTGTGAATTAGCTTTCATTTTTAAATTTTAAGCTTTTATTTTAATTTTAATTTTAGTTTACGTTTTAGTGATTTTGTTATAGGCTTTTATCATTTTATTTGTTTAAAAAATATTTCTATGTTTATTTCAGTTTTAGCTGTAGTAATTTTAGTATTTTAACTTAACCTTATTTTATTTCTTATTCTTGTTTAGTTTAAGTTTTTATTTATTTAGTTATTTATTTTATTGTTTTTATTAAATTTTTTGTTTAATTGTATTATTTTTCCTTTTTTAATTTTCATGTTTAATTTTTTTATTTACTTAAATAAAGAAAACTATTTTTCATTTTAAACATTAAAATTTTTACTTTTTTTTTTTTGATTTATTTCAATAAAGAAAACTATTTTTTAATAGTTTTTGTTTTAGTTAAAAATAGCAATAATACTTTGGTCCCTTTTTTAGTGTAAATCCATGGGAATTTTTCATCCTCATTCTTCCCTATTATGATGAAAATTCCTCCAACCACCACTAACTAGTGTAATTCTCTCCAGTTTTCTAAAGCTCTTGAGGCTCTGTGCAGGGCTGGGGGTTTAGAGCAGGCGTATTATCTTCCCCTGTTAAGTGCAGTTCAGTGTGAAGTTGTGCTTAGCATGCGTTGCCTTAGCTGGTGGTTTATATCAGGCTCAAGGCCAGACATTAAAGGGTTAGTTCACCCAAAAATAAAAATTAGACTGTGTTTTACTCACCCTCGAGGCATCCTAGGTGTATATGACTTTCTTCTTTCAGACGAATCCAGTTGGAGTTATATTAAAAATTGTCCTGGCTATTCCAAGCGCTATCAGTGCAGTCAGCGGGTGTTGCAGTTGAACAGCCCACAAGTCGTCAAATAAAGCGCGCGCATCCATAACAAAACGTGCCTCACACGGCTCCGGGGGGTGAATAAAGGCCTCCTGTAGTGAATCCATGCGTTTTTGTAAGAAAAATATCCATATTTCAAACGTAATGAACACTTTTCTCTCACTTCCGTTATCTGTCATACGCGGAAGCCGTTCCGGCGGGTGACGTAGCATGTCGGCGTTGCGTGATTTGTTACGAACGCGAAGAGAGAACAAAACAAAACGCCGGTCATGAATTAGAAGTACAAACCGAGGAGTTGCAAAGAAAAATGTCAGAGGATTTCGATATAAACCAAGAGGAGACTGCTTTTCCTTTGCTAAAGTAAGGAAACTTTGCTTCCTTTGCTCCTATAAACAAACTCGCAAGACTAGCATACCTCAGAGGCGCGCATACGTGCTGCGTCATCCACCGGCACGCTTCCGCGTATGACAGATACCGGAAGTGAGAGAAAAGTGTTCATTACATTTAAAATATGGATATTTTTCTTACAAAAATGCTTGGATTCACTACAGGAGGCCTCTATTCACCCCCCGGAGCCGTGTGAGGCACGTTTTGTTATGGATGCGCGCGCTTTATTTGATGGCTTGTGGGCTGTTCAACTGCAACACCCGCTGACTGCAATGATAGAGCTTGGAATAGCCAGGACAATTTTTAATATAACTCCGA
>NW_015542408.1:3058113-3081870 GCF_001515605.1 Sinocyclocheilus anshuiensis | reverse complement strand
CAGACACAGTGATGAAGCTGGTATGTGTTTGCAGTACACAAGCCACGGTTAAGACAGCTGACTCCACTGTGATGTGGCCCTATCTCTCTCTCTCTCTCTCAAACACGCGCGCGCACACACACACACACACGATGCGCAAAACTCCGCATTTGAACAGTCAATAGCAAATACTTATGATGATGATAGTGTTCAAGATGGCGCCGAGCATGGCAGCCGTGTTGCGAGCTCCGAGAAAACTCTGCAGTTTTTCGTTTGTTTTACTTGTTATTTTGTTGTTCTACGTGTTGGATGTTGTTAGTATAACTGTCTACGATAGACACACGCTTTTAAACATTGGCTCCTACGTCGCGCAACGCAAACCGGACTTTGAGTTCTTGAACGCCGGCCGGCTGTTTACAGACACCGCATCAGAGCCCTTTGTCTGGGCCGCACGGTCGCGACCGAGGAAACGCCGCCAGAAAAGGGGGAAGAGAGCCGGCGTGCTTGTCAGACTCAGACGTCATCCCCTCCGACCTCCTCTCCCAACCATTTTGCTGGCTAACGTTCAGTCACTGGACAACAAACTCTGTGAACTGCGGGCACGCATCTCATACCAACGAGAAACAAGGGACTGCTGCATTATTTGCCTCACAGAAACCTGGATGTCTGCAGAGGTTCCAGACTCAGCCATCGAGCTTACGGGGTTCTCCGTGCACCGCTCGGACAGAACAAAAGAGCTCACAGGGAAAAGCAGAGGTGGGGGCGTTTGTTTCTTTATCAACCGCTCGTGGTGTGATGAGAGGAACCTACACTCTATTAAATCCTTCTGCTCCCCTGATCTGGAATTTCATATGCTTCTGTGTCGACCATTCTGGCTACCAAGGGAATTTACAGCGATCATAATCACAGCTGTTTACATTCCCCCTCAAGCCAACACAGACCAGGCACTCAAGGAACTGTATGGGAATATATCTATGCACAATCAGCTTGTAACACTCCAAAGAGAAAGGAAAACTTGAAATCGCATCATATGACCCCTTTAATATAACTCCGACTGGATTCGTCTGAAAGAAAAAAGTCATATACACCTAGGATGCCTCGAGGGTGAGTAAAACACAGTCTAATTTTTTCATTAGTTTTCATTTTTGGGTGAACTAACCCTTTAAGCACAGCTCGATGAGAAACAGAACATCTGCTAGAACACACATAGAGGTACACAATCTCGTCTTCTTGATTGCTTTCTTCTCCTGCTCTTTCATGACACTGTGATAGGGTTCTCTCAGTTTAATAGACCATTGATCCCATCCACTATAACAGGCCAAAAATGGCTTATAATCTCATAACCTGCACAGTATTTAGACATTTTCTGCACTGAGTTATGTGGAATGGATGTAAAAAGGGTAAATTCAAAAGGTACTAGCATACTTATAAACTGCCCAGTCTGCATTCCAGATACAGTAGCTGTCCATCAGATAGATTTGCTCGTTTGGTTTCAACATGCACTTCAGAAAACAATTGCTTCATTCTAAATGGCCTGTGAGGATCTGTAATTCTCACGAGCTGCATTTTGATTAGTTTTTGCAGTGAAGAACATCACATTATCATTTGTGTGTCTGCTCTGCAGCCGTAAGAATATTAAGAGCTTTCACACGTGAATCTGTTGATAGAGATGAACGCTCATTTCAACATGATCTGGCTCATTTCTTCTGCTTATTGTTGCAAAAACATCTCCTGTTCTGTTCTCGCACTTTAAGAGGCATTTGCATCTTTTTCTTGACTGTGTGAGTCACACATGAACACAGCGTGTTAGTGAATCAGCTTGTGGGGTGAAAAGTGTGAACAAAACCAGAAGCCACTCTCAACACAGCTCACTGGATATTGAACTTTTAAACACTATTTCAGAAATGCAGTTTGGCTGGTGTATCCTTACAGAAATCTACTTAGGGGGGTACTGGTAATGGTATCAGATGATAATACAATGACATGTGTGACCTTGGACCACAAAACCAGTCTTAGGGCGTTCACACTTGGCGTCTTTTTTGAAGCTGGCAGCGTCTGTTTTACATTATAATCCTATGGAGTAAACCGTGTTTTCAAAAAAGTCCTGAACGCTTTTTTAAACGCCACCATCGGCGTCTTTTTCTGCAGCTCAGAGCATCTTTTCAAGTTGAAAAAAGTTACGTCAAGCGCCTTTTTGACAGCTGACCAATACCAAGCGAGTAGCGAGACCTATCGTTTTCATAACAACAAGAACAAGAAAAAATGGAGAAGGTGCCGGTAGATAAACTGATCGTACTAGTTTCGGAGCACAATATGATATGAGCACAAAATATTTAGTATAATAATAACGTTTTAATGTTTAGTCTAAAATATGCCGCAAACCGTGCATCATCCAACCAGAGCTCCTGGACTAAATTGTTGTAAGCACCATACTGGTTCCTTCCCCGTATAATGCCGTGCACCCACAAACATCGTTGTAAACCGACATTCTCTTCCCCGTTAACTTCAAAAGCCAACGCAAGAGCCAATTTCCTCTTTCTCGACATTTTTGCACCACATAGCGCTAGGCTACTGTTGCAATAGCAACAAAAGACGCCCTCGGCTGCTATTTGTAACAGAAACGCTGCCAGCTTTTTTTTGTTTTTTTTCACTAAAAAAACGCCCTTGTCAGCTTTTTCTTGTCAAAAAAGACGGCAAGTGTGAACATGGCCTTAAGTCGCACGGGTATATTTGTAGCAATTTGTATGGGTCAAAATTATCGATTTTTCTTTTATGCCAAAAATCATTAGGATATTAAGTAAAGATCATGTTCCATGAAGATATTTTGTAAATTTCCTACTGTAAATATATCAAAACTTAATTTTAATTTGTAATATGCATTGCTAAGAACTTTGTATTTGTTTTTTTTTTGTATTTGTTCGTTTTTGTTTTTTGTATTTGAACAACTTTAAAGGCGATTTTCTCACTATTTCGATTTTTTTGCACCCTCAGATTCCAGATTTTCAAATAGTTGTATCTCAGCCAAATATTGTCCTACCCTAACAAACATATATCAATGGAAAGATTATTTATCCAGATTTCAGATGGTGTATAAATCTCAATTTCAAAAAATGGATCCTTATGACTGGTTTTGTGGTCCCTTATGGTATTACATGAACACTGTATTCATGTTACACTGCCATTCAAAAGTTGATGTAGAATGGAGTCAGTATATTTTTAATGTATTTAAAAAAAAAAAGAAAAAAAAAGTCTCTTAGGTTCAGCAAGGCTGTAATTATTTGATCAAAATAACAGAACAGTAATATTCTGAAATATTATTACAATTTAAAATAAATGTTTTCTATTTTAATATATTTTAAAAATGTAATTTATACCTTTGCTGCAAAGCTGAATTTTCAGCATAATTACTCCAGTATTCAGTGTCACATGATACTTCAGAAATTATTCTAATATGCTGATTTGCTGCTCAAGAAATATTTTTTATTATTATGTTAAAAATGGTTGTGCTGCTTAATATTTTGGTGTTAACGTATTAAATATGTGTGTGTTTAGGGCTGAAACTGTTGGCCACCGCCAGCAGAGACAGACTGATCCATGTTCTGGATGCGGATCGGGAATACGGCCTCCTGCAAACACTGGATGAACACTCTTCCTCTATCACTGCTGTCCGATTCGCTAGTGAGATCTTGACAGCCTTGCCCAGTTTTATTTAACAACAAATGCTGGAAATGTTCATGTGTGACGTCTTTGTTTTTGTTCCAGCTAACGATGGGAAAGTCAGGATGATCAGTTGCGGTGCCGATAAGAGCATCTACTTCCGCACGGCACAGAAGGTGAGATCACTTTTTGTCACATTTAGGTGTTTATTATTTACCATAATCTATGATGTTTTCACTGGACATCTTTAAAATTGAAAGAGTGGCATTTCTTTCATTGAGTCCTGCCTCGGAGCTGTCAGATTCCTCAGGCCTAGAGAAACTGTTGCCAGAGCTTCAAAGAACACCTGATTTAAATAGACACACAAGCACTTAACACCCCTTTGCAAATGAGATACCAACGGCCAGTGATTAAGTGCGAGACACAAACAAGCACTTCTGACATCCTAAATGAATTCTGAGATATTAACTTTGAAGAGTCTCAGTAGGTTTCTGAATGAATTATAAGCTACTGAGATGAATTCACAAAACAATTAATAGAATTAAATATTTTCCAGTTAGAACCGCCATGAATATTAAAAATGTATGAGACGAATAGTTATGTAATATAAACATTATCCATGGATATGGTGGTATTAAAATTCTGTATTTTCCTATTATACTCTTTTCTTACTCTGTAATCTGCTTCTCAAAACCTTCAATCCAAACATAAA
Source organism: Sinocyclocheilus anshuiensis (assembly GCF_001515605.1). Classification (NCBI taxonomy): domain Eukaryota; kingdom Metazoa; phylum Chordata; class Actinopteri; order Cypriniformes; family Cyprinidae; genus Sinocyclocheilus; species Sinocyclocheilus anshuiensis. The sequence continues at coordinate 3,077,522 of NW_015542408.1, read as the reverse complement.
ACCAGATTAAGGTGGACAATTGCTTTGGAATAAACTAATGGAGTGGACAAGTGATCAGATGTGCAACTGTAATATAGGCCACTTAAAATCACCTGCAGAACTTAAATCAGTTTAATTCTGACCTCAAAATGTGACCCAGGACCAGGGATCATTAAAAGACCGCTTGTTAAATATCATGCTTAAAGATCATTTCCATTCTCGTTTTGGAGAAAACATCCAAAAAGAATAATGAACACAGAAATGTTATTACGAATAGTTTTTTTGTTTTTTTTAAGAAAAACATTTTTTTTAAAGTAGTGTTTATATTGGTTATTCTTTGCACTGAACTAATCATTAAACATGCCAAAACAGACAGAGGAGGGAACAGCGTTCACACGCACTCATCACATAGTGAGGAAGACTACTCTGTATGACATGGACATCGACCCCACAAGGAAATACGCTGTTATTGGATGTCAGGATCGCAGCATCAGGTTTGTTTTATTATTTATTTTTTTTGCAATGTTGTTATTAATTGTAGTAAAAGTAGTAGTAGTTGTTTTATTATTATCCTGTCCTTTGTGCATCTCCTAGTTGAGCCTGTGTTGTTTTGCTAATGTGTTTGTATCATTGTGAACACGCGTTTTTGTATCTATATTTACATCAAGGTGTTTTAATTTCTGTAATTTAATAATTTCACAGTATCTTGACTCATTTATGTGGTTATGACTGTATAGACCTATATATTTCTGGACCTCATCTGACAGGTGTTACAGTCATCTGTAGCCGTGCTAGCAGCGTTAGCAGATTATCACTCAGGTGTTTGTACAGTAGGATGGCATTAGAGGCTTGACTGGTTAATCCAGTCACATTTAGCATGTTGTAGACCATGTGTGCACACACACGCACACACACACACACACACACTGAGTCAGCCTGTCTGTACTGTCTGAGACACCTGACCCACTAAAATCATTAGACACAATCTGATTGTCTCATCATGTGATTGTTTTACTTGGTGAATGTCACAAAAATGTGAAAAAAAAATCTAAAATTATATTTCGCCCTTTTTTTGTATGACATTATTTTCATGGTAATTAAACATTTCCCCCCAAATTTCCCCAAGTTTGAGTTTGTGTGTGTGTGTGTGTAATTTTGTTTTACTATATTGTATTACTATATTACAGTATTTTATAATCATCAAAAACTGATATCTGTACAACAAATTTTGCTATAGTGTATAAATTTTGTATTATATTAAATATACATTTGAGAAATAATATACATTTTATTTTTTGTACATTGTAGTTATGGTAAGTAATTTTTAAAGAAAGAAATATTTTTATTTATTATTATTATATATATTTTTTATTTTCTTTAATGACCTGGAGATTCGCCCTCCTGCTGATTTGACAATTTTCAAGTTTTGCTCTTTATTCTTCAATATTGGCACTCTTTTCCTCATTGTGCTTTGTAAGTCTCACTGTGCTGTCCCATACAAAAGGGCAACATTAGGAAGGAAGCAGCACAGCGCATGACTTGCAACTGTTTTCCTTTTGTTCATTCAAACTATGACTGCAAATTTATTCTGCACTGTGGGCAAGAAAAATGCCAGGAATGTCGTGTATAATACAGCCAGCCATTTACTGCCTTTGTCTCATTTTCACTGAAAGGAGCGTCTTTTCGATGCCGTTTGGTGCAGCGGCAATGAATGATCTTAAAATAAGAAGGCCTGACCTATACAAATATATCAATAGAGTCAATAGTCAGTGCTGTAGGCCTCAGTACTGGAGCTCATTCTGGGTTTTCAATGCCTCTAATGGGCACAGACTCTTTTTGTTCCTCGTGTAAGTCATGTGAAGCCTGAGGGGTTCATTGGTTCTGCTCCTCCCAAAGCTGGCAGTGCATTTGTTTGATCTGCTGTAAGGAATGGCAGTTGAAGGCACGAAGGCATAGCACCTCCAGGTGGCTGAAAAAAGAAGGGGGTAAAATACAGTACATAATTCTGCAGCACATTTGCCAAATCAAAAAGGAAGATTTAAATGGTGAAATTATACACTTTTAGATTTTTTTTTCTCCAGGCCACTTGTAATGTTAGCCAAGGTTTTCTGAAACAAACCAGTCATTATGTATAATAATACAAAAATGTATTATTATTATTTAAAGTTTTGGTTTGGTAAGATTTTGAAATGTCTCTGAAATAAGTTTGTTATGCACACCAAGGCTGCATTTATTTAATAAAAATACAGTAAAATATTATAACATTTAAAGTTACTCTTTTTTTTTTTTTTTATCTTCATATATTTTAAAATTGTATTTATTCCTGTCATGGGAAAGCTGAATTTTCACCATCATAACTCCGTGCTTCAGTGTCACATGATCCCACAAATCATTTTAATATGCTGATTTGCTGCTTAAGAAACATGACTTATTATTATCAATGTTGTAATTGCTTCAATATAAAAAAAGGTTTCTGCTACTTTTTTATTTGCAGGATTTTTAACATCTGCAATGGCAAACAGAAGAAAGTCTACAAGGGCTCCCAAGGGGAGGACGGGACCCTTATCAAGGTAGGCAGACCTTGAATGAAAAGATTAGTTATAAAATTAATTCAGATACTGCTTTTGATCTCAGTCATATGGTTATTGATATGTCTGAATGTGTTTATCAGGTTCAGACGGATCCCTCTGGTCTCTATGTGGCCACAAGCTGCTCGGACAAAAACATCAGCATCTTTGACTTATACACTGGAGAATGTGTGGCCACCATGTTTGGCCATTCTGGTAAGATGAACTCTGTGTGTGAGATTATGCAACAATAATGCTGTATTTTCAAGAAACACTTTTAAGAATAATTTTATCTGCTAAAATGAAGTCTAAGCATTGTGTTGTTGTCCTCTTTTAGAGATTGTAACAGGAATGAAGTTTACTAATGACTGTAAACATCTGATATCTGTGTCGGGAGACAGGTAGATATTCTGAAATCATCAATTTCTCAGATGAAGAATCCATTTTTGACTCACGCTCACCATATTACAATGTTAAATTTGCCTGCTGTTGTGTGTTCAGCTGTATCTTTGTGTGGAGGCTTTGTCCTGAGTTGACCATCAATATGAGACAACGGCTTTCGGACCTGAAACAGAACAGCAAACCTGTTCAGAAGACCCCTCCAAATAAACAACACACACTTGGGTATAAAGCCAGTCAGTCTAATGTGTTGCTTTTGCAATTACACAACTCAAAATGGTGATTTTATAGTGTTTTCTGGTTTGTATCAGCACAAGGAAAGAAAACCACAGTGCCCCGGTCATTGGCACCATGTCGTCCGACAGCGACAAAGACATGGAGGAAGAGGAGGGCATTGAAGAGGAAGATGAGATGTTCCCTCACCTGTCATCGGGCAGCAGTGGTGGCGAGGAGACAGGTAATGTATCCGACACTCTCCAGCAGTCTTAGTAAACTGGTTTGGCTAGTTATATATACTGCATCCGGCTCTTCTGGGTTGGGTTGGGTCACGTTGTGTGATTTTAGTGGGCGAGACTTCTTCCAAATGTTTATTTTAAGCTTTGTGAGCTTCTAATATTAGTGTTTGTTTCTGTTGCAAGGATCATCTGAAGAAAACCACAACACACTCAATTCCCACATGAAGAAGGTAAGAAAGTCTGTGACAAGTTTGCATAATTTTAGCTTTGATTCTCTCATTTTGTTGATGCTCTTTAACGTGCGTTCTCTCTCTTATCAGCAGTCCAACAGTTGTGAACATGAGGGTTCAGGTCCACGACCAAGACGGCGCTGGTCCAGGCGAATGGGTAGTATGGATCTGAAGGTGAAGTCCATGCTGGACCTGAGGCAGCTGGAGTCGTTCGCCATGCCTCTCTTCCCCAGCAAAACCCAAGACGTTCATAAAGATCTTCCACCGCCTAGGAACCAAGAACTAGGCAGCACCATCAGTCTGCAGACTATTGCCGCATGGGTAAACTTTATATGAAAATAAAACATATACGTACACTTCTAACTTTAATATCTAATGTGATACAATGACAAATATAGTTTCATGGAGCTAAACTTTTCACTGTACCAGCATGAATCTGTTCCACTTTGCAGCTTAAACCGATGAACCAGTTAATTTTTTGGATAAAATTCAAAATGTATGATGCAAAAATAATAAACCAGCATGCAACAAAGTTGAAACTCATTAGAATAATACTGCAGTGTCTTAGATAACAAGCCTTGGATATAATGCAGAAAAAATTGAATTAAATGAGAATGAATAAAGCTCTTGAAATTATTGCCTTGTATTTGTGCTCATGAATGCAGACTGCTTTGTTTGTTCTGTCTCTTTTTGACTTGTGTATCTTCTCTGTAGGCACCTGAAGAGAATGAACCAGGAGGACAAGCACGTCCTCATTACATCAAACTGTTGCCTCAAACCCCAGAGACAGAAGTGCTGTATCCTGAGGGATGTGAAGACCAAATCAGTCTTGCTGGAAGGTCAGTAAAAACAATCTTCGTAGCTTATTTTATTTACACTATAGGTGTACATTTTCAATATACATTGAATAATTCTGACAACCTAACATTTCTGATCATTTCACACAAACTATCTTTAAAGGGATACTCCACCCAAAAACAGAAATTCAGTCATCATTTACTCACCCACACGTGGTTCCAAACCTGTATGAGTTTCTTTCTTCTGTGGAGCACAAAGTTACTTTAAAGAAAGTTAGGTACAGTTGTGAGACATTTCTCAAAGTATCTTCTTTAATGTTTAAGAAAATAAGTCATACAGGTTTGGAATGATATTACAGTGAGTAAATTAAGACAGAAATTTCGTTTTTGGGTGGAGTATCTCTTTAATTGTGTAGTTAGAATTCATAATATGATGCAAAACACTGTTTTGAGATGATCCTCAAATACCTGTCCGCTCCCTTCTCTTTGTTTGTGCGTAGTGAGTATCAAGTGAAAAAGCTGCCTCATGGAGTGAGATGTGCTAAAGTGAACTCTTGTCCTGAGAAGCAGAGTCCAGACAGCGCCTGCTCTATGGAGTATTCCAGCAGTCGTCTTTCAAGCCCTGAACGCCCTGGAGAAGGTATTTAAAAACTAAACTAGTAGACTTGCATGATCATTTCAGTAATTGCAATGGGTCCTTGATGAGATAAAGGAATGTATATTTCCGTGTGTTCGCTGTAGACTCTGAGCCGACTGAGCCATTGAGTGTAGATGGAAACTCATCAGAACTGGATATGGAAGATCTTGATGAGGAAGAGGAGGACAGCCTGAGGAAGAATGCGGTTCAGACTCCTGTACCTCAGACCCCAGACCAGGAGGCGTTTCTCAAGAGGCACTTTGCAAACCTGTCAGACCTCAACAACACTGGTAGGGTGTTTGTACTGTACATGTTCACAATTTGCTTAAAAAATTTTTCTTTAATGTTAGAAGGAGGTCTCATACTCTTTTTCTTTGGCAGCAATTCCAACCAGAGTAACTCCAAATATCTCTGACAGCATGTCATCGAAGTTTCTCTCTCAGAACTCTCCTAGCAGGTAAGAAACATTCACACTTTGACCAAATCCCTTCCAATCGTGACATCTATTTTCAATGATATTTGGACTTCTGAAGGGCAAACATGACCATGCTCTGCCCCTTCTTTACCAGAACTCCATTCCCGTTCCCCTCAAACAAAAGCAGTGACATTAAAACCACCAGTGGAGTTGTACGCAGACTGATCAGCCCTGTCGCTAAAGCTGCCGCAAGTCACAACAGTTCTGCAGGCATGAGGAAAGCTCAGTCTATCCACAACATCTCCTCAGAGGGTAAATCATCCATGAACTGGTGCTACTCAATATGGTGATATGGAGTATTTCACATAGGGTTTAGGATATTGTTTTGCATTAGTTACTCCATGGGGCTCGTCTTCTTTACTCACATTAATCACTTGTTTCCTCCCTCTTCTGATCAGCTGACGCGGTCCAGATATCCAGTCGTCCTTTTAAGGAAGTCCATCCACAGTCGCAGACTCCAGACCACCAACAGACGCAAAGACCACGGCGTTCCCTTCCTACCGTCCCGCTCATCAGCCCCACGACTGCCCTGCCAAAGGACATCACCACACCTACCAAATCCAAATCCCGTTCCTACATGAGTCCTACCACTAGCTCTATGGCCAAGATGTCCCGCTCTGTTTCCATGGGTGACAACTTGAATGTGGTAGAGCTAGAAGACACAGGATCTTCAGACCTACGCCGGGGCTCAAGTTCGGACACTTCCAACCCTCGGAGCACCTCCCAAAGCAAGCCCACCACTCCTGTTGCCCAGGTTTCATCCCCTAATACTTCGGCATCCCCATTTCCAGGCCCCTCCATGCCCCATGCAGCAGTCATACCCACGCTGAGTGCTGGCTCAACTGGAAACTCTTCCTCTAAAGGTCTCCAGGTCAAACTGACTGGCAGTGCTCGACCACTGCTCCATATAGACATTCCTAATCCTCTTCCAGATAAACCCTTGTTATCTTCCCTCTCGCCATGCAGCAAGACCCCCAAACCTGAACAAAAGGAAAAGGAGTCCTCAAGTAGAACTCCAACAACTCCCTCTTCAAATCCTGGAGCAGTTCACTTGCCCAACAGCATTGTACAACCGGTTACAGCTGTTTGTTTGAGTCCATCTGAAACCCCAGACCAGATTGAGCTTAGTATGGTACTTGGTCCCAGCCAGACCAAGAATTTAACGGAAGATGAACTCCACTCGCACACAGAGCCGAGAAAAGAGGACACCTCCAAGACTGAGTGCCCTCCCATGAGCCGGTGCAGTCTAAGTCTTCTTCCGTCTTCCTCAGGATCTCAAGATTCAGGTTGGCCAGGACATCAGTCTTCCCTTGTTCCATCTTCTGTTCTGCTACGGCTTGGGCTGTCTAAACACTTCTTTACCAAAGGGCTCTGGCCTCTCTCATCCTCTACCTCCTTCATCACATCCTTCATCTCTTCTTCACCCTCTTCCCCCATTAACCATTACCACCTGCAGGGTGAGGCATGCTCCTACTAACACTTGCTGTAACGTCTATCCTCTAATCCAGTGGTACTCAACCAGTTAAAGGCACAATATGTAATTTTCGCCGCTAAAGGGCATGTATTCGAAATAAACAAATAGACAAAGGCGTAGTTTGAAGACGCTGTGACTGAGTGTGGAATCATGGGTGTTGTCATCATCTCCACAGCCGATGCAATCCGACGGGACTCGGGCAGAAATCATGTTCATGGATGAGCTAATGATTTATTAACGTAGTAGAATGAAGCAGGGTGAGGCTGAAAGCCGTCGAAGCGAAACGAGGCCGCTGAACAAGCGTGACACACGGCTCGAAAGCAGCGGAGCGTTTATTATGCCACAGTCGACCGCTTCCGCTCCTTCCGGTCGTTCTTATGTGGGGGAAAAAAGCAGCGCTGTTTTATCATACTAGATACATTTGAAAGTTCTGTTATAATGCTACTCTGTGCGGTCGTCACCGGTCTATTAAAACGCACAACATATTAAAGCGTCTTTGGTGTTTCCATGTTTTCTACAAAACCGGAAATCGATGGGTTATGACGTCATTGGCAGGTGACACAATGACACTATGGACACGGTTCGTGTCACTAGTTAAAACTGGAGGGCCACTGTCCTGCAGAGTTTAGCTAATCAAGCTCTTACTAGGCATACTAGAAACTTCCAGGCAGGTGTGGTTTGGACACCTCTGGGTTAGGGCAAGGGTGTCCAATCTCCTGGGGGCCACTTTCCTGCAGGGTTTAGCTCCATCACACGTGCCTGGAAGTTTCTAGTGATCCTGAAAACCTTGATTAGCTTGTTCAGGTGTGTTTGATTAGGGCTACAGCTAAATTCTGCTGGAAGGGGCCTCCTTCAGGAACAGGATTGGACACCCCTGGGTTACGTCAAGGGTATCCTTCTGATTTTACAGTAGGGCAGTGTTGCCAAGTCCACGGACTACTTTAACACTGTTGCCACGGATTGTTTTTCATGTCCGTGGGTTGAAGTGACCCTAATAATGTGATATTTAGCCCCTGGAATGCGAATTGTACCAGGGGAACCCCACCAAATACATGTATTTTTATCCCCCGGAAGGCAATTTTTACCAGGGGACCCCCCTCGAAACACGATTGGGCTAGTTTTGGGTAGCAATTGGGTGGGTTTTGTTGCGAAAACCTGGCAACCCTGCAGTAGGGTTAATATTTTGTTAGGGCAAGGGTATCCAATCCGAAAACTTGCAGTTTGCACGTGTTTTAACCATTACAGTTTAAAAACAAGTGATTTTAAGCCGTTGAAATGCAATCAGCAGCGAAAGAGAACTCATTTCGCCATATGCGCGTGCTGTCTGAGAGCAAAAACAGGCGCATGCACCTGAAGACGGTGCTCAGAGTTCGAGAGTATTGGAGTTATTTTTGCCTCTTTATAGGCCTTGAATGGTTAAACACACACACTTGTATGTGTCACAATGCCCGTCTATGCAAGCATCCTCTTAAACACAGTAATTTAAGTCTTAAGTGAAAGCAAACAGCTGAGAAAGAAAACGTGTAACAGTATACTGGATCCAGGCAGCTCCTAAAGTGACAGCAGTTTAATATTCCTGCTGTCTGACATTCATGTCAATCAAACAACAAAAGAGAGAATATCTCTCACTGTTCTTGACTAAATAACTTTTGTAACTTTAAGAAGAAATATATTTAATTTACAGTGAAGAATATGCAGTGTTTTTATACATTTAATTACTTTATACAATGTATGTAGCATTTCTTATTTATTTGTTCTACTGTAGTTTTTTTTTTTTGTCCTCTTGCTTGTAATTAGTTTTTTATTATTTAATCGCTGACTGTTTACTTGTCTTCAGTGAGTTTTTTTTATTTTATTTAGGCTAGTATTAATTTTTTGTGATACTGACATGGTGACAAGAATTATGAAATTTCTGTGGTATCAAAAAAAGCCTTATTTAAAGCAAAAATAACTATATCATGATATATATCGTTGCCGTGAAATAAAATTCATTGTATCGTGATTTTGGTCATATCGCTCACCCCTACTCCAGGACCAAAACTGTACCCGGAACAACATTCCTACCAACCATTCATTAACCTCTGGTCTTTAGGACAAGGTCCTGCAACAATATTCATATGATTAACCATTTCCCTCTTGTTTTAATCTTGGGGTTGTTCTTTGGAATGTTGTTTCGGGAACAACGAATGACGTTAATCCATGTCATATTTCTGTAAATCACTTGTGCTGAGTACCACTGCACAAAATCATTTTCCATGCTCATAGTTCTCAGATTTACTTTTCTTTGTATGCTCAGTCAAAATTGTATGTTTTTGTTGCTCGGCTCATTTTAAGACACAGTATGACTCTAACAGAGCTCGGTTTCTCCTCTGCAGACACATCTCTCAATGTGGATTCTTGTAGGCTGGCTGCCAATGAATTGCAGAGCAGTTTTAAAAGAGCCTCCCACCTCTACAAAATGGTAGGTTATCATTTGGCCACATTCACATGTAATTGTAGAGTAGGCTGCACTTCAGCCCACGCGTCTGCCTAAACTGTTTTGTGCGGGTGACTTGAATCTAACTTTGCATATGTGTGTGCGCTCCTGTAGCTAAGCAACTCCACCGACTCCAGTGAGGAGCAGCAGGAAATGGCACATGTGCTGGCCGAAGCATTTGAGGCGATGAGAGACGAGCTCAATTGCCTGCCACCATGCACTCCTTCAAGATCTCCCAGCACTTGCACTGTGCGCACAATAGCTAACAGTGATGCAACATTAGGTGACGACAGGACACTTGCCCTTTTAGAGCAGTACTCCAGACTGCTGCTCAGTGCAGTGGAGAAGAGGATGGACAACAAAATCTGATTTCTATGATTTCTAACAGGATACCAAGCCATGAGACTGCACAGCAGACTCTTTTAAATAGCGAGGAGCTTTTAATAAAGAGATTGAAAAGAAATTCCACTATCCTACCTCCCTGTTTAGCATGCTACTATGGCAGCAACACACCCCAGACTTTTCTCACCCCTTTGCAAAATGTTGTGCCCTGCCACTAAAAACGCATCCAGATAGTTTGGCCATCGTAACTTTTGAATGACCTACACGGCATCAGGGAGAGTAACTGATTATATGGTTTTGTTAACTGCATGGTACAGCAAAATTGATTCAGTGGTTATCGTCTTGAAAGACGAATAAGCAATTTTATATAGATACAATATTCTGTCATGTGCAAAAACAAACTGTTGTTGAGAGGAATCTCCAGCAACCACCATTTATTTGAACATTGTGTTTGATATTTTTAGAAATTCTCAATGCGCTCTTACGAAGGGATCGGTATCCCTGGAAGTCTTAGCCAGGCAGATTTGGCTCACTTTTGCCTTTTATTATGGAATGATTTTTATACTGTGTTGTGTTTGTGCTGATACTCTCAAGTTGAATTGGGATGTCGGGGTTCATATTTATTCTCATGTGATAGGTCAAGGAGTCGCACAGAGGCTCTTCAATGTTTGTTTGTTGTATAGTGTCAATGTCCTGATGCCCAGCAGTCAGTTGGGTGCCAGAGAAAAAATGGGGGAATTTGAAGGATGATTTTGTATTGTTTTATTTGCAGGACTTTTTTGTACTTGAATGGTAACTGTCTCATGGATACAGGTGCCTTAATCTCGACCAGCAATTTGTTTGAAGGAATGAATCTGGCATTTGTAATTCAAGCAGGGTTATATATCGAAATGATCAGTGATATTTGGATGTTGTCCACCTCCAATTGATTAATTCTAGGCTGCAGATTGTGACAAAAACAAAACTGCCATAAAAACACTGAATTGAATTGATTGTTCTGGTGACACTGATAGAGTTGCAATAGCCAAGTAGATAAAGTTTTGTGCACAAATTATGAGAATGGTTTACAGATTTGACAGAACTTTGATTTTGAAAATACCCTTATCCTGAAAAGCATTTTTACAGAAAAACTTGTTTTCCAATTATGACTTCTTAAAGGTGTTTTATTGTTATGTGATGTGCTCTGTTATTTTCCCCAAGAGCTAAACAAAACAGTCACTCTGTATTCCAGTCTTTCCCACAATCCATTGCTATCTTGGTTAAGGTGTTGCCTCTCTGACCTCTGCTTGAAACAACTCTTCTTTTTCCGTGATAATATTGATAATGTACAGTAAGGCACTTGTTGTGTCATTAAGCTTAATTAAGCAAAATGATGGCGTAATATGTTAAGTGTACTGTAACTTCTTATATAGATGGACCTGCACATATTTTAACGTGTCCAGCTCTTCTACTGATACAAAACCAAGCTAAAGCCAGGTGCACACTGTACGATTTTGGGATCTTAGAAGATTGTTTTGTCAACGGGACAAATTGACGGGAAAATATTCACAGTCTTTGATCGCTTAAGTTAACGCCGTCAGTGGTGACCAAAGATTTATATCATAGAGCCTGACATAAAATACAGTCGACATGGCTTTTTCTCACAGGTGTCATATTGTACGATCTGACATTAAAAAAAAAAAAAAGTTGCAGTGTACACCCAACTACTCGGCAACTAGTTCAGCTGCAACTTGCCTGTTGTCTGAGATGCATAAATTGTATTTATTGACTTGATGCTTAGTCACATTCTCTTGTGCTTTTGGTACAAATTTATTAACAATGAAAGATGCAAAATGTGCAATTGCAACAACAATGCAAATTTTTACCCAACTGTTACATACCCCTTTTCACCAATGGCAGATTGCACTGGCAGTCTTGTAGTTAAATAGATTTATTTACACCCATTATTGTATGCAACTCTTATTTGCCATCTCGTGACAAATGCTATGGCTTTAAGCAAGACTGAAAATGCATGAGATGAAAAATGATATATAAAGTAAGCCCAAACAGATTTGATTTAGCTAGCTAGTGGGCTAGTGATGTAGCAGAAGTGAAAACCGTACAGTAGGACTGCATCAGTAACAAAAGTACTGTCAGAATCCGCATGAATACACTACATATGCATGAAGAAAGGCAGAATTTATGGTTGGCTCGCTCCCTGAACTAGAATGCATGGTTGTACGCTTGACCTGCTCCTCATGAACAATCATGCAAACCTTCTGCTTTCAGCACTATCTCTGTGGTGACCAGCTCTGCTTTCCTCTAACCTATTGACAGTTGATCAAGATGTAGTCTAGCATTACAGATGGACCAGTGCTCTCCAAGACCGTTTCTTTTTGGAAACTTGTGACTTTGTCTTACCTTTTGCTCCAAACCGAAGTCAAGTGTTTCTATTCTCAGTGTTTATACAATCTGTCACCTGAAATCTCTTTCTCAGAGAAGTCAAACAAATAAAACTGTATTTATTACATGTTAAACTGCATTATTTATTGCAATATATATTCTACTATATCACGAAAAATGTACATGCATATCTCATGAAGTCTCCACATGTAAAGCCAGCAGCTGTTGATAATCGATTATATCAACCAAATCTTCACCTTTGAACAGTCTCACAGTGATCCAACAGCGTTTGTCAAGGACTCCACAAGCTGGAAATAATTGTACTTCATATCATATTCCATGTCATACCAGAAATTCACTGTCAAGACAAAAAGAGCAGTTTCATTCATTAGTTTCACTGTAGAACGTAAGTAAAGTACAGAACAGAATTTGCAAGCCAAGTTGGTATTGTTTGCAATATTACTGGCGGCCAAATCACCAACCCGCTATGCAGCCATGAGACTGTCTAACGTGGTGGAACCACAGGGAGGGCAGGTACAACATCTCTCCAGCTTTCACAGTGCAGAGCAGAGGTTTAGCCAGCCTGTAGGAGGGATATCTATCATAATCTGGGTTCAGGGGGTCTAGAGGGATCCAGGGCACCTGAAAGATTGCAGGATTCTTTTTTTATAAATGTTTTAAAATGTATAATCATAACATTAATGTAAAATATACAACTGCATTCCAATAAGCATTTGTAAATTATATGAACTCACTTTGGTTGAATCTTCCTCGTCCACTATTTCAAAGTTGCCATCTTCTTTCTGTCTGTACGTCGCTGGCTGGTAGAGCTCTATGTTGAGGAAATAATACACAATGCCAATAGATGGTCCTGAGGCCATTTTCTTGTTAAAAAGCATTCCGTTTTCAAACTAAGCAAGAAAAATAAAATAGCTGGATAAAGAGACCACTTCTTACCATACGGTATGAAAGGTCTATCAGTCGGCGGAAGCAAAATAAACTCTTTCTGTCCAGTGATCACACAGTACAGGTTCTCATAATGATCTTTATGCACTACAGAGGAAAAAATGGTGCTTGCTCACAAAAATGCTTACATAAATTAAGTGTTTAAAGCAGTGGTTTTCAACCGTTTTGACTACATTGCCCCCTATTGTCCACAACAATATTTAAAGGCCAATAATGGTAAGGGTAAGTATTTAAAAAAATATTTTTTACTCACAATTTCTACCAAATAACATATTTTAGAGCTTGGCCTAACTAGAAAAATGCATATTCATTATTAAAATTCCCATGTCGTTTTATGATTTTATTCATTTACATGACTTTTCCATATCAAGAATTCATACTTTTAAACTTAGGCTACCTCCTATATAAGATTTCTGTGGATATTCTGGTTCTTTCATGAAAAATAAAACATTTGTTTTAAAAATATTTTTTGTTGTTTTAGCTAATGTTAATGCTTGTTTTGGCCCGCTAAAGTTGACAATATTTTACGTTTACAAACAAATGAAGACAAACTGACTTGATGTGACAGCGCTTTCCTCCCCAAGCCAGAAATTTACAGCATCAGGCTGTTTTCCTAAATTATAAAAATTGACATTTCACATTATTCAGCCATTATCCAATCAAAGGCACATCCAGGTAGATAATGAATGCAAACTGTGTGGACTTACCAAGAGCTTCACTCATCCAGAGGATGTGAGTCTGTACGTCTCCTGTCAGCTCCGGTAACTCCTCAGTCAGATTTGAGCATTGCTTCTGAACGTAAAACACACCACTGCACTTCACCTTCCCCTCAATGATGTCCAGCAGAGAGCTAAAGGTCATCTGACGCTCCTCTGGCATCACAAAGCGATCCCCGTTCACGGCATCTGCATATCCGTTTGGAGTGACAGCCACACTGATGACTTTGGAGCCCACTTTCTCTCTGCACAAATATGAAAAAAAGTTTTGCAGAAACATTTTCAGGGAGGAAAGTTTAAATGTTAGAACTCTCAGGCTGATCTGATCATCTGATTGGCTCACCTGAGATATGTGGCGTTCCATTTAGACAAAGCTGGCCAATCACTGAAGGCATTGTGAATGATGCAGGGCTTGTTGGGACCAATCCAGTCACGATAAAACTGAAGTGGAGAGAGGGGCCCATCCAGGTATGGCACTGTATCATTAAGATAAAGCTCTGAGGAAGAGAAGACAACGATATCACTGATATAAGTCTTTACAAGTCTTTCAACAAAAAGGTCTTGCTTATGTTTTTAATGTTATGTCAAAAAACAACCTTATAGTAACATTGTTTTCGTAACGATTAAGCCCAATTTTATATACTTCTTTTAATTTTGAGGTAAGATATATGAAAATATTTGTTATGGTGCAGAAGATATTTTTTTCTACTGCACCAAAATATATAATTTAACATAAAAAATTATAAATGTAAATATTTTATTGCATGTAAATTATCTATACATCTTTTGCCTGTTTTTTTTTTATCGTCATATGAATGTATATTGTAGTATATAATAGACAGTAAGTGAACTCACCTCGAGCTTCTTTAGGAAAATTTCTCAAGCATTCTTTAACTGCATCCATAACACTATCCACGTTTCTCTAAAACTAATACTGACTGGTGATTTTTCACATGCCTCCGTCAGCTTAAAATACTCATAATATACTTTCTTCCCATGCATGCCTACCAATTCATACTATACAATGAAGTATTAATGTTTTAAAATAATAAGAGACAGCTCGCATGCACTCTTCACATGTTTAACAGTTGTTTAATGTTCGTCTTCCGCTCATGCGCAAAAGGGACTGTTTACAGCGTCGCGTCTGTCTCCCTCTACTGGCCGGAGACTGCACTTCAGGAAAATGTATTTATTTATGTTTTAAAGTAACGTTTTGTTATATTGTTAGCCCAAATAGAAAAATGTTGAACAGGAAAAGAAAATATTTGGTTATTCTTGCAGTCCGTACAGATCATTTTTGTGAGTTGCTACATATATACATATATATATATTATATATATTCCACATTTTATATGCTCTATATATATATATATATATATATATATATATATTAAAATTTTAGTTCACTAAACAGAACAAAACTAAACTTAGTTTTGATGACATGATTTGTCACGCCTCTGTGAGTAGCTTCACACTTGACGCCAATTAGATCGCATCCTCAGGTAAAGTGCCAGCACTATTATTTGGACTAGGATACTTTTCTCGTTTTTTGCAAATCTGTTTTCTTCCAATGGACATTAAGGAACATGGATGAGGAGGCATCTCTCGAAAATTACTTTGACCAGAGTATTGCTGTAAGTTGTGAAATAAATGGCTGAAATTGCCAAGTCTTTGTTAGTTGAAAACATAATCAGTCTAATCGAGAGGCACTCAAGTCTGCATGTTCTTATAACAAATTAAGTAATTATAAATAAGAAAATCGGCATATTTAAGAGGAAATATGGAATAAATAAATACATTTGAAACCTTACAACAGAAATGGAAAAAATGGACAAATTAATAAAATAAAATATTTCAAATTAAATTTTGATTTTAATACGACTAAAATATTGCTGTACACTTTAAAATGTTAACAACGCATTTAAAAGATTATTATTTTTTTAAATAAATGTCCTTGTCATTTATGTATTCTTTTATTTATTTGGAAGTTTGTTTCCCTTTAACAATATATGGTGCTTTAAATTTATATTGATGCATTATAGCCTATAATGTTTTTTGTTTGTTTTTGGTTCTCCTAAGGGTTCATCTGATTACATCTTTGAGGGGGATCTGGGCCTACAGGGTCCAGCTCCACAGCTCCAAGATTCCTCTTTCCTGTCCTCTTTAACCTCTCAAGAGAAAGATCTCACTGAGGACTTGGACCTGAGCTTCTTACCAGATGAACTGGGCACTCAAGATGAGCTGTCACAGGCTAAGAATCTCAGCAGGAATGAGGACAGCGGCATTTACACCGACTGTCCTCTGAGAGAGTCGACAGAGGGAGATACTGACACCAGTAATTCTGCACAAAACGCCTCGCAGTTCAATCTCCCGATGACTCCCATGACCCCTATGACCCCCATGACCCCAGTGGCAGAGAGTTCAGGCATAATCCCACAATTACAGTAAGGCATTTTATGGAGAAAAAAAAAATGTGAAGAATGTGTATCCGGGATTCTTTTTAACATCTTATGGCATCATATAAGCCCAGAACTTTTTTAAATTCTTTTTGCTTTCAAACATTGCTACACTCTTAAAAACAAAAGTTCTTTATTGGGTTCCACGAAGAACCTTTTTAACATCTGTGCATCCTTTCAATTCCACAAAACGTTCTTTATAATGGAAAACGGTTTGATTATATAAAGGTTAGATTATTAAAATGTGCTTCACACTAAGAAGACATGGTTCTTTTAAGAACTGTTCACTGAAAGTTTCTTTGGGGAACCAAAAATGGTTCTTCTTCTATCTATTTTTAAGAGTGTAAAGGCTGTAAAATGCTTTAACTCCATGATTTAAGTAAACCAAATGTCTGCAGTAAGTTAGTTACATTTGAATAGAATCCTTTGCACTACTTTAAGTATAGAGTGATTACGTTTGAAGCACCAGCCATTGCATCCTAATTTTGTATACTATATTTCCAAACCTGTTTTTGATCATACACAGGAATATTGTGTCAACAGTGAATCTTGCTTGCCCTCTGAATCTCAAATCCATTGCACTTCAAGCTCGAAATGCTGAATACAACCCAAAGGTACTTTTCTACTGTAGTTTATATATGCAACACTATATAGAATTGTATTAAATCATAGACGAAACACACATTTGTATAGCTTTCTTAAAGTAAAAGTTCTTGTAAATTTTGTCATTGTTTATTCTGTATGCTGTTGACATAAGGATGAGTAAAAATAAATGACAGAGGTTCCATTTTTGGGGGAACTCTTCCTTTAACTTTGTGTTTTAGGTACATTTTTCAGTCTTTTCAGTAGCATAACTCCAAACTTTGCCTATGTATAGCGTTTTGCTGCTGTTATAATGAGGATCCGTGAACCAAGAACTACTGCTCTCATATTCAGCTCTGGGAAAATGGTCTGCACTGGGGCCAAGAGGTATACATAATATATATTCAGAACTATAATGCATTAGGGTAGCACAACTGTAAAATAGATAGATAAAACAGATAGTCTCACATGTGTCTTTTACCCTACATTTGCCTTTCCCTTTGTTTATCTTTCCAAGCAGTGAGGAGCAATCTCGCCTTGCTGCACGGAAATATGCCCGGGTGGTACAGAAACTTGGTTTCCCCGCCAAATTCCTTGACTTCAAAATCCAAAACATGGTTGGAAGTTGTGACGTCTGCTTTCCTATCCGCTTAGAAGGCCTGGTCCTCACTCACCAGCAGTTCAGCAGGTCTGGACAGGCGTCTGTCTGTCTGTCATAATTAAGTTTGATGGTTACTGGCCCACAATATAAGTGGCCTTGTAACATCTGTCTTTAACCATTTTACCCCTCCAGCTATGAGCCAGAGTTGTTTCCTGGATTGATATATCGCATGGTGAAGCCACGTATTGTGCTGCTGATTTTTGTGTCTGGAAAAGTTGTGCTCACAGGTATAGTTGATATATAGTCGTATTCACTAGTCTAATCTCACATAGTCCAATTTTAAAGGAATAGTTCACCCAAAAATGCAAATTAGCTGAAAATGTACTCACCCTCAGGCCATCCAAGAGTTTGTTTCTGCATTGGAACAGATTTGGAAATATTTAGTATTACATGATCAATTGCTCACCAATGGATCCTCTGCAGTGAATGGGTGCCGTCAGAATGAGAGGCTAAACAGCTGGAAAAAACATCACAATAATCTACAAGTAATCCACACCACTCCAGTTCATCAATTAACGTCTTTGAAATAAAAATCTGCATGTTTATAAGAAACAAATCTCCAAATCATAAGCACATTTTCATTTTTGGGGAACTATTCGAAGTGTTGCATTGAAATTGTTTTGTAAAACTCATTCTCCTCATGTTATTATGATTTTTAGGTGCGAAAGAGCGGTCAGAGATCTATGAAGCCTTTGAAAATATTTACCCCATCCTGAAAGGGTTCAGGAAGCAGTAGAAATGCTGCGCTTACACTTACATGTGCTGCATGTGAATATTTGTCTATAACGATGTGCCTCGTATCCATATATGAGTGGTGCTTGAAAGGTTTGATTGCAATAATTTAATCAAAACTTTTGTTATTGCGCTTTTAGTGTTTTTACGTTTACTTTATGTTGTCTGCATTAGTGAGGGTTGCTGAAATAACAGCATTCCAGAGCTTACTGTGAAAAATAAATGTTTTGTTAAAATATTCAGCTTTGCCTTATGTGTGCTCTCATATGGAGACATGTCCACTTCGTTTATGACTGTTTTGTCCTTTTTGTACATGTTGAACTTGCTGATGCAGGTAAATAAACTTTGAAGACTTCTCTTTTGCAGAACCAATGAAATGAAATGAAGCTTTATTTCCTTTATAGCTATATATCAAAGAATCAAATGTAATATATATATATATATACAGTCGTGGTCAGAATTATTGGCACCCTTGGTAAATATGATCAAAGAAGGCTGTGAAAATAAATCTGCATTGTTCACAATTCAATTCACAAATATCTAACCTTTCATTGAACTAAAACAATTGAAAATGGGGGGAAATATCATTATGAAATAAATGTTTTTCTCAAATACATGTTGGACACAATTATTGGCACCCCTAGAAATTCTTATGAGTAAAATATCTGTGAAGTATATTCCCATTCATATTTACAATTTTGAGCATACCAGGGTGGTTATGAACATGAAATTAAAGACTAAAGACTCTCCAAGGACCACAGCTGGAGAATTGCAGAAAATAGTTGAGTCTCAGGGTCAGAAAACCTTAAAAAAAAAAAAAACAGCACCTACACCACATGTTGTTTGGGAGGGTTTCAAGAAAAAAAATCAAGAAAAAATGCTCTCATCCAAAAACAATCCTCGGCATATTCTGCTGTCAGACACGACTGGAACTTCAAATGGGACTGGCTTCTATGGTCAGATGTAACTAAAAACATTTGCTTTTTAGCAGCAAACACTCAAGATGGGTTTGGTGTACACAGGGATAAAAAGTACCCCATGTGTAGAATGAAATATACTGCTGTATTTTTAATGTTGTGGGCC
>NW_015542408.1:3053969-3058056 GCF_001515605.1 Sinocyclocheilus anshuiensis | reverse complement strand
TTATAGGAGAAAACTCAGAGCTGTTATTATGCCAAATGGAGGTTTCAAAAAGCATTGAATAAAAGGGTGCCGTTAAATGTGGCCAATGTGTATTAGAGAACAACATTTATGTCATAATGATATTTGATATATATATATATATATATATATATATATATATATGAAAACGTACACCAAACGAAGGTGACCTATACCATTTTGATTTTACAATAGCAAAATATCTTGTATTACTATGGTATTTAGATTCATGGTATTGATTGATGATATTTTATGGCATTTAGAAGTATGGTTACCAAGGTAATTTTTTGTGAGAGACCCCACCACCACACACGTGACAAAACATACACAAACAACATACGTCACATGGTGCGTAGGGCAGACAGCCATTGCACTCAGCTGGGCATAGAGACCTTAGGACCAGAGCTACTGGTTATATTTTCATATTTCCTACCACAGATCATGTAAATCTCACAGTGACCGTTTCTAAGGGACTTCTATTCTTAATAGAGCCTGTGTCATCATGGCTTGTCCCTTATCAGGCGAACCCCGGGCTTTGGGGCCTGGTGAAGATCATCCAGAGTCTGCATCAGAGACCCGGGTGCCCGTTCGACCCCAGCCGCCTCAGCAGCACCTTCAGCCGGCGTGCGTGAACGCTGCTGCCGCGGTCATGGTGGAGGCTCTGGATGATGCAGAGGGGCTCTTTGTAGCCGTGGAGAGATGTCCGCTCTGCAACACGGCCAGACGCAGACTGACCTGCGCCCGCTGCATTCAGAACGGCGATTTCGTGTATTTTGACGGGAGAAATCCAGAGAGGTGTGTTTTAATTCTTTTTTTTTAAATTATTATTATTTACACTGTATGCTAACACAGCTCACGCTAGCACGCTAACAGTTTTCAGGTTTGTCGAAAGCTGTTTCACATATATTTATTTGATTTAAGCATACGTTCCCTCTTGATTTGAAGTGTTTTCGGCGTATATATGCGTTTTGTGAACACGCTAGATATAATTTTGCTAATTCATGGCCCTTGAATCGAATGCTAAGTTGCTAACTGCTAACTCTGTAAACAAACTGTCAGATAACAAAGACGTTTACGTTTCTGCGTTCTCGTTCTTTTCTTGTCAGTCAGTGAATTGGTTATTTAAATAGGTTTTAAATACATTATTAAAAGTGTTGTCATGGCTTATTTTAGTTTTGTAAAGAAACTTTGTGGCAGTTTTTGATATGCCAATGTGTTGACCTGGTTAGCTTTAGCTGAGTCATATTGCTAAATGTAACAATATCATAATTATTATGTTATTATATATATATATATAATAGCAAGTGAAGTGTGTATTACTCACTATATTGTTTTCTGCCATCAGGTATTCAGAAAAGCTTGAAAGACTACAAAAGCTCAAAAATGAAAAGGAGAATCTTCAACAGAGGTATTGTATCAGCATTGTGTTATGCATAAATCAACATTATGTACAGATAATACCCAGTCTGAATTCTCCTTTTGTTTCAGAGTCATCAAAGCCATGGACAAGAAGGTCCAGGCAGACCAGCTTGTAAGTATTTTTGTGCATGTTTTGTATTTAAGGGCTTTATTTTAAAGTTAAAAGATGAGAAATTATATAAGCCTGTTTTTAAGAAAGTTCTCACAATCATGGTTTTGTATTTTTGTTTAACACAGAGGTGGAAAATCATGTCATGCAAGATGAAAATCCAGCAACTCAAAGAGGCCATCTGCACCGGCAATGAAGAAGTGAAGAGTGGTGAGTATCGCAACAAAAAAGATCCCAAGAGAAAAGTGTGAAAACATGCATAATTCACATTGAGCTACTATGTGAGTTTTTCTTGATTGTTCTTTCAATAGAAAAAGTTAAACAATAAAAAAAAGCAATATTTTGGTTGATATCTTGGCTGTTTCTTTTTCTTCACCTTAGGCAAGGAGCTGTTTTTGCGTTCCCAGGAGGAAGGGCAGCGACTGCAGCGCAGGGCCAGCCGACATCAGGAAAAGAGGGACAAAATTAAGCGCCATAACCAACGTCTAGGCGAGCTCCTGGAGAAGAGATCCAAAGAGCTGCAGGGGAGGCTGGAGGTCGTGGCTGAAGTGCGGAGAGAGCACATCCTGGAGCTCACCACTCATATCTTCAACATCCAGGAGGAGAAGCAGGGCAGCAGGTCAGAGCAGATTTAGATGAGCATAAACATATTCTAATGAACATTAAAAATACACAAAAACATACACTACACATGGCCTTGGATCAATATTTTAACTGAGCTTGTTGCAATGCATTCTAGAATAATCAACTAACTTAGATTTTGTGTGAAAACATGTTAACTTGTAAGACAGCATCATTTCGCTGCTTGCTTAGTAGAACAGCCTTAATGTGGGGATATATAGAGCCTAAAATGTGTCTTGTACATATTTTCTGTACAGTTTTATTGTTTAAATCACCAATGAAACACCAGAAAAATCTGGTGGATCAGTAAGTTTTTTTTTTGAAAAATGAATAGCTTTATTCGTTATTCACATTAAATTGATCAAAATTGACAGTAAGGAGAATTTAAAAAAAAATAAAGTCAAATAATTTGACGGTTTTGTACATCAACACCGACTTAAAATACATTTAATATATTAAAATATATTAATTTTAAAATGTTCCATTTTATTATTTTTAATATATATTCAATCAGAAAACCGTTATTTTAAATTGTAATATTGCTTTTTTGTTGCTTGTTTTGCATAAGAGACTCTTTCCAGAAACATAAAAAAAAACACCTCTTACTGACCCCAAAATTTAATGGTAGTGTGTTTTGTTTTTTCCACCTGGTATGCCCACCCTAATCATACTGAATAATTGTTATGAATGTGCTCTTTGACTGGGACACTTAACTTGCTCCAGGGATACTCTTTGTGTAATTGGCTTACTATCACTTGGCATTGATAAATGAGCATGAACTAATCTTGTTTGGCTGGATTTTGAATATGAGCATATTAATAATAGCAAACATGCTTTATTATGAATAAAGCATAATGCATCATCTGAAGTCTTTCTGGCCTGCAGGGACCCAGCAGAGGCTGAGAATGACCTTGCTCTGACCTCCAGCACCGTCAGTGAACTCGCAGAGGCGAGGCGAATCACCTACAGCTCAGGCCGCTGGATCTGGGATGATCAGAACGGAGAGACGAGCATCAGTATCACTGGGCCACACGTCACACTTCCCAGTAATGGAGACTGCTCAGCCTATTACAGCTGGGTGGAGGAGAAGAGTGGAAACCAGGGGCCAGGTACAGAACTTATGGGTAATTACTGTACATCTCAAACATTAAATCCATTTTAGAGTTATAATCTAAAGCAAACTTTAAAAACTGTATATGGGTTTTTAAAATGGATCTTTTATAGTTGTTCAACTTGTTACTCACCATGAAAATAGGAAGCTGGAATGGTGTTAAAACACCAACCAACCAACCAATTGTTATTTCTCAGTGCAGTGATAGTTAACTAAATATATGTTTACATCCTTTCAAAATGCAATACATTCAGTTTTAAAGGGGTGGTTCAGTGGTTTTTTTCTAGGATTGATTGTGTTTATGGGGTGCAGTCTAACATGTGTTAATGCTTCGTTTTTTAAAAAACGCATTATTTTTCACATAATTTACCTTTATTCCACACCGATCTGTCCCTTCTCTGAGAAAAGCGGTGATCATTTCCTCCTTTTATGAAGCCCCTCCCTTGGAAATAGGCGATGGGCTCTGATTGGTTAGCTAGCCCAGTGTGTTGTGATTGGCTAAACCGCCTCTAGTGCGCGTCTAAATGTCCCGCCCCTCACCTCAGCGGCATGTGCTCCGGTTGTATTGTAAACAGCGGCGTCGTTAATATCGCTTATCAGTTTGAGCTCGATTGAGAAGCAGAGGATATTATTGAAGAGGATCGTGCAGAACCTGTGCAAGCACGGCTTTTAATAGTAGGCCTATGTTTTTTGTTTGTTGTTGTCTCATACTTTTAGATATGCTGTTATTTGCAAATGCTACTGCTTATGTTAGCTTTTAATATATAGTTTTATCCTGATTAAAGCTTTAATACAGTACGGCAACTGCA
>NW_015542408.1:3039785-3053589 GCF_001515605.1 Sinocyclocheilus anshuiensis | reverse complement strand
AGAGAGAGAGAGAGAGATAGATGCAGAGCGTGTGCAGAGCAGGGGGACTGGAGGAACAGTATTAAGAACCGCTGTTTTAGAACATTGATTTTGAAACTTGTGAATCCATTAGAATCGTTAGAAGACAGAATCGTGATTCATATATGAATAGATTTTTACGTGCACCTCTAGTTTTCTCTTCCTCTTCTCTAAAGTAGCGCAGCATGGCCTCGCCCCCTTTGCTGCCTTTTCCCGAGGGGGGGGGTTTATCAGGGTTTGTGATGTCACGAACCCGGGAAGTAACTCGTTGTAGTCCCTACCAGCCGTTTTTGTAGGCATTAAACTGCCAGAATTTTAAAAGACGATATCTCCGTTTGCATTGAACTTTCAGCTTCGTAACTTTGCAGATATTGTTTATGTTCAAACAGCAACATTACACACACTAACTAACGTTAAAAAAGTGAAATCACAATCAACCACCCCTTTAATGCTTTCTGTTCCTCTTTAAAGGAAAGAAAATATTTAACAAATTCATTTGACAGAATTGTTTATTTTCTTGTGTAGAGTTGGACCACATCAACCCGGCACACACCATCAGTGCCGCCCTCTGCTATGCTACACAGCTCATCAATATCCTGTCTCATATTCTTGATGTCAACCTTCCGAAAAAATTGTGCAACAGGTTACAGCTGCATGTTAATTGTCTATTATAGTTTTATTCATTAAAGTTTCAGTAATTTAGTTGTTTTTGACACTTTTTTTTGGTTTGTTTTTAAAATGTCTATGTTTATTTATTTATTTATTTATTCATTAATTTATTTATTTTCTACTTCATGAAGTTACTATAAATGAAAATAATAAATGCTGCCCTGACAACTAGCTGAAACAAGTTTGTTTTCTTTCCTTCTTTTGTATTTTATTCTAATATAAAAATAAATGTCCTGTATTGTTTTCTTTTCTACAGTGAGTTCTGCGGTGATAATCTGACCCACTACCGATTCACCCGTGCCGTAAACAAACTTAACACCAACATCCTGCACCTCTGCTTCTCACAGGTAAATTCTTCTCAAAACTGAGACCACTCTGAAATGAGAAGTAAAATTTTGAACTCACGCCTCATGTTTATGCTTGATTCTTAGCATGTCGACAGCGAGCTGCTTCATCCTCACCACACTTTGAGGAATATAATGTTTCTGGTGTCTCCAGCAAACAAGAAACTTGGCAGGTGAGAAATTACATTGTCCTGTTCCTTAGTGAAAATATATTGTCCACGATGTATCTTATAGCCCATTATTTATGATCCAAATAAATTCCAGTAGATAAAATCAAGTGTTGTCTTAATTATTTGCTGGTGAGTTTTTTTTTCACTCTGTATAATATTTTTTTTCCACTACTGTTCAAAAACTTTGGTGTCAGTATGATTTTTTGTTGTTGTTGTTGATCAGAAAGGACACATTAAATTGATCAAAAGTGACAGTAAAGACTTCTATAATATAATTAAAATAAATTCTGTTCTTTTGAACTTTATATTCATCAAAGAATCCTGAAAAAAATGTAACATGGTTTTTACATCAATAATCAGACATGTTTCTTGAGCAGCAAATCAGCATATTAGAATTATTTCTGAAGGATCATGTGACACTGAAGGCTGGAGTAATGATGCTGAAAATTCAGCTTTGCATCACAGGAATATATTTTAAAATATACTTAAATATAAATTTTGTTTTAAATTGTAGTAAGAATTCTCAATATTATTGCTTTTACAAATAAATGCAGCCTTGGTGAACATATGAGACAAAAAACATCAAAAAAACTTGTCGACCCCAAACTTCTGAATGGTAGAAGTATAAGTCATATATAATGGAAAACTAATGTGTTGCAAACATTTCCACTCTTGTTCACTAGAACCGGGCCGTTTGAGGTGAGCGCTGACTTGGAAGACTCTATGGAGTTTGTGGAACCAGAGGCAGCTGGACCGGCGGAGGAGAGCGGAGACGAGGCTGTGACGGATGAAGAAACAGACTTGGGCACAGACTGGGAGACGGTTCCAAGCCCTCGCTTCTGTGACATCCCTTCCCAGCCTATGGATCTGTCCCAGAGCGGCATGCAGGCGTCCCAGCCAGTTGGCAATGCGGGGGGCATGATCTCCTCTGCGGCTGCCTCTGTCACGTCCTGGTTCCGCTCCTACACCGGGCAGCGCTGAGATCCGGTGGATGTGGGGGTGGTTCAACCGGTTAGACCTATGCAAACACCCCATTACTGTCATCCTCACTTATGTCAGCTTGGCCATTGGGAGAAATAAAGGGAAGTTTCATCTGACTGCTCATACTGAATAAATGTGTGGTAGAAAACAGAGTGAAGCATGTGATCTTGAGAAACAACTCTTGTGTGGTTTTATTGCAGGACGGAAGAGTGAACTACTTTTGCATTTCTGATCTTTTGTAGCTCGCATTATACTCTAGACGCCAGTCAACTTTATCCAGTGTACATTGCCAAATATTTTTGTTTGCTCATCGGTGCAGAAATTGTACATTCAAAGCATGGACAGACTTTGCTTTTAGAGTTTGTTTGATGGATTGCACCTTTTCACCAGCTCCTCAAAGAACCTTACTGTATAAATGTTGCTGGACTTGTCTGAGAGAATGGCAAATATTATTGGTGTCTTGTTCTATTAGATTATAAATGTGCAAGAGGAATTGTATTTTATGGACAAATAATTGTTTTCCCTTTATATTTCCTCAACCTCTGCAACCTGCATTGGGCAGAAGTATCCTGCTTTGTTATCCATTGGGAGAGAGGCTGGCTGTCTATGTGCTCTTAGGATTTATGTACAAGTTTATTTTTTCACTATCTTTAGTTGTTGAAAAAAATACATATTTACTAAGTTTCATTGTAGAAATTTTTTATTTGAATTAGCAGACGTCAATTATTAAACAGAATACCTCTTTGAAATGCAATAGGAAATGAAGCATTATTCCTGTATACACAGACATTGAAAATTAATTGTTTAAATGTGTAGTATATGGCCTCAATTCCATTATATTTCTACTCTCCTTCAAGACATGAAAGCAAAAGACAATTATGTGCCAGTACATTTCAAACCTAGGACTTCCACCTAGGACACGTTTTATATATTTAAAAGTGACAAGTTAAATGTGCACCAAATATTAAAAGTGAATTGGCATTTCTGACAAAATATTTAGTGATGTACATTAACATGAAATGAAGATTTGTCATTTCAGGAAAAATGGGTTCTACATCATAGTAGCCACTGTGTTGAGACAAGCTGAATACTATTATTTTGAGATATTTTCTTTCGCAGAATATCTACATGGGTGAGAAATACATTTTTGCATAGGGTATTTATATTATTGGTAACAAAACTTTAGTGATACAATTCATAACACCAAAATGGCAGGGTAAGTCTAAAATGTAAGATTTTTTTTTAATCATTTGAAAGTACTCAAGGCAGGCAGTGTTAAACAATTTACTGCCAGCTAACTTAAATCAAGGTTTGACCCACTTATTCTCCATTGGAAACCAGACATTTTATTGCTCAGTAACATCTCCTACTCAGGAATGTGCGCTTGAAACATAAGAAACAAAATGAAAGCTAGTGGATGTAAAGTATAGATCCAAAGTTTGGAAATTAAATCCGTTAGGATTGATGTGGATTTTTAATAATAGATTTAAGTACTCTAAACTCAAATATTCTAACCCAAGACATCACCAAAAAGAAATATCAGCTTATATTTAACCAAACCTTGCTTACACTAATCTAATAGAAAGACAATTTGACTGATTAATACAAGTATGCTGTGTAAGCATATAAGAGAGCGAAAAAGGATAGAGAGAGCAGAACACTGGTTACAAATTCTCCAAGATATACTTTATTGAAGTAAAATGCCTTAACAGGCAGAGCACAGCAACGTCATTAACAATAATTTTTTAAAAATCTGACACACTTTGGAAAACAGTACATTGCAATGAAATTTTCTTTTTTTCAGATGGGGTTCAGTTATTCACTGTCAAGATGGAGAAACTCTCTTCCCACATTCAAATGTTTCCGGTCAAGAAACAATACATCATACAAGGGAGATATCAATACTTAAAATTCGAGAAGAATATGCACTACCCGTTCACAGGGTTTATTATAAGAGTCCCACTGCAGAACAAGAGCGACCATTTCACATAGATATCTATATACACAAAAAGATAGCATAAAAAGAACAAGGCAATTTACCCCATATTAAGATTAAATGCATTTCACGCCAGACTCGTGCCATCATTCTTCACACTGTTATGATATATAGGAATCTGTGCTATGTACAATGTAAACATCTGGGCTCAGAACAATCTCAAAAAGTCAATCCCATCAAGTCGCGAAGTCATTTCGCCACCTAACATCCCAGGACTTTTTAGCGGTACTAAGAGATGATAACGGGAGATGGGGAAATTGAGCAAATGTGTCAGTAATTCATTGTGCCCTCGTTTAAAGTTTCCCTACTGGCCAATGAGTTAATCACGTATGCAAGTACGTTAGGAGATAAACAGAACTGCAGACTAAGACAACATCAGTGCAGGAAATACAGTCTGGGTGTGTTACGAAGCACAGAAAAAGAAAGGTGGTTGAACTGAAAAAATAAGTTAGTCATTAATGCTTACTCGAAGTAAAAATCATCAAGCAGTACCCAGATAGAACTCTGCAAAATTCAATCTTTAAAGGTTAAAGTGCAGACCAACATTAAGGACCTGAGGAGGGTTTTTGACAGGGGAATTAGTGATTGGTTGGCAGAGTAGAAGTTCAAAGACCCAGCAATTTCTTATTAGTTTCAGCAACCTGGTTGTAAGCACTATACATTAAAAGCGCACATGCTCATTGACAACACACAGCCCATTCACACTAGCTACTAGCTACCCTAATACACAGGCCTCAGAAATAAAACGCACACTGCAGTTGTCTTTCTGGCACACTACAGATCCTCGTCAGTGTCCCTGCTTTTCTTGTAAATTGGCATGTTGATGCTATGAAAGGCAGGGACCCAGCGGTTGTCATGAAGTCCCACATTGCAACCAGGTGTGTCTTTGTGAGACCTGCGGCAGCACATCCAGTAGCCCGGGCCATATGGTAGCGCCTGGCAGTAGGGCTTATGATGCCAACGGCAGAGCGAAACGTCACCACGGTCATACCGCTTCTTACACTGCTTGCAGGGATCGTCTTTGTAGCGTGGATCACTCACCCAACGAGAGTCCGCCGGCCGTATGTCGTAACTCTCAATTATAAATTTAAAGTAACGGCATGTGCACTTGAGGGCAGCCAGGCTCTCAGTAGGCAGCAAGCAAAATATCTTTACAATGATGTGGTGTGGCAGGAAAGCCATGTACTGCTGAGGCTCCAAAAGCAGCTGGATCTTGAAGCGAGTTTCAAGAAACTCATGAGACACTAGGCGGCGTAATGGAAAAGGCACAGGCTCCTGACTAACTATGCAAGTCTCTCCTCTCTCGGCCTCCTCAAAAGTTTGATGATTTTGGTCAGCCACAAGCCTATCCTTGATCTCCTCTCTGAAAGACACTGAAGTGTCGACAGAAGGCTCAAGGTCCTGGATGTGAGAAGGCTCTTTGTTCTGTGATCTGCTCTTTGATGGGGAGGGCAGGTGATGCTCCTTCAGAGACTGAGGAGAAGATTTGGCAAAGAACAACATGCCTGGTATCGGTTCCTCACTGCACTCTGAGCTGGCATTCTTTGGTGAGGACTGCAGAGTCTGAACAGATGTGCTAGTTTCCTCTCTTGAGATACAAGAACTTTCTACGTCCTTGAGGGAGCAGGTGTCAAGCCCACACTGCGAGGTCTCTATCGACTCAAGGGTCTTAGGTGGGGAACTCAGTTTGTTTAAATCACTGTCCAGTTGCTGTGGGACACTCTCAACTCTAGAGTCCTGAGGTACAGTAGGCGACACTGGTTGAGATTGCAGCGGGTAGGGTTCTGACCCTGCCAGAAGCACACGCCCCACCTTCCTCCGTAAGCTATTGTTTCGAGAGAGGTCTCCTCCACCTTCCCGGAGGCTTTGTCTACTCAGGCACTGCGACTCCAACTTGGCCACCATATCCAGAACTCGAACAGACTCTCCTTCCTCTTCCTGGACCTCCAGCTTTTCTGCAACCTTGGACTGCTGCTCTGCAGGCAGAGGGACGGTTCCAACTTTGGATAAAGTGATGGTGCTGGTGCTGCGTAAGGATGGGACTTTGGAGCTCACCTGTTGGTCGCTGGCTCTTTGCTCCAAGTATGCCACCATCTCCACCACAGAAAGTGTATTTTCATCCTCTTCTCCCTCTGTCCTGACTGCATCATCTGCAACTCCTTTGAAAGGATCGATGTTCTCATTGAGGGTCTCCTGTTGAGATACTTTCTGTATTTCAGTTTTTGGGGAAGAAGGTTCCATACTTTTTGACTTGTCTGGGTTTCCAGACCTTCTCCTGCGTTTAGCTACAGACCAGTCACCATCCCAGCAGCCTTTGTTTTTAACAGAGACAGTCCGCAGCTCTGGGGCAATGGCTTCTGTTTCTGAGGTGTTGTCAACAACACTACTGCAAGTATTGCCACACTTCTGAGATGCAAAAATGGCGATTTTCTCTTTTGTGTTCCCAGGTTTAATGACAGCCCATATATCCAAAGATCCCTCTGCATCTTCTCCTTGGTAGATCCTAAGTGAGCTTTCATTCTCCAAACCAGTTGAAGGTGAGAGCAGAACTAAAGAACTGGTAAATGTTTTGAGAGAGGATGCTCTGCTCTTGCGGGCCCCACTAACTCTAGTTGGTGCATTGCTCCCACTGCCACATCGGAGGGTGTTGGTGGAGATGACACTGAGGGGACAACGGTTGGCTGTGCCGTTGCCAGGTGAGCCCATGAGCCCACACGCCTGGCGAACGCCCCACTAATATGGGACAAGTCAAATGGGATTTGACGGCCATCGGCACAAGACCACAAGAACCAGACAAGGCTTCTGCTCAATATGACTTGTGTTGCAGCCTGGAATTAAACCACGCCATGCTGGTTTCATCTTGCCAGAGGAAAACTGGCCCTCGACTGAGCCTGGTTTCTCCCAGGGTTTTTTCTCCATTTTTGTCACCAATGGAGTTTGGGTTCCTTGCCACTGTCGCCTTTGGCTTGCCTAGTTGGGGAGACTTAATTTCAAGCAATACAATATTGTCGACTTGATTATATACTATTTGAACTGAACTGAGCTGGACAATGACATCACTGAATCAATGATGAACTGACTTTAACTGAAAAAATGAGTGTTTACTGTTGTCCCCTTGCATTATTGACACTATTTTCCAGTTTAAAACTGCAAAGCTGCTTTGACACAATCTGTATTGTTTAAAACGCTATATAAATAAAGGTGACTTGACTTAAAGCCTGACAGTCCATGTTTACTACAAGTTTTCCCACGTGGAAAAAAGCAACATATTCTGCTGAACATTCTTCTGTGTTAAAGGATCATACAGGCTTGGAAACAGATAAGGTAAAGTGCAAATTTGCATTTTTAGGTGAACTATTCTTAAGGATGCAAGTCTTTAATCAATGAAAACAAACTCAATACCAAAAAGTCATTTCTTTAATGTGCCCATTTTATAATTTGCAAATGAGATGGAAACTTCAAAAATCTGCTGGTGCAAGCCATCAATGCAGCAGGTTCTTAGCAGTGTGTTTAGCACGTGATTATATAGCACGTGCAAAATGGCAAATAACTCCTCAAGCAGAAGAAGTATCACAGTGAGCACAAGGGCTAGCTGTTCCCTCTGGCCCTTAGGCTGACATAATGGGAGCACAGCCACCCAGGTCCAGACACAGCTGGGTTCCACACAAGCACTCAGCTGACACAGACCCAGCTGCCCTACAAACAAGCCTGCGGCACCGCCAATAGCAGTATCTAGCTATGTGTGGGAGGACTGAACTCTCACCGACACAAGTGCATATAAGGCATTCTTCCAGTGCTGATTCAGACCTGATAAAAGAGGTACTGGGGATTCTCACGTGACTTAACATGGGATGGCATTTGGACAGTTATTTCAGAGCCAAAGTGAGAGTGGGAGGCGACTTGCTTGCTCAAAAATGGGGGAAGAGCGTGGGCTGCAGCCATTCATTGGATGGTAAACATGGAAAGTGGCATGTCCATTGACAAGTGAGAATACCATTTGGTGTGTCCTTGGAAAGCTTGCATAGATCAGCACATCTCCTTCTGTGCCAACCTTCCTTTGTGGCAAACAGCAGGAGAGGCCAATCTGTAAGGTCAGAATCATTTTGTTGAGCTGGTGTCTTGGACAAAAAGTGGCAACACAAAAGGCAAGTCAACAGCGGCTTTGATTGTCCATGGATACAGGCACGCTCACATTTCCTGGTACAACCCTGCCTCTGACTTCCTGTTCTTGCCCAAAAAATTTTTTTGTGCTAGCAAAGCTCAATACCATAGATTATCTTTAGACGTAGGCCTACATAATTTCAACAGTTGGACAATTTTTGGTCAGGCTAGTGTTGTCAAAAGTACCGACTTTGGTACCAGTCGGTACTGAAAAAAAAAAAAAATGTCCATTTCCCACTAGTATTTGAGTGCTGTTGAGCGGATTTTTAAACACTGCTGATTTGCCGTTGGCCGCTGATTGGACATTTTTAAAATTTCAGTACAGACTGGTACCAAAGTCAGTACTTATGAGAACACTAGGTCAGGCATAAAGAAAAAGGTAGTCTGATTAAAACCGTCAACACTGAATACAGGAAGGTAATGGACTGAGTTAGCTAGCTTCCCCCCTTGTTCATGAAATGATAAACATCAAAGGTTAAACATCTAATTTGACTTATAAGTTGATGGATGACAAAATACCCCATAAAAGAGACCAAAGAACTGTACTGATTACTTCAAAATCTCTAAAGAACCTCCCAGTTTGCTGAGGAACACACTGCAGCACCATTGCTGGACAGGAGTATATGATTACCCTGGAGGCACGCCAGCTCCTATCTGGCGCTCAAATGCTGATTTTTACCCATTACACAACCTGGCAACAACATACAGCTGCCGCCCAGCCCTTGCCCTCAACGCACCCACAACTCAGAGTTTCCTTGAGACCACAGGCCAAAAGACATGTGTGAGCTAATGATAATTTGAGGGCAAAAAAAGCACAACGGCATTATGTAAAAAGAAAACAAATACCCCACAAGTGAAAAGCAAAACATCAGAATAAGTAATGTCAAAGGATACAGTGAGCTCATACTGAAATCAGCACACTGCTTCAGTTAACAGGAGATTCGTTTGCTCCCCTCTTCTTGTAAACGCTCAAGACTTCCTCTAAAAGGGGCCTGCCAGAGGACCTGTCCAACTGATGGGGATGGAGGGGGGAACGAACAAGGATGAGGTCACAATTATGAAGTCTACTTTGCTCCAATTATGTCGTAACACTCTGTTCTTCCTGAGGAAAAGGCTGAGCATCTGGGTCTACACACTTCGCCACATGTGTTGCCGCAGTCTATAGCTCATGTAGCTTAGTGAGACAAGACAACAGCGGGGTAATTAAAGGCGAGATGGGAACAGGATCTCACTTTTTGTGAAGCTAAACACACGCAGATCAGCTTGTTTTTCTCCACCCCACAATATGCTAAAAGCGAAGCTTTCTGTTACTGACAGACATATTGGGAAGGGAAACTCTCTACATGAGCACCATGGCTCAATGTGTGCTAACAGTTCTGCCACAGCTCAACACTAAATTAATGCCAAATCTACATTGTAAATGCCTTTAAAATTTTTGTTATGAAAACATATTTTGCTGAGTGTTGATGTTGGCTGTCTCATCCAAACAAATTAATAAAAAAAACACCCTGGATAGAGGGCGACATCCATGATGATGAACAGATGAAAGAGTTTGTTTTTCTGGAAATGAACAGCAGAAACCAAAGTGGATTCATTCTATCTACACAAATGCGAGTGTATTACCTTCAAAATGTGTGATGTCATGTATAGGCTTGAGTGCAGTAAGTACTAATTACCTCCAGACTGATGGCGGATTGGAGGCTCGTAACCGTGGTTCCCGGTAAGGGGTGGGGTTGCAGTAACTGATAGTTTCACATTTCTGAGGCATTAGGCTCCTCCCTCCAGTACGAGCGATGTCTCCCAACAGAAGGGCTCAGGACTCCAGCCTCACTGCAAAGCAACATTGATGGACAAAATTGAGAACAGTTTGTCTTTCCAACATGTATACACATGTACAGACTCTATACAAGGACACTTTTGAAACATAAGACCCTTACAGTATAAACTTACTACCAACTATAGTATTTTATAGAATAGTTCAAATTTATTGCAGTTTTTTTTTTATTGGTTTGTACAGTTGGGCAGTCCTACCAGCAGTAAAAGCGTCCATTAGAACAGCTGAATCCATCTAAAGATTCTTTCGTGAGCACTTGACTTACTGTTAACTTTTAAAATACTTACTGTTAACCCCTCTCAGTTCTCTTTCTGTGGTTTCACAGTGTGTCTCTTGTACATCATCTCTGTACTAGCTCATATTTAGTACTTTTCTAATCATTTCTGGAACCTGCAGCACTTCACACATTACGGTTTGTAAAGCTTTTGTTGTAGTATTCATAATTTGCAAGTCACCTTTTTAACGTCTGCTAAAAAGTTTAAAAATACTATAACTTTATATTTTTATAACAGCACCCACTGATTTTTGCCCATTATCCCAGCTCATTCATTGTCCATTATAATGCCAATATAAAAAAAAACACTGATGATTTTGTAAATGGCACAAACATGTTTTCTTGCACCTGGTTTTCATGAGCTGATTTTTGAAAGTTAGCAGCATCATGTTGTACATGTAAACGCACTCAATGACCGCTTCAGGTTTTAATTCTGCAAACTGGCTAATGATGAACAAAAACAAACTCGGACACAAGTGTGTAATCTATACATTCTCTAGTACCCTGAGTATTTTGTAGTGGTCATTTTAACCACTTGCAATGGCTACAAATGCTGTGCCTCAACAGAACATGAAACTGACATTCCAATGAGATAGCGTAGTTATGGCTGTGATGCATTATGGGGTCTTATGGCAATTATGGAGTATTTCATGTCAAAAAGAATTAAGTCATGGTCACAGAGGGCCAGACAGTTTTGTCTTCCACTGCATACTAAAGTTCAAGTTTGGTTAACTGACCTGCAAATTTCCACAAGACATTTAACCAATGCATCACAGATTGACCTTGTGGGTACAACTCAAATCTGCATAATTTGCAAAAGTGTGAAGGGTCCGATGTAATTGTGCATGCACAAAGCCTAGTGTGACCACAGTTTAACTTAAATAGCCAATGCAGTATGCAGCAAGCACTTGTGAGGGTGTAATTCTAAAATAACTAGGCTATATGACAGACACAGAAACCTAGATAAGAGAGAGAGGTGAGATCGTCACTGACGTGAGAAAGCTTTAATAACCTGCATTGGTAACAAATTGGGTCACAGGCACAGCACCATATTGTTAAGAAACTGTTCAGATATAATCAACAATTTTACATCATGTCAACTACTTCCTTACAAATTTAAAAAACTGTTAGTATATCATGTCAAATGATTAAAAAAAATTCACAATCTGAAGGTCAAACTACAGCTCAAAAGATTATGACAGACATAATATGGAAACATAAATAAATCTGCATAGATAAGTGCATGTGAAGTAAAGCTGAACAGAACACATGGCTCTGGATTTCTTATGCCCATTCCCTCTCCAGGGGCTAGAAAAGCAGCCAAGCAGTTTGTTTTCAAAGAGATACTTCACCCATGAAAAGCAGATAAGCCTGAAAAAAAGATGTTTTTGGAACATTATCCCCGTGTCCCATCCATAAGCCCACAACGAAACACTGGCTAATAAAACGGACACTGGCTGAGCTCACCACTGAGGACAAGATTACATGGTCTCAATGGAGAGACCAAAACAAAGAGATAACTTAATTTCCTCTTTCTATCCGTGCATTCCGAGTACTAGCATGTTCATGCAGCTCCTGAGGCAAATTCACAACCGAGCAACCACCTAAAAGCCTGCGCAGTGTCAAAAAATGATCCTTACAACAATGTCAATGTTTTTCAAACGAGTGTCTGTGACCGTTTTGTACATACGCGCGTCTTTTACGTTTACTCACATGCATCCAAGCTATTCGGTAAGGCAATGCATTGTAAATTCCTCCACTCCCGACATTTGCACAGTATTCCATTACAGAGGATAGTATGTACACAGTCTTCAGCACAGCACGTGGTTTTATTGGTCTGACTGACACCCTCCAGAATTTCACCTAAGCAGCTGTGAT
Source organism: Sinocyclocheilus anshuiensis (assembly GCF_001515605.1). NCBI lineage: Eukaryota > Metazoa > Chordata > Actinopteri > Cypriniformes > Cyprinidae > Sinocyclocheilus > Sinocyclocheilus anshuiensis. The sequence continues at coordinate 3,041,264 of NW_015542408.1, read as the reverse complement.
TGGCCGGGACAGGAGGGCTCCTCTTACAAGCACGTGTGCGCCTGCCGGAGGAAATAAACGCAGGTCTGATAAGGAGCCAATGGGCTATTCAAGATCCCTGCATGCCTATAAATGGCAAAGATAATCAATACTTTTGGACCTTCGCTGTAGAACAGGGTCGGAGCGCAGAATCTGCCTGCACACATATCTTACAAACTTTCAGTGCAGTGATGCAGGCAAAACAAGACGTGAGACAAACACCGCCACACTGAAATACACACACATAACTGCACAATGCACATACAAAGTCCTTTAAAGGCCCGAGAACTTCTCATATCGCACTTCCTTTACCTGAACTTGCTCGCGCTTTTCCAAAAACAATGGCACTCATTCAAAAGGAGAGGCGGGGCGGCTGCTAAGCTTACACAATGCCATTTCCAGACCGTCTAAAACAGACCAGCTGCTACAATAGCTTTCATAGATCTTTCCAGATCTCAGCCCCTGTAAAAAACTAAGAACATAAATCAAAGAACCACGCATCTCTCACGGAATTTTCAGTGTTTGAGTTTGTAGAAAATGTCTTGGAGCGTTTGGTCCAAACCAAAATGGATAAAGATACATGTCATGTCCACAGGGCCATATTCAGTATTTTCAACTCTAAATACTGCACACTGCAAAGTATGCAATGTATACCGCTAAATATTTGTCAAAAATGGAACGCAAAAAAAGTATGTATTATGCCATGATAAGCATTTCACTATAAACATGGAGTAACATGACCTTACTATGCATGTTTAAATTAGAGATATAATAATTTTTATTTTCAAAATTAAAAAATATTTGCAGTTTGAGCAAATTGTAAGTCAAGAGAGATTTAATTGTGGTTGATATTAGTCCCAATGCAGTCATCACACAGGAAATTAAATGGTCAAGTTGAACACTTTGCATTGAGGGATACAGTATTCCACATAGCATGCAAATTTGGTCATTCGGCTATTCTGTGTATACAGATCATTTGCATATTATAAACAGTATACATACTACAGGGCTCTACGCTTACTTTTCTTTTTAGGAGCGCTTGTGCTCCTAATTTAAAAAATGTAGGAGCACCTTCAAATCAGTAATCAAAAATTCTGATAAAAAATTAACCTTCCCATTATGAGGTGATATTTGACTCCTTAAAGTGATTTACAGGGAATTTTGTTTTTACCTTTGTAATAGCATTTTTATAACTTTATTAAAAGTATGTCATCTTTTATGCCAAATTCAAAAATATATATTTATAAGCTTTTTAACATTTCTAATTAAAACAACAAAATAAAAACAAGTATAATAAGAATAAGTTACCAATCAAGTGAAATCAGTATTTAAGAAATAAATTTGTACTATAGAGATGGCACAGAAGAACACACAAGTGGTTTGTAGGTGTATTTTCAGACGTTTAATGAGGCTCAGAGGTTGCATGAGTGCAATTAAATTCATGTTGAGGTTAATGTTTTA
>NW_015542408.1:3039044-3039400 GCF_001515605.1 Sinocyclocheilus anshuiensis | reverse complement strand
AAACTGCCAGCAGGTGGCGGCAAGTCACTGATTTTATCACTGAATCATTCATTCAATTGATTAGTTCGAACGGATGATTCATTCAGGAATGAAGTACGTGAAGTATGTCTTTATGAATTGGTAACTGAATCATTGACTCACTAGATTCGTTTAAAAACGCAGTTCATTCGTAAACTAAACACCGCTGTGTTTGAATGAAGATGTGCAGCAGCACAGCTTTTATTTTTTTTTAAACTATTTTCGTTGACGAAATAGAGCAAAATAAGGCAATTGTGTTGTTGTCGTACAATATAAGTCACTTAATATTCACTTCTTGTTTAATGAACTGTTGTATTAAATCAATATCACTAAATTCA
>NW_015542408.1:3034222-3038876 GCF_001515605.1 Sinocyclocheilus anshuiensis | reverse complement strand
TTATTGTCCTCATTTGTAAGTCGCTTTGGATAAAAGCATCTGCTAAATGACTAAATGTAAATGTAAATATCACATTTGCAAACTCCCTCAATCATTAAAAGCTGTCACTCATCGTAGTTCATCGCGATCTCACAAAACTCCATTATAATCAACGAAGCTCCTTACACTGCACATGAATCTCTTATTTACACTCTGTCTACACTTTGTTTGTTATAATGAGAGGATACGTCTGTGATACATTACTCAACGATGCAGAAACACGTAAGTAGGCTACGTTAGAACCTTTGAAGCTCCCTCAGCACAAACACGCATATGCTGATCGGGTCAGTCGCACTGGTGCTCCTAAATATTTTTTCATAGTCGCATGCAGTAGTTTTCAGTCGCAAATGCGACTGAAATGGTCACACTGTAGAGCCCTGTACTAGTGTTGTAAAAAGAACTATATCAATGCAATTCATATAAATAAACAAACTGAAAATATACTAGGGCCTCATTTATAACCATTGCGTACACACAAAACCAGCCCTGAAAGAGGCGTACGCCACTTCCTACGCAAAAGGTGGGATATCGTGTATCTGCGATCTCACAGACTGACGATAGGACGATATGAAAATTAAGCACATCGCCCAACACTAACGCAGAAGTTAAACCAAAATTATATGAATTTAGACATAGCCTATTTGTAAATTTGTAAAGGTTATCTATTCTAGCTAAATAGAGATATCTATAAATCTAGCTTTTGAGTGTACGTACACTTTTAGGATGAAATATCCGGAGAGTTTTATAAATGAGACCCCTGGTCTTTCTGCACTGTCATGAAAAAAAAAAAAAAGATGCTATGTGCAATCAAATTATTCACCAACAAAACAACAACCAAGTGCTTACTAAGCAGTGATGTTTTTGGCTTAAAATTGAGCTCACCTAAAATACACTGCAGCAGACTGAAGTTCAATTTCCCACCGGTTCTTCAGTACAACTTCCCTTCCTCAGAAACACTGAAGCAACTCTGTGGTTTTCTATTTCAAATCCAGCAAAGGGAGTCAGTGCATTTTTCAATGCACTTGGCATATGGACAGCATCCACTTTTATATTTGATTTGGTTCGCTTTCAAATCAAAGCACTTGGGAGTTTTCTTTCCCATAACTGAGCTGTAGATGGGTTGTGGTGGAGCTATTGTGCAATGATTTGCCGCCTTCTCAAGTTGCCTTCCTGCACGTTCTTGACTCACAAACAAGCTTGCGATTATCTTTGCCCTCTCTGCCCACTGTTGTTTTGATTGCTGACCCAAATACATTGATATACGCGGATTACGCTCTTATGTTTAATAATTAATAAACTGTTAGCTCAGATGTCAATAATAAGACTAATACGTCTAAATCGACTACAAATGTGAAAGCCAAAACACTGCAGCAATTTTAGAAGCAACTTTAGCATAAGATTATCATGACAAACGAGTGTTTGCTCCCAAACAGACTTGTGTACCTATTTAATGTTTGCATATGATATCAGAAGACTTTATCTTATAGTCCAAGAACCAACCAGTGTTAACCACTCAGCAGACTGAACTCCTTTGAAAGGTCAACAGTAGTTCAGCAAGCTAACAACAACAACAAATCAATCTGCCTCAAAGTCCTGAATGAAGACATCAACAACTGTAGAGCCTCCGATTTCCCAACAGCCATGGCTCTGAATTCCATATCTCAATAGAAGTTCACACATGCTCTGTAATTGCTTCTGTAGCACTTTGAGCGACCGTCCACGATAAGGGTGTGTGCATGTGCAATCATCCTGTTGCCAAATACTACGCTGCTACTCTGACACCATACTAGGAATAGTTAGGTCAACAAGCATATCAACAGCCCAAGCCCAACCCAAAGTAACCAGCCAGGACAAGCAGCATAAAAATACATCACCAATATACATTCATTTCATTACCTCAGATAAAACCAGGCCTTTGAACGGTCTTTGCCTGCTGAAACCTGATACGTTGAACACACCTTGCGTAGTCGGCTTTCCAAGACAAATTTGTTGCCATTGTAACTGCTATCGGTCTTCTCTCTAGCTCTCCTATTAAATCACCCACTGTCATAAATGTCTGTAATGAGCAGACATGTGAACACAGCCATATGATCTCATTAAGAAGGTGTGCCAGCTACGCTAATGTTCCTAGTAGGGTTCAACAGACTGCAATGAGTCCTTCCCTGTGGAATGTTTCCAGTTTAGCATGCACAAAAATACTCTAAAGTGAGCTTGTGTATGATGGATAAGTAAAAAAAAAAAAAAAGACAACTTGTATTTTTATATAAACTACCATCAAAGGTTGGGGTTGGGAACATTATGTTTTTGAAAGAAGTCTTAAGGCTGCATTTATTTGTTAAAATAAAAATACAGTAAAAATAGCAATATTGTGAAACATCATTATGATTTAATATAAGTGTTTTCTATTCTATATAATGTTTAAAATATTATTTATTCCTGTGATGCAAAGCTGAATTTTCTGCATTATTATTCCATTAATTAATGTCACATGATCCTTCAGAAATCATTCTAATATGGAGCTCAAAAACATGTATTATTGTTATCGATGTTGATAACAGTTGCTTAATATTTTTGGACACTGTTTTTTGTTGTTTTTTCTTTTTTTGGATTCACTGCTAAATAGAAAGTTGAACATTTTTGAAAGAAATCTTTTGTAACATTATAAATGTTTTTACTGTCACTTCTGATGATTTAATGTGTCCTTGCTCAAAAGTACAAAAGTGTCTTCTTTTTTTTTTTATTCACTTTGGAATGGTAGCGTATATTCCAGTATATACTAGGGATGTAATGATTAACCGCGAGCCGGTTGAAAATCGATTCAAATATGTGACGATTCAAATCGGTTGAGATGCTAAACAAACTGCTCATGTTGCATGTATGCAGCAGCTTTGTTTGGATCATGATTCAAATGCAGTGGTTGCCTCTAATTTTAAATGGAAAGAGCACTGACAAAGCCTTAGTTTGTTTATATGAAGAGATTGATGTTATTTGTGTTACTTATTTATTTGATTTGGGGCTTGTTTTAAAATTTCAGTTTAGTTTTGTTATTTACATTTACATTATATTTAAATGTTGTCATTTAGCAGACGCTTTTGTCCAAAGCGACTTACAAATGAGGACAATAGAAGCAATCAAAACCAACAAAAAAGCAATAATATGCAAGTGCTATATTAGTATATTATTATAGTGTTATATTTCAATTTCACAAAGAAATGTGCAGCATTTTGTCCAAGCAATAATAAAAGGACACATTTAATTTATAATTTGTCTTAAATCTCATTTTGTAAAAAATAAAATCGTGACTCGAATCGAATCGTGAAATCAAAATCGTGAATCGAATCGTGAGTTGAGTGAATCGTTACATCCCTAGTGTATACATTTTATTATTGCAATAAAAATTCCATTACCATAAAATAAATCTAATTTTTCTGGTTAAACTTTGAAAACCATCTACTAAAGTACATTTTAAGAAAGAAAAATAGGGCCTAGTAGCATTAAATACATATATCCACTAAAATATGCCTAATGGTTAATGGTATCTTACAGAAACCATATGCTGGTGACTGTCCACCATTCAAATATAAATAAACAGGGCTCCAGACTGTGACTAAAATAGTCGCATTTGCGACCAAAAATATTAATTTGCAAGTGTAGTTTTTGCTGAGGTCACCACTGGCGACTATATATATTTACGTTATGACTTAAAGATTTGCATGTAATGCCTTTTTTTCCAGATTGTTTTGCAATCGCATCATTTGCTATGTTCACATATTAAACTGAGACGATGCGCATCAAAGTTTTAGTGGAAAAAAAGAGTTTCAAACAGTCCTCATCTCTGTCGCACACGAGAGAGATCGAAATGACGGAGACATGCAAGTAAAAGTGCACAAAAAAGCAGAGTCTATTTTGTGCACAACTTGAACAAACTACAACAGGTAAAGCTGTCAGCTGTGTGGATATTGGCAATATTGTTAACAATTCTCGTTTATAATCATTACTAATATGGCTTCTTCAAGATATTAGTCTATATGCTGTGTTCTGTTAATGCGTGAACTTCATATTTGAAGCACACTTGCCGTCCATTAATCTCAAAAAGCTTTGTTACTTTTTAATAAACAAACTTTATCAGCTTTAAAATTATGCCAAATTCATAATGAAAGGCGCGATCGCTTTAGCGCCTCAGTTCAAGCGGCAATTGAACCCATTATATCTTTCTCAACAATTCTTGTTTAATAATATTTATTATATGGCTTCTTCAAGATATTAGTCTATATGCTGTGTTCTGTTAATGCGTGAACTTCATATTTGAAGCACACTTGCCGTCCATTAATCTCAAAAAGCTTTGTTACTTTTTAATAAACAAGGTATCTGCTTTAAAATTATGCCAAATTCATAACAAAATTCAAACAATAAATACAGTTTTGGCGCTCTTTAATGCGGCAGGCGCGATCGCTTTAGCGCCTCAGTTCAAGCGGCAAGTGAACCCATTATATCTTTCTCGGTCGCTGTGATTTTGCCAAGTAAGACATGTTCCTGGATCACCATCTTTTGTTGATCCTGGATCAACATAACTGTCCAAAAATATAGACTTAACCCAATCCCTACCCCTAAACCT
>NW_015542408.1:3021985-3034196 GCF_001515605.1 Sinocyclocheilus anshuiensis | reverse complement strand
TTTTGTGCACAACTTGAACAAACTACAACAGGTAAAGCTGTCAGCTGTGTGGATATTGGCAATATTGTTAACAATTCTCGTTTATAATCATTACTAATATGGCTTCTTCTTCTCAAGATCTTATATGCTGTTCGGGTTAATGCGTGAACTTCATATTATTTGAAGCACACTTGCCGTCCATTAATCGCAAAATGCTTTGTTACTTTTTAATAAACAAAGTATCAGCTTTAAAATTATGCCAAATTCATAACAAAATTCAAACAATAAATACAGTTTTGGCGCTCTTTAATGCGGCAGGCGCGGTTGCTTTAGCACCTCAGTTCAAGTGGCAAGTGAACCCATTATATCTTTCTCTTCTACTATAGTACATAATGAACATGAATTAACATCAAAACGTAGCCCATTTTATAAGAAAGCCTACAGTACAACTTACTGAAATGTCTCATGTAAAAGCCCATTCAGTGTCTCAAACTGCGGAAAACGTGTAAAGCTTGTAAACATTGCAACGTAGGATGTTATATGGCGTGAGGACACGCCTTCTGGAGGGGGGTGTTATGTCAGACTCTGTTCCATGTTTTGTGTGTGTCCTGCTCCCCATGTGCCTTCCCATGCCCTTATTTGGTTAGTTTCCTGTTCCTCCCCTGATTAGTGTTTCATTGCTCCCAGGTGTGTCTCGTCATCCCCTCCTCCTGTGTGTATAAATAGTGTTCCCAGTCCCAAGTTCTCTGTCCGCTGTTAAACGTCTTCCTGAGTTCGTCTCCCTTGGTTGCTGTAAATAAAGTCTTGGTAAAGTATTCTCCAGCGTCTCCTCGTTCCTCGTGTGTGTGCACCGTGACAGTAAGACATATGACAACATTTATAGGATGCACTGAGGAGCCCAAACTACACTCAGTGGCCACCAAGTGACGCTTATGGTCCATGATATTTGTACAGATTCTGTGTCATGAACAATTCTTTGTGACTATATATTTCAAGTTGGAAAAGACGTTTAGTTCCCAATTTAAGTGAACCTTAGTTCCCAGGTCATCTACAAGATCGCTTAAAATGCTGATAAATTCAAGAAAAGATCAGACAAACACATGAACGTATAATTGAAATGTTAAAAAATAATAATAAAATAAATAAAACACGTTTATTCTGTGGCACCTAAAAAAAAATTTTGGCACCTACATTTTTTCTTATAGGAGCCAATGGCTCCTTACACGATTTTTTTGTTTGGAGCCCTGAATAAATAAATTGAAAATTTTCAATGACTAATACAATAATGTCCATTTACATAAAACTAACCAAATGAGGTCAGCTTGTTTAACTGGATTTTGTCATTGTAAATCATTATAAATATGGAAAGAACAGCCCCATTATTCAGTCCATTAGTCATTCAGGCAGATCACCGGGTGAATTTTAAAAGTATGTAGTTTAGTATTTCTCTATTGTGCATTTCTGCCCACAAACATATTAGACCAAAAACATTATGTCAAACAAAAACAAAAGGACTTGGTCAGAGGTAGACAGGAAAACTGCATGCATTAAGAATGCATTAAAGGGGTCATATGACTTCTAAAAAGAACATTATTTTGTGTATTTGGTGTAATGAAATGTGTTTATGCGGTTTAAGGTTAAAAAAAACATTATTTTCCACATACTGTACATCATTGTTTCTCCTCCATGCCCCACCTTTCTGAAACTGATTGGCCAGCTATCCAGTGCGTTGTGATTGGCCGAATTCCTCAAGCGTGTGACGGAAATGTTACATCCCTTACCATATTGTGATGCCTGCGGCAACCACATGTGATGACCCCGGGCTGGACTCCGCTTCGTCCACGGTGAAAGTCGCTCCGGCGATCAACAGCGCGAAGTTGATATATTTCCTCAGCGACCAGAACGGATCAGCTCTAGGCATGACGAAGCGGATATCGTCCACTTTTGGAAGGCCAAACAAAAGTGTTTTTGTTAGTAGTAGTTAAAAGTAGTTTTGCTTTCACAACGAAACACAGCATCTTAACGACATGGCGGCAGCAACCATACTACAGCGAGAATAAAAGTTACGCCTTCTTTCTTTGCGTGAACATTTGGGCGGCATTATGCAAATCTTCCCACATCGTGACGTAGACATGTGGGGGTGTGTTAGAACGAGCCGTTTTAGGTAGGCGTGGTTGACTCTTAACTTTTATAAAGAATATCTCTTTGGATTTGAGACTTTAGTCTTTGCAACTTTACAGATCTTCTTTATGCACCAAGAGCTTGTAACACTTCAAAGAGAAAGGAAAAATTGAAATCGCATCATATGACCCCTTTAATAAACGTGGAACACAAAGGCTCTGGATTTCACATGCCGCCCAAATAATGCAGAGTTTGTCAGACACAGCAAATTTTTTGCCACATAAATACTTCAAAGCATTTCAGTCTTGATGAAAAACACACTAAACCCCAGTTCCAAAGGGGGCAATGCAATCCCAACCACATACTATACTGCAGACCTGCCTATGTTCAAGACAAAAGCTTGCCCCAACCTGCTGGGTATTTCTTCCCTGCGAGAGGTTTGTATAAAAGCTTTCAGTGGTTTTCAGAGTGAGGTAAGGTACACCTTTCTGCTTCACACTTCCCTTTAGTCTGCCACATGACTCCAGGCCGAGTGGCCAAACAGGTTTTCTTAAGCTGTGTAAGCAGCCCAGTTGACAGACTTCCCTCGCAAGAGCTCATTGCGATCAAACAGGTGGTCGGGCTCAATTGTGTTTTATGAAGTGCTCACTTAACTAGGTGTATTCTCACTGCATTGCATCAAAAGAGAGCTGCTGTAATTCTGCACGTTTCAACATGACACCAGTTGCTTAAATCAATACTTTTGCTTGCCAAATAAACTTAAAATGCATGCCACATAAACCAACCTCTTGATTGGAATGATAAGAGGAATGGTTTAAACTACTCATTAGAAATGGTCCAAGACTATTTGCTAGATTTCTGTGGCGTAACTAAAATAACTTGTCTAAACACCAAAAACTTCATTTGTATGTAATCACTATACAATTATGGTATGCCTCTGTATCACACTAACTAATCTAAGAGTCATTTACTGGTCAGGTTGGTGTTGAACTTTCCAGGCTGTGTATTGCAAAATGTATGTTCGCTTTAAAACAGCTTCACGCATGTTCTGCAGCTCTCCAGTTGTTCACAAAGATATGACTGAAATCTAGATTTAAAGACCTTCCAGAAAACAATGTGCCACCTTGACTACATTGACCCACCTAAAATAAAACAACCTGAAAAAGTAAAAGCAAATGAATCTGAGTGGAAAAATAAGGCTTGCGGATCAGCCCACTGTTGGTAACAACTGACCTGTTAAAAACAAGCTAGGCTTCAGATCAAAATTTGGCTGCAAGCTTGACTTCAGGAAGGCAAACTTGCACAGACTACAAAAAAAAAAATTTGAGATTATTTTTGTATGACTGATTTTTGGTATAGATCATGTTTCTAAGTGTCTAACAATCACGTGTCTGACAACCAACAAATGCCTATAACAAAAAAATAAATACTTGTAAGTAACTTTTAATTTAGATAAACAACGAAATAAGCAAATTAATATACTTAAGCTATTGTCAAAATTAGTTACATTTTTTTTTTTTTTTTGAGACTGAGGTGCTGGCGTCAACACCTTTCGCAGGGACAAAGTTCATAAGTGTAATCAAGTAGTTAAACATTATACATTCTTTGCCACTTTAGTGTCTCACTCACCTCCAACAACTTGCCATGTTTTCTCAGGTCAACTAATGGACATGATGTGTTTGCATTAAATGATAGCAATTAGGTAGAATGATCTCTATAGAAGTCAGAATCATACATATTTCAGCATGTATTTGTGGTCATATTCTCAAAATATGGCTTATGATGGGTCTAATTCAGCATATTTGCCTACATTCTCATTTGTATGTAATCTGAAAGACTTCAAGAGTCAGAAAGGCTTTTGAAATGTGACTGAATGAAAAAACTATTTACCTAGAACCATTATAGCTCTGTATATCTGAAGTAGCTTAAAACTCTTTACAATGTCGAATAAAAGAATAAAAACAAACCTGAAACTTAAATTAAAAGAAATACAATAAATAACAGAGAAAACAGGAATAGGCCATTGCACCAAAAAAAAAAAAAAAAAAGTCGACAATAAAGTCATTAATTACGGACCACAGGTTAAACATGAGTAATTTGCACTTACTTATACCCTTTTAAAAAGACGTCACTGAAATTATACAAATAGATTAAATTAGATAAAAAAAAAAAGAAAAAAAAAATCATAAAAAATAAATATAATATTGAGGCGTCTAACCTCGTTAGCACTAAAGCTAACTGACAGAAACGCCATCACATACATCTGCTCTTTAAAGGAGAGCAAAATAAGAGTACTTAAAGGGTTATATGCACTTAAATACACATGCATAATCAATAAATCAACCAAAATAAGTCATTTAGAGTATATAAAAAGATGTAGGTCCTGTTTTGTGGGTGTTTAAATGCTAGTTCCGCTCAGCATATGCCAAACCGAGTCAACAGGAAAAAACAGAGAATAAATGCTACATTTTCATCACTTTAGATGCAAGTTAAAGCCATTGAAACTCAGTTAACGCCACATATAAAGGTATTTATGACTGACACGTAGGAGTAATAAGCCAAACATAAGGAAATAGAAGATTGAAAACTGACCTGAGCAAAAATAGAATAAAAGTCGAAACAGAGAGGTGAACTGACTTGCTGAAAGGGGAAACTCTTCGTCGCCTTGTGTATTTACTGGGGTGAATTCATCTTATCTTGTCATCATTTTGAAGTCGTGTGTCCTCCAGGACTCAACGCTTCTCGTCTGCGCGCGCGTGTGTGATCAAATCAGGTGAGCGCGCAGCGGGCACTGCCTCATATATGGCGAGCACGCGCATAAAGACACGCGCGCGAGCGTGCACGAATCCACCCAGTACAGCTTGGGATGGGCAAGTTTTTTTTTTTTTTTTATTGCATACATTTTTGGAAGATTTTGCGGGAACAATTAATAACATATATACTTATTAGTAGTAATAAACCATAACAATTTACAAGAAAATATAATTATTATCATTATTCAGTCTTTTATATTCAGTCAATTATTAAAGTCATTATTAAAATAAAGTACATTTTCTGTCCAGTAGGATGATTTGATGATTTTTAAATATAGAAATAAGCCCAAAATAGTAAAATAAAAAAAAGTTGAGAAAATCAAATAAATGAAAGCTGAATAAATAAGCTTTCCATTGGTATATGGTTTGTTAGGATAGGACAATATTTGGCCGAGGTAATTAAAGCAAAAGGAGCCCCTACCAAGTATTGAGTACATGTACAGTAAATGAACCTACTTTCCAGAAGGCCAACAATTCACTAAACAATTTTTTTTTTATTGGTCTTATGAAGTATTCTAATTCGTTGAGATGGTGAATTGGTGGGTTTTTGTTAAATATGAGCCAAAATCATCACAATTAAAAGAACCAAAGACTTAAACTACTTCAGTCTGTGTGCATTGAATTTATTGAATACACAAGTTTCACAATTTGAGTTGAATTACTGAAATAAATGAACTTTTCCACGACATTCTAATTTATTGAGATGCACCTGTATTTACAGTAGGAAATTTACAAAATATCTTCATGGAACACGATCTTTACTTAACATCCTAATGATTTTTGGCATAAAAGAAAAATCGATCATTTTGACCCATACAATGTTACTTATGACTGTTTTTTTGGTCCAGGGTCACATATACTTTGTTTTTTTTTTGCGGTTATTTATTGGTTTGTTAACAATTGCATTGTTTTGGACTTCTGTTTCTATAAGTAATTAAACAATACAAATCTATAGCAAACTATCATTGAATCACAAAAATCAGTGATGACAAAAATCATTAAAATCACCCTATTGGACAGATAAGAATACCATATTTGAGGAATCTCACACATTTTATGATAGAACATAAGTTTAAACCAGAAAATACACTATATATATGTATGTAATATAATATGAGTGGGTTAATATAGCTTTTATGATGTAAAATACACAGAAACACAATCACGACACAAAGGAACATTCTTGAAATTTGTGCACATTAGTTATACAATGCTGGAGGTTTCATCTGTGGGTTGCAACAGGGTTCAACTCTTTGAAGAGTCATCAGGTGCTTTAGGCACTACATAAATAGACCTCTGCATAATTGAGGTCAGGTCTATTAGATTTCTGTCTGTGCATCTCTGACAGACTGTTTCCATGATTAAAAATGTAACACTGCCTTGACTTCAGTTTACGCTGCTGTTATTTTATTTATATTAGGAGCTGGCAGTAAAAGTGTAATACACACGTCTCACAGAGGATTGTCATTACATGCACACCACTCAGTGTTTACATCTGTTTGTTTCTTTAATCATGGAATCATTAAACCAAGAAGAATCATCTTTTGGCACTGGTTACAGATCATAGAATCCTATTTTATTCAGTTCTAATTTCACATGAATTATGCACTATTCTTGACTGGCCAATATCACATTCCCTACTATGACCACCACCGTTATTCTGAGTAGCATCATAAATATAGCGGACTTTGCAAGTATATAATCAATGGTACTTCAGTATCATATATCTCGCATATCAATATAAAATTCATCTTGCTAATTTTCTGTTAAATATTTCTTTCCTTTAAACCCCATCATTGACCCTTATCACAACCTAACCCTTCCTGGATAGTAACAGGCCCACCTAGAGGTGGCAAAGCTAACTACAGCATTGAGAAAAACAGTATTTGCATGCAAATTCATATCACTCTAACATCTGTAGTAAATATAAACTCTTACTGACACGCACAGTGTTTAAAAAAAGATGATTGCTGGAGGTAAAAAAAAAAAACATTGTTAAAAAACTTGTCTATGACAGAATCTGCAGTATGATTTCACTGCAGTGTCTCCACATTAACAGAGTTGAGGGTGACATCATTGAAGATACTAAGAGCTCTGATCTGGTTGAGCTCACGGGTCCGATGTTTGAATTCCAGAAGGTGCACTTTGTTCACAGCCACTCTGAATTCAGTGTCAGTGCATAAGATCTTCAGCTGGAATTCAAAACAAATTTAATCAGTTGCAATTGAACAAGCATGGAACAGAGCATGTAATTTTGACCAAACATGGCAGGAGACAAATGCATAACCTTGCAAAATTTTTAGTGATGCTATTTCAGGACCTCTTTTTCTGCTTTTACACACTGACATCCAGTTATCTGATACCTTAGACATTCTCTAATGTCTTTAAACACAATGAGGGCCTGACAGTAAATATTTAAGACATTTGTTTAATCTAAATAAAACCACCAAGATGAAAAAGAAACAAAATTGTTTGGTGCCATGCTCACCTCAAAAGGCTTTCCTGGGACAAAAGGGAAGGAGGGGAGCTCGCGCTCTTCTCTGCCCCACTGGTTTCCAATCATGCTGTTTCGTACAATCACTTGCTTTCCACCTTCATTGAAGCGAGGGTTTAGATGAAACACAATGTCGTTGCCTTTGTTTAAATTAACTGTGAAACTAATTGGGAGAGAAAATATAAGAATACACATAAAAAACAAAGGGGACATCACAAATAAGAAGCTTGTGATAACTGTTATATAATAACAATGAAATCAAAACTGGCCACGTGCAATTTCTTAAAGTAGTTTCGCTTTCACAACGAAACACAGCGTCACACACGGCAGGCTAGAGTGAGCAGAGGCCGGCTTGAGTGAGCGGCGGCCGGTGGGCTTGAGTGAGCAGATGCCGGCTTGAGTGAGCGGCGGCGGGTGGGCTTGCGGCAACCACATGTGACGACCGGCGATCCACAGCGCGAAGTTGATGTATTTCCTCAGCGACCAGCACGGATCAGCTCCAGGCATGACGAAGTGATATCGTCCACTTTTGGAAGGTCAAACAAAGTAGTTTTGCTTTCACAACGAAGCACACAGTGCCTTCACGACATGGCGGCAGCGGCAACAACAATACTACAGCGAGAATAAAAGTTACGCCTTCTTTCTTTGCGTGAACATTTGGGCGGCGTTGTGCAAATCTTCCCACATCGTGATGTAGATATGTGGGGGGGTGTTAGAACGAGCCGTTTTAGGTAGGAGTGGTTGACTCTTAACTTTTATAAAGAATACCTCTTTGGATTTGAGACTGTAGTCTTTGCAACTTTACATATCTTCTTTATGCACCAAGAGCTTGTAACACTCCAAAGAGAAAGGAAAAATTTAAATCGCATCATATGACCCCTTTAATTTAACTTTATTTAATACTAGTTCTTGATCTCACTGTGAACAGTTCATCAGTGCACATTATTTACAAGCAAAATGTTTGTCTTTGTAATCTTACCAAAATGTATCAACACAATTTATTATGTACTTTATCATGTATATTAAACTTATAAAAATTTGTAGACCTAAATTTAAACGATGTATTTAAACTGCATATAAAATTTCCATTCATGTGGATTACAGTTTTAACATAAACTAATTAATAAACTTAATGTGATGCATATTTGTCAGTCACACAAAAATAAGTATGATTTCTGTAATAGTACTAATAATCTTTTTTTGTTTTGTTTTATTAGAACTAATAATAGTATCAGTAATTAGTTTTATTAGGGCTAACAGTACTAATAATAGTACTAATGTGTTTTAAAAACACAATAACCATGTTTATATATTTATTTATCATAACTGAACAATTGAATATTGCTTGTTCCACAGCTAGCCATATTTTAACGGTATTCATACTTTTTAACTCAATGAGTGTAATTGTTTTTACAGAGAAACATTTACGCTGAATAAAAGCATTTTGAAAAACTATTGAAATAAAATAGACAGATTGAAATAAAATAAATGCAAATAGTTAATAATAAACCAGTGCAGAAATCTTACCTATTTCATTTTTGTATGACATATATGCATCACATGTTTATTAGTTTATGTAAAACTGTGTAATCCAAATGGATGAAATTTCATTTGCAATTCAATACATGAATCTTAAATTTAGGCCTAAATATTAATAAGTGCATGTACTGTATCGTTAATAACAGATGATTGCTAAACTGTTGTTTATTGTGTTGTTGTTCTTACTGTTTAGCATTAGGTTTGACCTCTCCAACGATAGTGATGAGCATCTTGTTATAGGCTCCACTTTGTAGCGGCAGGTCAAATGGCACAGTCTTCAAAAAAGGGCAATCTTAAAAAAAAAAAAAAAAAAAATGTAAATGCATGGTAAAAGGGCATAACTAAGAACCACTGCACTGTATTTAACACAGAACGTTCACTCAACAAAAATCTAAAAATGTGGAGTTTCACCAGCCATGGGTATTTAAACTGTATTCTACAGAACAAACAATATCATGGTTGTACAAATCCAAGAAGAGTGAAAACATCTTACTAGTGCTCTTGGAGCTTGGCCAGGAGCAGCATAAGGGCCGGTTTGTGGTGCAGGTCCAGGCCACCCAGGAGCGGTAGGCTGCCCAGGCTGTCCAGGCCATGCTGGTTGGTTTGGCTGCGCAGGCCAGGTGGGGTTAGCAGGCTGACCAGGCCAGGTGGGGTTAGCAGGCTGACCAGGCCAGGTGGGGTTGGCTGGTTGGCCGGGCCATACTGGACCTCCTGCCTGCTGATTATTTTGCTGTGGGAAGTCAAGGGCATCTGAAAGCTGAAACGGAGTATAATGGAAATTATAACATGATATTTGTTGTGCTACATTGGATAAACAGAATTACTGAGGTGATAAAAACGGTACTTACATCCATAATATCTGAAATCCAGACAAGAAGGCATTGTTAATTTTGCAAAAGCAATTTATTATGCACTGAGTTGGCCATGCTATACTGTTAAAATATGTTTTTTTTTATGAAAACATTATTTTATTAAATTAAAGTTCATCCAAAATTTAAAATTTGCTGAAAAGTTACTCACCTTCAGGCCATCCAAGATGTAAATCAGTTTGTCTCTTCATTTGAATTATTTAGAGAAGATTTTGCATGGCATCGCTTTCCAGTGAATCCTCTGCAGTGAATGGGTGCCGTCAGAATGAGATTCCAAACAGCTGATATAAACATCACAGAAATCCACAACACGACTCCAGTCCATCAATTAATGTCGTAAAGATATTCGTCGTTAAGATGTTTTTAACATAAAATTGTTGCTTCCCTCTAAAATATGAGTCTTCTATCCATAAAATTGCTTTCTCCATTCAATGAAAAAGTCATCTCGTCTGAATCAGGACAGAAATATGCACAAATCAAGCACCATTTACAAGTGAAAACAGTTCTAAACAAATATGTTTTTAATGTGCGAGGACAACATGATGGACTTTTTCACTGGAGGAAGCGTTATTATGGATTGTGGACTGGTATTTTGGCCAGAAACAGTTTGAAGTTAAAAACATCCTAATTATGGATTTATTACAAACATGCAGCTTTTCCCTTCACAAGAAGTTAACTGATGAACTTGAGTCGTGTTGTGGATTGTTATGATGTTTTTATCAGCTGTTTGGTCTCTCATTCTGACGGCACCCATTCACTGCAGAGGATCCATTGGTGAGCAAGTGATGTGATGCTGAATTCCTCCAAATCTGTTCTGATGAAGAAACAAACTGTTCTACATCTTGAATGGCATGAGGTTAAGAAATTTTTCAACAAATTTTCATTTTGGGGTGAACTATTTCTTTAAGCAAATTCACAATTCTGAATGCACAAGGTCAATCTTTCAACTAAAACATAGTCTCTAACATATAAACTAAGGTTAATAAGGGGGCATTTGAGTGATAAAAGTAAAGCGGTTTTTGAAAACACCAATCAATTTTTGTCAATGTTTGTTTTAAAAATGATATAAATTGTATTACTGGTTTCCTGGAGTATATTACTTGCTCCCATGAGCTGATGACTCACTCATCCATGAAACCACCCACCACACCCATTGCACTGTATGAATGGTGAGCCGGAGGGGATGATTACAATAGCAGATAATGCAGTGTTATTAAAAACCCTGTGTGAATCGTAATAAATGCATACTCTTCTTAACAGAGAGGCATGTTAAATGAAAGAAAGTTCCCTTGAAATGGCTTAGGGTGCATCATAACTTACACGGCTAACATGTTTCAGCTTTTAAAGTAAGAATGTGGAATATCTGTACAAAAGTTGCACGCAAGCATTCATTTCTACAACCTCAGATCCCCTACAGCAAAAGTTTATTATTGTGCAATCTGCATTTGATTGCCACTTGAACACTGCAAGTTTAGACGCGTCAGTAGGCCTGTGGATTTCCCTGGGCCTGTGAACCACACAAAGGCCTGTGTTTAAAACTAGCAAAAGTACAATCTTTCTTTCAAAAGTGAATATGAAGACTGATTTGAAGATCAAGAGAAACTTTCAGTCAGGTGTATAGATGTTTGACTGATAGTGTAAGAAGTACATATGTCACTGATTCATGTTAGCATGGTAATGTTTATGTCATACTGATTCACTTTTTACTAGTTAAAACATGAATTTAGGCCTGTGGATTTCACTGGGCCTGTGAAACACCCAAAACTAGCAAAAGTAAAACTAAACTATTTTTGTATATCTGTAAAAATCTCAATATGTCTTTCATGTCAACATGACAGGACCACTTTCTGTTTGCATTGGCAAAACTCATCGGCCACACACATCGCTCGCTATGCAAACACAAACACCAAATTCAAATATATTAATCCTGAAGCTGCTTAGAAAGTTTTGAAAATGAGAAAAAAAGCAAAAAAAAAAAAAAAGGCATATACCTGTATTTGTGCAGTTGGTGTCACACAGGTGCTGTTCTGTAGAAGCAGTGGGTATACAGACAGGAATTCCAGGTGAAGTTCATAAATACACTCTCACACCCCAGAAACCCCTCCCCAACTCTTCTGAGAGGAGACCACACCCACACGATACAATCACATGGCCTGATTTCATAGGGAAATATGATCAGTCAGAGGAGAGGCGAGACTATGAATAAAGTTTTTAACAAGTATGCTGAAACGTTCTTATCTGATTGAGTTAATATTGGCTCTTCACTATGTTCTGGAGGTTATGCACCTCAGTTCATTTGAGGTGCTTAACCTCCGGATTACACATGTGTTTTAAGGATGTGTCTGAGGAATTCAAGGAGTTTCCTTTTTTTTTTTTTTTTTTTTTTGTTTGTGTTA
>NW_015542408.1:3012766-3021933 GCF_001515605.1 Sinocyclocheilus anshuiensis | reverse complement strand
TTAGGGAATCAAGGGGTTTTCTTTTTTTTTTTTTTTTTTTTTTTTTGGTTTGGTTGAACAAAAGAACTGATAAATGAAAAAAGCCAAGTTGCCTTGGCAACTAGGCAAGGATTGGAAGAGCTGTTCATAGTTCAAAACATATGTAGAGTTGCATAGTAACTGGCATTACAAGGCTGTTTATATACAATGGACACACCTATTGAGTCAATATTGCTACTTTTCCCCCACATTTTGGAATAGTACTGAAATAACCAAAAGCTATACAAATTGCAGTATTGTGACCAAAAATATCTAACAAATAAAACCTAAATAATATTTTAGCTTGTTTAAATTCACCACCCTTTGCCTAGATTGCAGCTTTGATTACTCATGTCAGTCAAATTTTTGTAGTGCATCATGGGATACTTGTTAAACAGTATTGAAGGAGTTCCCATGTATGTAGGACATGCGAAAACGGCTTTTGCTTCACTATATGGTGGTCCACCTCATCAGATTAAAAAAATAAAATAATAATAATAATAATAAATTCATCCATCCATTCATTTTCCAAACCGCTCATCCTATGTCAATGGAATGCTGGAGCATAATAATAATAATAATTTTGTGGTAACACCTTACAATAAGGTCCCATTAGTTAAGACATAAACTAACATTAACTAACAATGAGCAATACATACGTTACAGTGTGTATTAATATTTGTTAATGTTACTTAATAGAAATACAACTGTTAATTGTTAGTTCATGTTGCTAATATTATGACAACTTTTTTTAATAATGTATTGGTAAATGTTGAAATTAACATGAACTAAGATGAATAAATGCTTTGGAAGTATTTTCCATTGTTAGTTCATGTTAACTAATGTTAACAAATAGAACTTTTAAAGTGTTACTAATTTTGTAAACAAATTCAGGCAAAGGCACAATTTATATTCACCTATAAAACTAATTTTAAGAAAGATTTAGATCAAAACGATTTGACGATCAAGAGAAACATTCAGTCAAGTGTATCCAGACGTTTTACTGGTACTGTAAGTGTGTATATCACTGATTCATGTTAGCATGGTAATGTTTATGTAATGCTAATTCAGCTTCTACTTAAAGTTAAAACAATAATTCTTAATTCTTCATGAGTGAACTATGAAGTTATAATCATACATGTTACCTTATTAATCATTAAATATTAATGGAAGGCTGTATTTGTCAGCAGCTTATTCTGTGTTCTGATTAAATAATGCATGGCAATCGGAGCCAGCCTTAAATCAATTATAAATGTTACATTTTATGCATGGAGCAACTAGAGAGGGCAAGATGATGAATAGATTTCTGATATACAGAACTGATTTTAATTTATATTAATTTATCATTTAAAATCAATTTTTAACCAAAATATATTTCATATAAATCCTACTGTCTTAAAAGGACAGTCAAATTAACATTGTATTGTACTGGTGTATTATATTTTACATTATTATATTGTACATTTAAGATGACATGACTGAGGATAAGAAACAATATGAAACCTCAGTATAGCATTTGGTTTATCCATTGTAAAAAGACTATATCCATGGAGGAAAAAGTCTTCATAGGATATAATCATCAATAATCTAGATTTCATTTCATTTCTATTCAGTGCAGTATTTGAAAGTGAGTGCACTGCATAACCACTAGATGGCGTGTTTACTCTGTAAATAAGCATCAGTGTTGTACGATTATACTAATGTGGATTTGTTTAAAGCCTTTGTTCAAATATGCCACAGCATTTTCCAGACAGCCGTAAACGCCTTAATTTGGCATCAATACAAATCAAACACAGGCTAATGTTCATGAACAAAGCTTCAATCACTCTAGAATGCTTGTACAACTTACAGCAAACCACATGCTTCCCAAATTTTCTGTATATTTAATCAAGATGTTTAACAGGAAATATGATCTATCTTACATTATGCAGGGTGTAAATTTTTTACAAAATGGTTCACTGACATCTATAACAATTTTTTGGCCGGCAGGGAAATGTTTATATTATCTGTTTTATTAACACTAGGGGTCAATCAAGGACTGTAAAGCAGTGGGTTCAGAGGTCATAAGGTGATTGGTTGATAGGGGTGAGGGGTCAAATGTGTGTTGACCAATATTGACAACTGATTAAGCTTGATAAGGTAATAAGTCTAAGAACCTAATAAACACAAGAACAATTCTTGGTGTGGACGTTTATCCTTACTAAGATGTTCTGAGCAGACATATTTAAAAGAAAAAAACGATGGATTTCTCAGATATTGGCCAATGTCTTTCATTAATGTCTTGCTTTATTTGTCAACTTTTGTACTATGTTCATTATATGTTGAAATCCAATATTTTGTTTAGTATTGCAGATAATTACATTGAAATCTTAGCTTATCATCATTGGGATCATCAGCACCTGCCTTTATCAGAACATTCAGGAATTTCACACTGTTTATAAAGTCTGTGTAACTGGATCCGGTAGGATCTGGCAGAGCCGTTGCGAAGAATTGCCTGTGAAAGCGATTAGTGTAGTCTAGGAACGCTTTACTGTATATTTTTGGACAGTATCACTGCAGTTGTGAAAACAGGAGAGAATGTGAATATTTTTCAAATGGAAAAGATGCAGCTCTCTATGTACTATTATTTATGAGCTAATGTTTAGGGATCTGCTTGTTTTGTAGAGCATTCCTCCAAAATACCCCCTACCAAACAGCTTTATTGGAATTTCCTATAAGCGTCTTTCTGAGCACTAGTGTAAAGAGGGCATGTTTGTTTAGGCTTGTTTGATTATCTGAACTATTACGCCATGTCAACAAGCAGCGTCTAATTGTTTTGTGCGAGAGCTCTCTTATCTGTCCCAGCAGAATTTTTTTATTCTTGATCTCATATCTGAATTATGAGCCTCATCAGGTCTGCTCTACCCCCACCACAACTGCACAAAAACCTCCTTGCATACACGTAGCTGGCCTCGTAAATGCAATATTCGCTCTCTCTTTGTCATTCCCTGAAATTGCTCTCTGTTTTGCTGGAAGGTCATTTATTTATGTGCTCTTACAGTCAGCAAGAACAGAAAGAGCTTTCTGATCCCTGCACCTATAAACCAAATGCAATCTTGTTCCCACAGCATTTTTTAGATATAAATGATACTATATACATCAAGTCAAGTGGATTGCTAATTTTTGAGGTAATCAGAATTACATGTTAGTGGATAATAAAACAGGTCTATCTAGGGAACAGCTTGTGGCTCTTTTGACTTAGGCTATTAAGCATTGGCCAAAACACCATATCAACCACCTAGCAATGCCATGTCAACACCCTGGTGACCGACTATAACACTCTAGCATCATGGCAGTACATTTTATACTACTGTTTATAGTTTCGGGTTTGACTGATTGATTTATTTATTCATTTATTTGAAAGAAATTAATACTTTTTTATTTAGCAGGGATGCATTAATTTGAACAAAAGTGACAGTAAAGAGATTTATCTTTTTATTTATTATTTATTTATTGTTTCTATTTAAAAAATGTTGTTCTTTTGATTTTCTATTCATCAAAAAATCCTGAAATAAAAATCATGGTTTTCACAAAAATATTAAAGGGGTCATAGGATGCTACATGCACTTTTACAAGTTGTTTGAACTGAAATGTGTGTTGGTGGTGTGTGTACACAACCACCCTATAATGATAAAAATCCACCCAGTGTTTTAAAAAAAAATCTGGTTAAATGTTTTCCCCTTTCTAAAATCACTACCATTAAGAAATTTTAACCAAACTATGTTACAGACTTTTCATTAAGACCCCAAAGAATCATATCAACTTGTGGAAAATGGGCATCCTATGACCCCTTTAAATGGCACAACTGTTTTCCTTAATAATTGTAAGAAATCTTACTTAAGCAGCAAATCAGCATATTAGAATAATTTCTGAAGGATCATATGACACTGAAGACTGGAGTAATGGTGGCTAAAAATTCAGCTTTGCCAACACAAGAATAAGTCACACTTTAAAATACTTCAAAATAGAACACAGTTATTTTAAATTCCAATAATAATTTCAATACTACTGTTTTAGTGTATTTTTGTTCAAATAAATGCACCCTTCGTGACCTTAAGAGACTTCTTTCAAAAACAATGAAACATTTTTTTTTTACCAGCCCCAAACCTTTGAACAAGTAAAAAAAAAACAAATTTTCCCATTTTTTGACTTACAAAACATCATTGAGATCCAAATGCAAAAATAAAAAGCAGAAATGAAACCATAACACAAACACTGCACAAATCTTTGATTGCACTGATGTAGTTTATGAATTTAAATTAAGCTAATTTGCTCTTGATGATGTAGGAGGATTGTGATCGAGTGAATTAGAGTTGAAAGAAATTAGTTTGAAGCTTGTTTCCAAGACTGGAACGATAAAACGGGTTGGTTTATTTCTCCTTCAGAGATGGCTGAAAGGGCTTAACTAAACACGACATTCAATCTAATGCTTGGCTACTCTGTGTTCCTGTTGGAAGCCCGGCGTTTAATGGCAGAAGCAGACAGAACGCCTCTGCGGCATGAGGGGAACCCACATGATAAAGTCAAATGATCGTTGCAACTGAGAAACTAAACTAAAGGCGAATGCATTCTAAAGGCAGACGGTTCTCTCATCAGTGATGGCAATCAGACCTTCCACGGGCTGGAACCCATTCTGCATTTTTCATTTGCTGACCATTCACCTAAAAAACCACCATGACGCACAATTTATTTACCCTTTATGCATGATCAGCAGTGTCCCAGACTCAAAGCAGCAGTCTCGGCTTTGAAGAGAAGAGTAGAAGCATATTGTTGACCAAAGCTCCATAATTTTCAATGAAAACTGGTTTGCTAATGACAGTCGCACCTTTTAAGTTAGTTGGGTGAGATACTAAACAGAACAAAAACACCCTCAGTGCATGATTGAGAATTTGAAAAATTGACAAAACGACATTTCTAGAATGTTACGAGGTCACAAAAGCATGTTAAGGCAAAATACTTGACAGCACACGGCAGTGACAAACTACTTTTGCTTCTGCACAAGCTCTGGGAATGTTGAAAATGTCATCAAAATCATGCGTTAGCACTTACTCCTGCATCATATGATGATGGCATTTTTGTTCGCTCCTTCATAATGGGATGCTTCAGTCCTCAAGGTCTAGTTCCCGGCCTTTATTCAGGAGTGCTTGAGACATTTATGGCCTTGAATCCTGCAAAACAGTTTCAAAAGAACTAAACTGGAAGTATTTGAAGAGACTATTCATATTCTGATTAGTTAGAATAGATAATACTTTTAGGAAAACGTTAATTGCATTCATTGTTCATCTATTCATTCTTTAAAGAAAGAGTTCACACAGATATGACAGCTCTGTCATTTTTTACTCAACCTCATGTTGTTTCAAGGCCATATTCTATCATTTGTTCCGTGGAACATACTGTATATGAAATTTGAACAATATTCGTGCGGTTTTATTTTGCATACAAGGAAAATTCTTAGCGACCACGTCTATCAAGCTCCACAATGGACAAAAAACACAATTAAAGCACCATAATCCAAGAGTTCTGAAGCCATATGATAGCTTTGTGTGAGGAACTGAACACATACATATTTGTAAGCTACTTTCAAGGTGTTTTATCTCCATTTTGGAGCTTGACAGACATGTTCACTATGAAAAAAAAAACAGGTGCCATGCAAAAAATAAATAAATAAAATAAATCCAGAAAATGGATCTGAAATGTCATGAGAGTGAGAAAATAATTTTCACTTTTGGGTGAACAATTCCTTTAAAAGCCTGCATTTGATTATAATCTGTATTCATTACGATTGCATAAAAATAGTTTTCTCTCATTAACCACATACAGTAAATATCTGACACTTGATTGCACATTAAATACTGTAATCAACATATTTCTTGGCTGGAGACCGCAGTGACAAAGTCTCATTAATGAGCTTCACTGCTACGCATGTGAAGAGCAAATACTCATGCATCAACAGACAAAAACAAAGCTAACAAGCTGTCAAACAAAAGCAGTGGAGAGACAATCAAGCCGTCCAACTGTGTCTACATTCAAGGGCTGCAGCGAGGATTAAAACTGAGAGATTAAATTAATGCAAACATTTGTAACCCCAAAACCAGACAACAAAGAGCTGCTCTGTGGAGAACCCACTGCATGCCTATATATAGTCACATTTTCATGTTCAAAAATAAAATTTCAATGAATGACTAATTTGCTGTTTAAAACTCGTTATGAGTATCTGCATGAATAATTCCGTTTAGACAGTTCACAAGAATGTCCGTGGTATGAAAATGATCGCCGCAAGACGCTGGTGGAGTGAACAAGGCTTTATTGAATTGTGAGTGAGGACGCGGGCGCAGCTTCTTCTATTATATTGTATTATGCCAAATCCAGTTATCATAAGCGTCTTTGGACTTGTCTTTTCTACTTAATTTGACACTTGAGAAAGTTAATAAAGTGGCAATTTGCAGTTTAGGGGTAGCGATATCTTTATCTAATCTTAATTACAAGATTTGAATTAATTTCAATTTTTATTTATTTTTCGGTTTTTATTAGTTTAGATAGCAATATCTGGCAATACTGCATCGCCAGCACCTAAACTGACAGTAATCAAAAAAGCCCACGGACAGGATACCACATTCAGTAAAGAAAACGCAAAAAATCATGTTACTATCTGTCAGTAACGTTATCAACTCTATCAAATATAGTAGCATTTAAAACTAGTATACAGATCAGTAGAACAAGTAGGTTACAGAATAAAATTAAATATGCAAACACTAGCCATGAAGAAGTCTACGCTATTTCATTCAGTATAGTAGTTAAATTTTAAGAAAATCATGCTAAAACATTCATAAGAGCACTAGACAAAGTTTTCATCTATATAGCATTGGCTATTAATGAAAACTATAACATTAATATGTATTGTTGCATGAATAATAAACAAATGATAAAAATATCCATCCCTAATCTATAGTGAAGTATTAACAAATGTTGATGCAATAAATATGGTATAATTTAACGATGTTCATCCCTCCAAAACATAGAAAACATCTTTCACAAACATCTACATGTCTGTCTCTTTAAAAGTGTTCAGTATATAATATAATGAGTTGTATTTGTAGGGGTTATTATACTGTAGCACAATTCTTAACCCCACCACAGACCTCACTAATTTTCAAACCCTGGTTACGGCCATGCATGCACATACACACAGAGAGATAGAGAGCGAGCGGTCAATCAACCTGTCCAGTGTGCAGATGTCTTTCACAGATAAACCAAGGAGGCTGACTCATGTCACTGATGCTGAATGGGACGTCAGTCAGGGAACTGAGACTCTGAGATAGCCTATTATCTGCCTTTAACTACAAAAACACTGGACTACATTGGCTGGCAGTGGCCATTTCTTTGTAATGCTACACTAAGGAAACACACAGGGGGTTTGAGGAGGATGAACAATTATTGCTTCAAATTTTAGACACTAAGGCCGTTTTGTAGTTTGTTTGCTCAACTTAATGTTGAACATGAGCCATATCTACAGACCTATGTATATTTATCATAGAGAAAACCACCTAAAAAACCCAGTAACCAACCAGAACTACCAAGTAACACCCAGAACACCCTAGCAATTACCTAAAAAACCCTAGCAACCACCCATAACACCGTAGCATCACTGTGGCAGATTTTGCAGGGGCAAATTCACACTTCATATAATAAATCCACAAATCTGATTCTGCATTTAATTATTAGTGTCATTGTTAGTCACTGATTTTGAGATATTTCTCTGCTTAACACAATTAGATATCATTTAACACCAATTTGACCTCAGTCAACATATTCCATCAAAGCTGCTTGCCAGTAATGGAATTAGCAAGGGTACATGAGTCGTATCATCCTGGGTCGGCCGCAGTGACATGGCTTCCACTTAACCCCCATTGTTTTAGGAAATGGCATTTTCGATCAAATAAAGGGTGTCCCGAAAATGAACCCTAATCCTCAAAATGAAAAGGCACCCAAATGTTCAGCCATCAGGGCTCGCATGAGCGCTCTGATCCTTTAGGATTAAGACATGCAGCGCAGATCCAGCAAGCCTTGACCACATGGTGACAAAGAGGCATCCCTGCACTGCGCTGACAGGTTCCTGCTCTCGGGAGCATGTGTTTGCGTAGGTGTGTGTGTAGCGCTCGTATCAGTGTCAACTCCTTTGTCCCCTAAGGCGACACGCACATGGAACATTTAGCTTGGAACGAATGATTCATGTGTAGTTTTTAATAGTGTAATGAAATCATCCCCTTTGAGGAGGAGTGCCAAGAGGTGGCAAGAAGAAAAAATATAACACACAAACACGCATATGAAAAATATTTTATACCAATCAAAAACCATATACAATGTATAAATATTTCTAAAATCTCACTGGATGATTGTTTGAATGAATGAATGAATGAATGAATGAATAAAAATAGTAATTTAGGTAACTTCAATTTTAAAATATCAGATTACAATATAAAATCGCATTCAAACATGTTAAAAATCCAAAATATAAAATGGATAGTTCCAACTCAAAAATCTGACTGGATGGATTATATTTCAATATAAAATCATAAAAATATCACAAATATATTACTCATAAAAATATGATGTCAGATTATACGTTTATATAAAACAATAAAAAATATATACAAATAATTTTAAATATTTAAAAACCAAAAACCTTCTAGAATGGATAGTTCTGGATGGATAATGCAACAATTAGTTAAAAAATATATTATATATAAAAATAACTGAGTTATTTTTATATTTTTATGTAAATATAATAATATAATATAATATAATAAGTCTGATTATATGTTAATATAAAACCATAAAAATATAATAAAAATAATAAAAATTGCTTTTAAATATTTAAAAAATAAAAAAATTCATAAAATGGATAGTTCCAACTCTAAAATGCAACTGACTCAAAGTCATTTTGAAATATCCAATAATGGCAACTGTCACAGCTTCTTATTGCTTTAAAGGTGGGGTAAGCGATTTTTCAAAAACGCTTTAGAAAACTGATTCGGGCCGACTAGCAAAACAAACTCGTAGCCAATCAGCAGTAAGGGGCGTGTCTACTCATGATGTGGAGGAGAGAGAGT
>NW_015542408.1:3000748-3012367 GCF_001515605.1 Sinocyclocheilus anshuiensis | reverse complement strand
TACACTGGACGCGACAAAGCGACCATTGAAAATCATTTGAAATTTGTGTCAATACGTCATAAATAGAACGCAGTTTTCTGTCAGGGATTTGTCGTGTCGTGCCATGTTGCATCCAGTGTAGACCATAGATATGTATATATATCTATGATGTAGACAGCAGCATCACTGATTATAATGAGTTCCATAGTATTTTGTCACGCCGCGCCACTCGCGTCTGGTGTAGACACGGTGTAACATTGGTTTTGCTTTGTTTCACAGAACTAATCGTTGCCTGGGTTGAGTACATATGTGTGGGGCGGAGCTATCAAAATAGGGGCGAGACCCTTTTGGGGTAGGGGCGTGTTTGTTTTGGTGATTTCAAATGTCAACATTGGCTACCAGAAATCGCTTACCTCACCTTTAATATACTCTATATGTCAGTGTTTATCTGTGTGTATTTATATACCACTGTAAACCGAATAAGGAAATGTATGTTTCTTTAAGTACAGACTCTCTTGCAAGGTCACTGCTCCTTTAAGAAGACACTGAATGTATGTGCCAGACACCCTGTCAGCTTTCAGAAGGGACAGATTACTGCACATTCATCCAGTGACACTTCACTGCAGGCCTGTAATTTATCAGTGGAAATACAGAACCTAAAATACACATTTTACAGCCTTTTTGTGAATGCTGTCAGAAAGTGCTACGGCATCACCATAGCAACTCCCTCCATAACAGAGTGCCGACAGACAGAGAGAGAAGAAATTGGAAATGTGAAGGGCATCTCTGCGCAGATTATGATTTCACAAGGCATGCTCACTGAATTGTGAAAAGCACAACACATCAGCGATGACCTTGTGGTCCCCAAGGTCAGCAAGAGTGCGTAGGTTTATTCCGCACTGAGAGCACAATGACTCAGTAACACCTTGCGTCTGCAGGGAGCACTCACACATTTAATTACACACTGAAGATTTATTTCATGGCTTTGCATCATGGAATTTTGAACAAGGAACTTGGTGAATACTAAGTTATATGGTACAACAACCACTAATTGAACACTTGAGAGAGGGCAGTAATTGGTTCTGGAAGATTGTGCATTTCAACATATGGCTTAAGACTAACGATGGTATAAAAACATGAATCTTTTTTAGTATTTCCTTATGATGAAATTATGGTAAGATGTCATGGGTCTTGACTGATTGGCTATATATATATATATGCCTATACTTTGTATGTTTATAATACAAAAAAAATCATATTTTATTACTTAACTATTTTCAGTCAGTGAACTCTATGATGTGAAATATCTAACAGCTCACTGCAGAAATTACATTTATCACAGGCGGGATTTGCATTAGGTTTAACTTACATTAAAACTTAAAATCCATGTGGTGCCTAGGTAAGCTACTATTTGGGGATTATATCAAGTTGCCTTCCTCTGTTGAGTAAACTATCAGGGCTTTAGGCATTTTAGATGCATGTAGTAGTTGTGGGCAGACTACCCAGCATTCTTCTATTTAGTCCAATCTGAGATAACTGTAAAATGACAGAGGCATGCTGGGATTTAGATTACCCCCTTAACTTTATCAGATTCTTAGCGTCTTTGGCTAAGGTGGATCTGAAAGCCATTAGCCAAATTAAAAAGCCCTTTGTTTTGAATGCAAGAGCAGTTATACCTACAGATTTTACTGGCTGATAGCAAACTCCATAAACTCACTAAGTGGTAAATTCCCATATGGAAAGACCATGGGAAGATCCACTAAACTATGTACCAGTGTTTTTTGCACCACAGCAAATTAAATGATATTTTACCTGGGTTGTGAATCTGAATTTGCCGTCTGTATCGAATGTGGTGCAATAAAAAGTAATTGTACCGCGAAATAATGGCAAGAAACGTCTTTCTATCGAGTCCTCACGGCTACACGCATTTACAACAAAAACTCTGACTCTTTTTAGCGAATCAAAAACATACCGCGCGACCAGTTTGGCCCGATTCACGAACAAATGACTCGTATGACTCGTTTTTTAAGCGGATCAAAAAAATACAGTACGGCCAGTGTAGTCCGATTCACAAATAATTTACTCTTATGAGCTTTTGGTAAATCAAAACATACAGCGTGACCAGTCTGATTCCTAAACTAATGACTCGCATGAATCGGTTCACATATGTGAATCAGAAACACCGCGTGTTACCGTTGTAGTCTGATTCCAGAACCAATTATTCTAATGAGCCGGTTCTGTTAATGAATCATTTACAAAGACGAGCTAAATCAGTCTGACGAATCCTTCACATAATTGAACCGAACAGAACGGCCACTGAATAAACATTTACCATTTGCTTATTGGACCGCAAATTATCATTATTTTAAGTGATGTTCTTACCAAAATCAGTAAAGTTTTTGTGTCAGGATCATTGCTATAATGGACTGATTGTCTTTATGATAACATGTTGTTAAAGATACACACATTTTTGTGTGGGTTTTTGTGCACTTATAAATTAAACAAGAGTCTTTGCTGTAAATTGTTACATTCAACAGCATTACTGCAGATTTTTGATCACTGGAGATTGTTTGAAGAATCTGAACTCAGCATAAAACACAAACCACTGGTGTTGATGACAGTTCTATGGGCCGGTCTGACTCTTTTTTGCATAGCCTATAGCACAAGATTGAAGTAGATCACTAAAAAGACCACTCACTGAACAATTAAAACAATTTACTATTGCTATAAGGCTATAAGTCATGAACTGTTCTCCTTAGGGTCGGCGTATGATGACAGCTCTGACTTCATAATTGAGATTAACAGAGACTTTGCCCCTGACTTCAGCACCATAAAGTACTGTGAATTCTGCGGTTAACCATGAAAACTATACCAGCTGGGGACACAGAGTGACTGGCTGGCCGGTTGATGTTCTTGCAATCATGAGAGAACATTATGAAAACACACAGCCATCAGGGTCGGAAGCTGGGGGAAAGTTGTCTGCCTCTAACTCCTTTCATTTCACACTGCTTTCATTTTCTGTCTGGGGGAACAGTGCTGAGTATCTTTTCAGCGTGCTCAGCTGAAATCTATAATATTTTATCAGTATGAATGAGTTTGTGCAATTAGTGAGTAGGAAAACCTCTTTCATGAAGCACAGTGGCTATCTGTTAAATGACTTTCCATATACGATTATGCGGTATGGTTAATATAAATGGGTGCGGTTTGTGAGTGCTGACATCAACACTAAACACGGACGATGGAACACAGACCGCCGGCCTATAAAGAGGTTTATGGAGTGAATAAATATGGTGTGGGCCCTGTAATATTTTCAGACAATCAATCAAAGTGAACTAAGAAGCAAGGCTCCCTTATTTTCATTTCATACATGGAGCATCACAAGAGTTCACAAGACATATGCATACGGTTTTATTTACACTGATGTGAGGTTCTTCATAAAGGAACCAGGATTTAAGGTTCACACATCAAAAAAGGCAGTTAAAGTTTGCTGATGCAAGGTACTAATAGAAACAAACATGCATTTCCTTCGTCTGGTATATATGGGAATGAGGAACCATCATCAAGATGCAATTAAAGATTAAAAGACAATGAGTCATATCTTCCTGCATCCAGAATCAGAGTGAGTTTTATTGCCATTTTTGGCAATGTAGCTTCCAGTGCACACATCCATGTTTGCATACTATCCTTAATAAATAATTTATACTATGTGTTGACTGTGTTCAAAATCACATTGAAAAAAGCATAATAAAGGTGTCTAAATTATATATTTTGTTGTGATTGTACAACAAATGGGCCTGCGCAATCAAGATGCTGTTTATAATGTGTATTTCCATGACCAAACTCCCATCACCAGCCAAGTACATACTTTTATTGTGTATTCTGAGTATGCAAACTGGGACTCTTTGCATATCTTCATCCTGTAGACTGACTGAAGCAATCCTCAACTTTCCATCTAGCTGTTTTTGTATAAAAACTGCACTGCAGTTGGTGATGAATCATCTGGGATTCAGCATAGGCCCAAAACACATTCTCAGACAATCTTACTCAGACTTACTCAAACTGCAAGTCTTGTTCCCCTAAAAGGCAAAAGGCCTCTTATAAAAGGAGCTGAAAAGATGTTGATAAGTGTGTTTCTAAAAAGGAACAGCCACCCTTCTACGGTTTATTCAGGACAGCGTCATCACCGAGCCATCCAGTGCAATTAACATCCATGTGTGAATGACCTCAAATTAGAACAAATAGGTTACACGACAATGGATTTAGGGTAACTACTTTATTTAGTGGCGATTTACGAAATGAAAAGGATTTAGTTTTCATAGTACTTGTTATTCACCCAAACATAAAGTTGCACATGTGATTCATTAACTTTACAGATGTTTACCCAAAGATTTGCCAAGATCTGTTTTTGTTTACCAGACAAAAAGGCAATGGCCCCTCTCATCTTTGTCCCTTTCAAACCACCCATTTGCGTCGCCCTGAAATATCAACAGGTTTTATTCCCAATGTTAACAATGCTTTAAAAGTCTCAGACAGGCTTGAAAAGAGCACTCAGAGTGGGGTCTGCATCTATCAATCAGTTGTAGACTCATGCAATACACAAACCCTAAGAGGCAAATAAATGTCTAGCAGTAGCTTGTTTCTTTACAAAATCACTTTTGTGCAAGAATAATAGGTAAATATTGAATTAAATTCCAATGCTAACCCACTCCTGAATCAAGTCCAGACTAAATTCATCCTCCACTGGAGTAATTAGATTTAATAGTGACCATCTGGTTGTCATCCCCTCAAATTCGCATTAAGCGAGACCCACTGGTTAAAAGTCAAGTGATTGACATGCACATTGAATTTGCCTCTCTTTCATGCTGACAATAGCTTGTAGCCAGACACAATATCTCATTTGTCCAAAGTTAGCATTTCCAGCCAACGTCTTGTTTGTGAATGAAAAAGGGGCACAAACTCTTGCTGTTTCACTTTTCTTCTGCAGACTCGCCAGGGTCTGCAATAACAAAGTGGATGTCACTTGTCAAACACATCCACTGTTTGTTCACAAAACAACAGCGCTGCTTATTATGGCTTTGACAGCGGGAAGCAAGAGCTAAAAAAAAAAGCTCAAATAAATTTGGGGGACAGATAAAAGATTCTAAGGCCATAGGGGGTAAATTTTGACTATTAAAAAAACCCCGAAATGTTTAGCAAGGCTGTTTAGCAACAGAGCAAACAAACATGTTTTTTCATCTAATGCAGTTTTGTAATAGCCTAAAATATATGAGCCATTAAAATCGGCACATACCCAGTACCCTCAAATCAACTTCCAGTATGAATAAATAATAATTCCTCTGTTCAAATCCCAGACCGCCAGCCCATTTATAATTTCACGCCGTCTCCAGTCATCGTGCGAAGAGGTAAGCTGCTTGTTTTGACAGATTGGGTTGCTTTGATGCATACTTCAGTTGTGGTGGATTTTTGCAGCTGCATTGCATGTTAAAGTAAACAGTCGAGTTGATAAGATCGTCATAGATGAATTTGCAAGCAGGGTCTCTCAAGCAGCTGGAAAGTATAAGGGCAGAGAGGAATGCAATAGCATGACTTTTTCTGCCGTGCCACTTTGTGTGGCAAAATATGGACAGCGGGAGGGATATTAGAAAACGAAAGTGTGGAGGAATAGTATTGGCAAATGAAAATCATAATGAGAACCATAGTGTTGTCTGAAATTACAACGGGTTCGTAATCATAATGCTGTGTCATGACCATTATGACTGTTATTTGGTAGTAATTTAGAAGTTATTTAGAAGTAATTGAGCTGTTTTCCTACAGCAAAACACGTCTTGATGTCTGACTGTTCTGTAATGTTCTCTATTTTGTTAAAATATGTATTCATCTCATAAGAAATAAAATTCATAAATGCAATCTTTATAACCCCAATTGTTCTCCCAGACAAAAATAAGAGCGTAACGCAAGACTTTTGCTTAAAGTAACAGTAGACTTCAAATTTAAATTTTTTCATTATTCAACTTACTCTGTTTTTGGATAGACTGTTTCTTTAAAGCTTCTCAATGTTTCTTCTTGAGAAAGAAACCCCTGTAATCTCAAGTTTCAGAGTGTCAGATCTCAACAATGTCTCAAACTGCCAATATATCAATATACTCTTTAATATACGTATTTCTCATAACATAATTTCACAATTACAATATCTCAACCACTGTGTCATTTGTGTCTATTTTTATTTCTCCAGCATAATTCTATGAGAAACAGCTGAGAAAGTTGTTAGAAGTCCAATTTTTCCCTTCTGTCTGGTTTTCCTCCATGATGTCAGGTTTGATATTATCAAATCGCCGTCTGAACACAGAGGCTATGGTCTGGGGAGAGTGTATGACCGGTATCGTTTTCCCATTGAGCTCGGCATAGACATCGGGACATACAGAGGAATGAAAATAGACTGAACGGGGGTCTAGAGGGTCTGCTGGTTCCAGCTCATTTGGCCACATATAGCAATCCTGTACCTCTCTGCTTCTATATGGCTTCAAGGTTAACAAGCTGTCTGGAGCCGTTCTGTCTGCTGTCCGCCGTACCTGAAGCTTCACACAAAGCGGCTCTCTGGGAGATAGAAGCTAGATAAGAGCTTCAGTCCTATGACCAAAAGTAGCCTTTCATAGACTTAAAATGTGTTTGGCACTTCACATAGAAATATGAGTAACCTAAAATGTTTGATACCGCAAAGTGTGAGATGTTTTACAAAACTCAGCTGTGACATTCCACAAATTCCTATTACTTTTAAAAACCATTCGAAGCACAAATCCCCAGTTTTTTTTTGCAGTAAGAAATAGTTCTCACTACAAAAAAACAGGTGATTTAGAGTAAACTTGATTGTCATTGGTTTGTGTCAGTTGAGTTATGGCTAAAATTGTGCCTGTTATGATCTTAGATGAAATATGTTATCAAATCAATCAAAACTTAATCAATAAACACGTTTTCCTCAGTTACACTGTTTTTTTTTGTGTGTGTGTGAATTTATGTTGTGATATTTATAATTTTTCTTGCCATAATATGTACTACATATGATTAAAAATATTAATAAGACTCATTTATATTCAAACAACTTCATATGTGTATATATATTCTGAAAGGTAAGCAATTTTTTCTACTAAACATTTACTGAAAAACAATTGTACCCTGTTTGTGGAAAATGCCAATGTTATTTGAGAGTACTGGGTCTTGACTATACATTTGGCAGCTTTTTGTCTCTTTGAAATCAAAAGGGCCGCAAAAACATTTGTGAGATATGATATTAATCATGGTTGAAGGACATTTAATATCTCTGTCCAATCCACTTCTTGTTGTGACAGATGGCACAGTTGTCATGACGATGGAACAACAGAAAGAAACCGATGCTCAAATGTTGTGCCAGAGACGCTGATGTGATATTTCAGTTATGTTTGACTCAAAGTTTGTGGCATAACTGCCAAAATAAAAAGAGAAAGTGAGTTGGGGAAAAAAGAGAAATAGGACATTCCCTTAGGACATGAAAATGTGGTAGGACAAGACAAGAGGTGAGACAACATTGGTAGGGGCATTAAATGGCTGAAGAACAGATGCATGCAGTTATGTCAACACATTCATCACTGATTAATATCATTGCCATAACAAGAACAAGCGGTCCTGACCACCAGACAGTTCAAAGCATTAAAGCACTCTACTTGACGTCAACAGTCATTTATATGCTTTGTTTTAAATAAAACTATTCTTTAAGAATGTGAGAAATCTTGAGCAAATTATATATGTAATATCTGTTTTGCATTTTGCATGCAAGAGCCTGTTACCACATCATTTCCCCATTACAAAAGAAACAGGGTCTTCAAGCTGTCACTTTGCTGCTGTAGTTGTAGTAGTTCGTGTCGAAAATAAAAATCTAGTCCCAAACTACTGAGTGACCACCAATAGTATATTTTTTACGTTTTACTTTTATTACTTTTATTCTATTTTTATTCTTAAAAAAAATAGGAAGAAAAAACTTTCTAAAACTTCTGTTGTTCTTTGTAGATTTTTTTCCTGTTTGAGGGATGTTGGAGACAATCAATAATTTT
Organism: Sinocyclocheilus anshuiensis; assembly: GCF_001515605.1. Lineage (NCBI taxonomy): Eukaryota > Metazoa > Chordata > Actinopteri > Cypriniformes > Cyprinidae > Sinocyclocheilus > Sinocyclocheilus anshuiensis. The sequence continues at coordinate 3,004,307 of NW_015542408.1, read as the reverse complement.
AATGACTAATTATTTATTATTTAATAATATCTGTTTTACTTATTATTTACTTTATTTACTTTTTATTCTATTTTTAATTTTTACTCTTTATTTTTTATATTAAAGCAAGGAGATCGAACTTTGAAAATAAAATAAAATAAAAAATTAAAATATAGTGCACTCTAACTTCATTTCAGTCCCTAAAGAGTCCTTAAGAGTGCCCATTTCATTTTATTTTATTTTATAAAATACATTTGATTTTTTAATAAATATATATTTTATTTTATATATCAAAATTTGATCTCCCTACATAAAAAAATGTAACAGAAATCATACAAATAAGCAAAAGAACTAAATAGGTAAATAGATAGAAAGGAAACAATGAATAAATAAAATTAAAATGATTTCACACATTACATATAATGTGATGAGAAGAGGGCATGTTAGAAAATGGATCCCAATACCAGAATTTCTATCTTCCTTGACCTGAATACATGTGATGAAAGCACTGAGAGCATGTCAAGCCCGCACATGAACTTTACGATAGCAATCAGATGTGGACTGAGATACGTCTCCGTGCAATAAGGGACTTTAAAATGAAAAAGAGCAGGAATGTGTGTGGAAGGATCCCTTTAAAAGCCTGGTGACGTGACCACCAAAATCCCTTGACCCACAAAAATATCAGCAGATCGTAGTGACCTTGCTCATGTTTAATCTATACTCCTAATGTGAATGACACTTTTGAAGTAATCAGATAATAAAATAAGGGCTTTCCTTGTCTGGGTCAAGTTGTGGGATAACCAGACCTGATTCTGTGTGACCTGATATCAAGACCCTTATCAGAGCTCTGTATCATGAGAGAGCTCAACCCTGCTATCATAAGCTCTGTTTGAAATCACAAACAAACTGCAGGAGGAGGCCAAAGACAACACAGAGAGGCAAGATGAAACAAGGAATCTCCTAGAGATAAAACACAACAACTGCAGGCTGTCCAATGTCCTCCAGGGGTCAGGGCCAAAGTTCAAAGGATCCAGGAAAGAGAAATCACTGTGGAAGCCATTGATCACATATGCAATGGATCCAGAGAAAATTCCTTTAAAAAAAAATCAAAAAATGAAAAAGGATTAATCAGAAGAAGAAAAAAAAACCCTTAAACCGGAAAATTCAAGAAAGAACAATTTAATTTAATATTTTCTTTTATTTGTAACGTTCAATTAATTAATGTACTATTAATTAATTAATTATAATGAACTATTATTAAAAATAAAGAGAAACAAGAAAAATAGAATAAAACGTAAAATAGACATAATTAAATAATAAGTAAATAATAATTAAAATGATAAATTATCTCCAACATCTCTAAAACAGGAAATTCAAGAAAGAACGTTTTAAAAATCATCAAAAGAGTGGACAATTTCATTTAATTTAAAATTTAATTTAATTTTTAATTTTCAGAGTTCAATTTCTCTGCTTAAAAATAAAAATCAAGAGTAAAGCATAAACATAGGAAAAAAAGTAAAATAGATGTATTAAACAGTAAATAAATAATTACTAAAATTATTAATTATCTCCAGCAGAATTTAAGAAATAACTATTTTATTTTGTTTTATTTTATTAAAGTTTATTTTCCCTACTTAAATAATGAAAATAAAGAATAAAAGTAAAAATAGAAAAAGGTAAATAAAATGTTAAATATATATAATTAAATATTAAATAAAGATTTTTTTTTTAAAAAGAACTATTTTATCAAAAGAGTGCTATTTTATTATTTTATTTTTTTATTTTCAAAGTTCATTCTCCCTACTAAGCAATGATAATGAATAAATTAGGAATAGTTAAATTAGTCAATTATCTCCAACATCCCCCAAACAGGAAGAATTCATGAAAGAACAATTTCAAAGATCATCAAAATAGCTTCATTAATTATTAAAAGCATGTATAATGAATGATTTATCTCTATCATGAAATGTCCTTTAACATATAAGGAATATTCACTAACCTTTGACCTTTCTTTCAATGCAACAGCTTTACACAAAGACAGGAGGTGAGCTGAATTGAATATAAATCAATCATTCATATTGTCCTTCAACGTAAGGATCAAAGGTCAAGCTTCTCGTCTCAGGCGTTTGAAATGCTCAAGCATTTATTGCACCCTTGTTTATGGCGAGGCGAGACGGCCGAGCAGAATGCTGAGTTTGTAGTAGAGATTGTTATGCTTGTGCAACCTGAGATCACACACACACACACACACACACACACACACACACACACAGATCCTCGTGTGGGAAAGGTCAGCATGCAGAGTGTGTGTGAGAGTCTGTGAGAGAGTGTGATGTCCTTGAAATATCGTCTCTTCCCCCACTGCTGCAGTCATTTGTCACCCTGGCACGCTGTCCTGATGTCCTCATCATATTTATGTGCTGGTCGGCAGCCACTGACCAACCGCGAGTAATGAACATATGACCCTCTGCACACATACTGTATAAACCTCCTGCTTCCCTTCAGCTCTGTGCCTCACCATCACATCCTTTCTTAGTAGTGCTTGCTAAGTCAAGCATCCATCACTATTACTATTGCTAACACTTGGGAATAAGAATATATGAACAAATCCTTAACTCTAAGTATTAAACTATTTTGTATTACACTTTGTGTTGCTATGAAAACAAATTATACCTCTGAATGGTGTACTATTGCATTTCTAAACAATCAGATACACGATTTTCGCCTTGTGGACGTCAAAACGGAAGAAAAAAATCCTGCAGGCTTGGAGAACCTAGAATATCATACTTCATATCTATCATCAAGTTGACTAGTATACACCTAGCAACCACCCAAAACACCCTATAGCAACAGCAAGCAACCACCCAGCAACACCTCTGTATTTGTCAAAACAACCCAACCGCTCATGTCATATAACTTAATCAAAGCACATCATTGGCTAGACTAAGGTCTTCTCTTTCCAACAAAAAAAACCGAGAATGTTCTCTTAAAGAGACAGTGGCAAGGAAATTAACACAAAGAGTATGTTGCCATATGGCTACACCATGCGGTAGAGGGTTAAGTGCACTACATTCTATAAATGAAGATTTTGCACTTGAGAAATAAAGCTTTTGATTTCATTTTTTTTTTTTGCTATTTGTTGCTTTAATTGATTTATATAAAAAAAAAAACAGGAATGCCAGTATGAAACTTCATTTTGCTATGTAATGCACTTTGAGCTGAATTGAGAGTGAGATTGAAAAGAGAGCAGGTTAAGATTGCAGTTCTTATCTTCCTCAAGAGGAATTTAAAGACCTGCCTCAGATAAACTCACAGAGATGACCGCACTGCATCCTGGAGTCAGACTCATCCGCTCTAGCACTTGGATAGACCAGAACGTGACATATGGCATCTGACAAAGATATTGGGTAACTACTTTTTCCAAGTCTCATAAGAAACAGTGAAGAGTTTACCAGGATGTCAGAGTGGTTAAGCCAGGGGTGCCCAAACTCGGTCCTGGAGGGCCGGTGTCCTGCAGAGTTTAGTTCCAACTTGCCTCAACACACCTGCTGGTAAGTTTCTAGTATGCCTATAAGAGCTT
>NW_015542408.1:2975077-2988192 GCF_001515605.1 Sinocyclocheilus anshuiensis | reverse complement strand
ACACACACACACACACACACACACACACACACACACACACACACACACACACACACACACACAGATCCTCGTGTGGGAAAGGTCAGCATGCAGAGTGTGTGTGAGAGTCTGTGAGAGAGTGTGATGTCCTTGAAATATCGTCTCTTCCCCCACTGCTGCAGTCATTTGTCACCCTGGCACGCTGTCCTGATGTCCTCATCATATTTATGTGCTGGTCGGCAGCCACTGACCAACCGCGAGTAATGAACATATGACCCTCTGCACACATACTGTATAAACCTCCTGCTTCCCTTCAGCTCTGTGCCTCACCATCACATCCTTTCTTAGTAGTGCTTGCTAAGTCAAGCATCCATCACTATTACTATTGCTAACACTTGGGAATAAGAATATATGAACAAATCCTTAACTCTAAGTATTAAACTATTTTGTATTACACTTTGTGTTGCTATGAAAACAAATTATACCTCTGAATGGTGTACTATTGCATTTCTAAACAATCAGATACACGATTTTCGCCTTGTGGACGTCAAAACGGAAGAAAAAAATCCTGCAGGCTTGGAGAACCTAGAATATCATACTTCATATCTATCATCAAGTTGACTAGTATACACCTAGCAACCACCCAAAACACCCTATAGCAACAGCAAGCAACCACCCAGCAACACCTCTGTATTTGTCAAAACAACCCAACCGCTGGGTCAAAACAACCCAATAGCTTGGTTTGTCCCTCTTTAACCCAACATTTTTAGAGTGTTCTCACAACCAAAATGGAGTGTTTAGAAAATGTTTTTAGTTTATAAATTGGTTATAAACATATAAACTCTAACACCTCCTGATAAACTGCTAACATCAGCAGGTTAACTGTGGCTCTGGTTAACACTGATACAGTGGACAAATATGAATCAAGTATATCAAATGCAGTGAAATGAGAATAATTCATCAGCAAACAATGTGCAACAGAACAACAGCTGCTCCATGAAACCCCTCCTAATCAAGCACAAAGACCTTTTTGTGGGCACATATATATGGTTTATGTTTCTACCCAGAGCTTTTGACAGATATACTGGTGTGGCAATAATGAAAGGAGTTTTCTTTTAAGAAGATTCAATCAATAAACTGATACGTTCCAGAAAATACTATTGTTTACAGCTGTTTGGAGGAGAGCTATAAAGAGGAGTAAATGAAAAAGGCTTTGGCTTGATTTATGAACCCAGAGGAGCTTATAAAATACACTCAGATCTGTCGGCCTTTACAGTTATTCCAGTCGAAAAACATGAGCAAGGACACATGTCATGCTGTTATTCCTCTAGAGCAGATGTCCTTCAGTACTGATCACACAATCACTGCTGCATGACATGTGACATATGAAGGACACTTAACCCTCTACCGCACGCATTATGATAGACCTATAGAAAAAAATATTTGAATCTTTTTCTTTTCTAAGAACAGCTTAACTTGAAGTGCTGTAAAAAAAAATTGGAAAAAAAATATTATTTTAAGGTACTTTATGATATGTTGCCATACGGCAACAGCATACTATAGTGGATCTAACTTAGAATAAGTGTAAGCTTACTTATAATTAATATTTTTCCAACTTGCCTCAACACACCTGCTGGTAAGTTTCTAGTATGCCTATAAGAGCTTGATTAGCTGGTCCAGGTGTGTTTAATTGGGGTTGGAGCTACACTCTGCAGGACACCGGCCCTCCAGGACCGAGTTTGGGCACCCCTGGGTTAAGGCATTGGACTTGAGATCCAATAGACAAATGTCTTCGTGGGTTTGAACTCCATTCCTAGTAGATCAATGAGAATTTTAAATAGAACATATAAATGTGTTTCTCAAAAACTGGTATCTGTAAAATAAAAATAAAAAGTACTTGTAAATGGAACAAAGGGGTTTTTAAGCACACTAGAACAACCAGGATGGCCGAGTGGTTAAGGTGTTGGACTTAAGATCCAATGGACACATGTCCTCGTGGGTTCGAACCCCACTCCTGGTAAAATGTTGCCACATTTGAATATGTTGAGATCAGCACTACCAATAAACTTGATTCTCAAAGTAACCACTGAAGTACCTGTATAAGAAAAAAAAGGGTTTTTTAGCATGTGATCAGAATCGCAAAGCAGATGCACAATCTGTCAAAAAAATGGCACTTAAAGGGGTTCTATTATGCTCTTTTACAAAGTCTTGATTTTCTTTTTGGGGGTGTACTAGAACAGGCTCTCATACTGTAACTTTGCAGATCTTTTTATGCTCAAACAGCAACATTACAGACTAACTAAAGTTGAAAAAGTGAAAAGCATAATAGGACCCCTTTAAGACCCAATGGACAAATGTCCTCATGGGTTCAAACCCCACTCCTGGTATGGAAGAGAATTTTAAATGGAATATAGTAATGCAGGATGATGGTAATATGCTTATGTTATGAACAAAAGATAGAATCTGGCAATCATAAGTTAAACTGTACTATGTGGTTATAACAAGACTGATACACAAACATCTGTATAATTGCTAGCCATTTAACACCACAAAACAGCAAATCCAATCAATCAAATCCATTGCTAATACTTTGATGCGTGTTTGTTGTTTTCCCTTCAAAATCCCAAATTGTAGGTCGCTTTGGATAAAAGCGTTTGCAAAATGACTAAATGTAAATGTAAAATGATGTCACTTCCTGGAGTGAAAGAGTTAAAGAGATTTTACAAATAAATAAAAATAACAGGATAGAAAGTGATGCTGAGGATGCAAGACAAACATAAACTGATCTCCAATTACAATAATATTTCCAGGAGTATTGTATGCAACATTTTAATCTGAGAAAGGATTTTCTTTATTTACACTCTTATAAACAATGAATCCATGAAGAACCTTTATCATCCATGGAACCTTTCCATAGAACACAAGGTTCTTTACAGTGGAAAAAGGTTCCTTGGATTATTAAAATGTTCTTTACACTAAGGTTCTTTTAAGAACTGTTCACTGAAAGGTTTCTTTGGGGAACCAAAATGGTTCTTCAATCACTACAAAAAAAACTTTTAAAACCATTAATTTTAAAAGTGCAAGAAACAATGTAATAGAAAAAAACAAAACAATAAATGATATAGAGTCAGTCCATGAATTGTAGACATTAACTAATATTACATTGTTGGTGAGCACTTACTGTAAGTGAATCAAAATTTTATATAGGCTACTGTATATGTATGTATTATAAAAGCTAATAGTACTTGAGCACCTTCTGTTGGGACCCTCTATAATCACAATAAAAAGGTAAACTATGGTAAAACCATCAGTTTCTGCTAACATCATCTGTTCTGATGTTTTAATTCTAATGTTCACTGACATGGCCTGACTTACAGCTTAAAGGGATAGTTTACCCAAAAATGAAAATTTGATGTTTATCTGCTTACACCCAGGGCATCCAAGATGTATAATGGAAGTGAATGGGAATCACGGCTTTGAGAGTCAAAAAAACATACACAAACAAAACCAAATTAAACCCTGCGGCTCGTGACGATACATTGATGTGTAAAGACACGAAACGACTGGTCTGTGCAAGAAACTGAACAGTATTTATATAATTTTTTACCTCTGATGCACTGCAATGTCTGAACTGTCCTGAGCGCTATCTACAATCTCAATTAGGAGTGTCAATGGTCCATTTGAGAGATAGGTGGCGGTAATGCACTTATAAGTCTGCGATCCACCGTAAAGCAAGAAGAAGAAGAAGACGCGTCACCCGCCGGCTGTCGAGGACACGCTGAGGACAGTTCAGACATTGCAGCACATCAGAGGTAAAAAAAACGATATAAATACTGTTCAGTTTCTTGTACAGACCATTCGTTTCGTGTCTTTACACATCAATGTATCGTCACGAGCCGCAGGGTTTAATTTGGTTTTGTTTGTGTATGTTTTTTTTTTACTCTCAAAGCCGTGATTCCAATTCACCTCCATTATAAGACTGACAGACTGCAATGGTTTGGGTTAAAAATCTTCGTTTGTGTTCTACTGAAGAAACAAAGTCACCTACATCTTGGATGCCCTGGGTGTAAGCAGATAAACATCAAATTTTCATTTTTGGGTGAACTATCCCTTTAAGGTTTCTTTCACTTTCCTGTTCAGTTTTAGCACCCCATTCGTCCAGCACTGAGGCCGAGGTGTTTAGTGTCTGCTCCAGGTGCTGTTACGAGGGCCAGGCCCGGGTAGAGCGAGGGGCCACCCTGGATAGCATAAACAAACAGACCCCAGAGAGCCTGCTGTTTTGATAATGTCCATGATTAGCTCAGGTGCTGGGTTATGACCCTGCCAGACCTGCAGGCCTGGCGGGGGCTGCGTGTGTTTTCCTTCTTCGTCGACAAGGAAAAGATGCAGCTGCTTTTACTAGGCCGGATCCCCTGACACAGAACAATTTAAACCAGAAGCCCCTGACAGGACAGACTGAAAGGAAATTAAAATTGTAGTTTTGTAGCATTTAGTTCATGTTTATTAGATTAAATATGCCAGTATACACCTAAAAACGTACAAAATATACTTTAAGCTCATTTAAAAATCATTCTTTTATACAAAGCTATAAAGTGTGTGACAATCTCAAGACATCTGATGGTTTTAAAAAACACGATACGTCCTGCCCCAACTTCCCATTTTAATATGAAATACATAAGGCTTTCGATAACTGGATATTACACATCATTCACTTTTTAAAGTCATCAATAAGAAACAATCAGTACCATAAACTTAAGTAGTTTCCACAGATGCTAAAGGTTCTTCATGGAACCATGAATGTCAAAAAAGAACCTTTATTTTAAAGATTGTACAGATTTTAAATGATCCTTTGCTTGCTTGCACATTCAATAAAGTATTTTTCTTATTTTTTGTTCCCAACAAAATTCTATTTTAGATACCTTTATATAGAAATAAACATCTAGTGGGCCAAAAAAAATCTGGAACAAAAATAACTCTCACTATTTGATGAAAGAATGAATCAATATACACACAAACCACCCAGATCGCAGGAATCAGATGTGGGGTGAGTACTGCTGGAGGGAATGTAATGTGTACCCACCACCCTCTGTTACTGCATACTGAAAAGAGAAAGAAAGAATGGACTGTGAGTTTGGAGTTTGTGTTGTGCTCATGGACCAGCTGTGTAAATCTCTCACTGTCCTTCGCAGGGGGAGCACAGACTCATTTTTAGAAACAATGGTATTCCAGCGCATTCTTCAGGCATGTAACTGTAGAGAGATCAAGAACTGCATTAGAGCTCCGTTCAATCCCCGTTCAACACAGACTGAAGCTCTCAGATGGCCTGAAATAGGTAAAGAGGTCATTAAGGAAACGAGGAGGCTGCGCATATAAATAGCTCGAGTTATTGAGTCTCCAATAAACCAGTTCCCTTCTGTCTGTCTAACTCATCTTCCTCCATCCCTGTGTCATTTATCGGAAAAGAAGTAGTGTGTTATATTGATTCGCAGCACTCTGCGGTAAGCGAACCCTTCCCCCGTGACCTGTCAGGTATGACAGACAAAAGAAGAGAAAAAAATAACTGAAAAAATTAAGCTCATGCTGGGAATTACTCGTCTACAATATCAAGAAATCATTTGCACCAAAAAGCCACCGCAATTACCCAACAAGAGCCCTCAGAGAAGATAATGACTGCTTGTGCTTCAAAGGCGACTATCTGGCCCCCACTTTCAATGAGATCCAGCAGGGTTTTTAGGAGATGGACAGGGTGAAGCCCCTAGCCAAGAGTGCTGCCCCTGCTGATGGAGAAGCCATGGAAAAGCAGGAACAATTGAACATTCATTAGCATGGCAAAGGTCTGCTCATTACAAGGAATCATTAGAGCTGCTCTCAGATGAAAGGGCTGCTCGGACTCCACATAAGGAGGTGTCCACTAAAAAGAAGTGTTTGGCAGAAACGAGGTAAGGATAAGAAACAGAGGATAAACCCACCACCCCCGAATCAAATTATTTGACATGTCTGGTCTGCCAATAGATGCTATACACATACCAGTCAACATATCAACCATGAAACTAAAAAAAGCTTATAAAAATTATATATATAATTTATATACCATATTTATTATTTTATAAATATAATAAGCTTCAACTGTTAATAGCTTTATTTATTTAGGTCCAATCATATATCTTTATATTTTTATACATTTTTTAGATTTTACATTTTAGCTGAAGCATGAACCATTCGGGGCTTCATTTCATTAATTTCATTTTGAAAAACCTATGACAACCTATTGTGACAACTTACCCCATATAATGTGACATCACTGCCCTGCTGTTGAGACATATTGCCACAAAAGGTCAATGTGTGTTTAATCGACTGCATCTATTAAAAGCAGGAATATTCAGTAGCTTTTTTGTGGCCATGACTTTAAAGTGTGCGTCTAAAACAGAAATGTACTTTAAGAAATATTTGTTGGAGTATAGTGTGACAACTAGCCCCAGTCTCTCCTATTTGCCAGTCCATCAGTCCCATCAGGTGAAACAACAACTATATCACAAAAACATAAAGACTCATTATGATTTTCTTTCTTGTTTTCAACACCAAGAATAAGATGCCACATGGAATTCTAGAGTTACACACACAAATAACTAAAACATAACTAAAATAATAAAACTTTTGAATTTTTAGCTACATTTATGGTAAAAGTGGTCAGAAGATAAATGACTTTTCTTTGGTAAACTGTTTGTATCTCTCTTTTTTTCATTTAAGCATGCCAAAAAAGGTCAGTCTGTTGTTCTTACATTGCAGTTTTAACCACCATGATGTTGCATTCCTAAAAAATTATTTCAAAATGCCCTTTTTATTTGCTAAAAGCCATTTTTTACTCTCATCTAGTGCTTGGTGAGTATTGATTTTGGACCCTGCATGTATACACAGACCACCACTGCCATAACCACGAAAGCGCAGCAGTAATCTCCTTCCCCCAGAGCTGCAAAGTCATTATCAGCTGTCCAGGTCTTACTTATGAGCTCCAAGCTCCCAAGAGACACTGAAATAAGTGTGCTGGTCAATGGGGGAGGTGAGGACCGGTGGGGTCCCGCTCCTAAACGAGGGGCCGAGGAGGAACAGAGGGATTCAGAATGATGAAGGAGTCTTTGAAGAGCTTGAGATGGAGGGATGATGGCTCTTTGAGGTTTGCCTGGGCACTGAAGGGCTTTTGTGTCGAAACCTCCTGCAAGAACAGTTCACGTTACTGCAGGACAATGGCTGGTTAAACTGCGCACAGAAAGAGGTTAATCCACAAAGAATAGGCTGGTGGCCGGTAAAGCTAGTGACACAGGGCCTGGAGAAAAGCATTAGTCAATAAAGCACTAATTAAAGTGTTTGCTTGTTGAGCCGTGCAGAAGGCGATCAAAGCCGAACGCGGTCGTGTCACAAATGGGGGAGATGCTTAAGGGGACGCGTTCATTCCGCATTAAGGACGGATAAGAAAACACACTGAGCAGCTGCACAACCTGTTAAGAAATCCAGTTTTTGGATTTTTTAATTGGGAAGAAAACAAATTTGCCCCACATAGTGATGAGGCTATATGTGGTTGTTGCCAACAAACTAGTTCCATTGGACAAATCCAATTGGTGCAGTTGTCCTCGTGGGTTTTAAACCCCACTTCTGGTAGATCAATGTGATTTTAAATGGAATATAATAATGTGACTGTATGTGGTTGCATTACCACAAACTGGTTTCCCACAGTGGTTAAGAAGTACCTGAAGAAGGAACGAAGGGGATTCAACACAACAAAGAGACCAGGATGGCCGAGTGGTTAAGGCGTTGGGACTTAAGCTTTAATGGATGAATGCCCTTGTGGGTTTAAACCCCATTCCTGGTAGAGTGATGTGAGTTTTAAACAGAATATAGTAACCTGACTGTATGTGTTACAAACAACTTGGTAGATCAATGGGCTCTTTAAAAAAGAATGTAGTGATGTGGTTGTGTTACCCACTCCTGGTAGTTTGTTGCAACATTTAAATATGTTGTGATTACCAACAAAGTGGTTCTGAAATACTTGTATAAGAAACAAAGAGGTGCTAACATGATGCAATCATCAGGATGACCGAGTGGTTATGACAGTGGACTTAAGATCCAATGGGCAAATGTCCTTGTGAGTTCAAACCCCACTCCTAGTAAAGAAATGCAAATACTTTAGATAAAAGCATTTGCTAAAAAAGGAATGGAAACGAAAACATACATCAGCACCAACAAAAAAACACTAGACTTGAGGTTTTTAAGCAAGACTTCAAAGCAGTGTTTGCCACAAGGAAGACAGAATATTGGTAAAATATTAATTTTAAGGTCAAACTTGCCAGTGTGCCGAGGTCATTTTAATAACCAGATGTTTGTTTTTTCCTCAGAAACCTCTTTCCCTGCCCTCCCATGTGTACCGCGGTTGTGTTTCTGATGAAACAGGTTTCGTCTCACATGAGCACTTCACTATATGAGTGCTAATAAGAACCATGTCAGGAGGGACACCTGCAGTTTCAGAAAGCGTGAGGAACTGAGCCCAGCGACTGACAGGTTGTATATAGATGCTATCCACACCTTCTACAGCGCACAAAGTCAGTGTTGATCTCTCTGTCGCTATGGCACCCCTGCAATATTAAGCCACCAGAAACCATGGTTACTGACTTATGTGTGCTTTCCATCCCCACAAGACTGGGGCCGATTTAATGAATGCAGTCATTTCATTGCTTTCTAATGCATTCAAAAGCAATTTCATGTGATTTACAAACAATAAATTATATCACATTGACATTTTTCCATTAAGGACTAGTGTCACATTACTTTTGCTTAAGTCAGGCATTCAATTAAAGATTATGGCATAATTGTGTTTTCTAAATGTCTTTCTTTGAATACTTTGTTGCGCACAATTCTAATTTGTTTTTGTTTTGCCCACACTTTCATTTTGCAAGTAATGAGATCAAATCCATTAATTCAGAATATGTAGTCAATATCCGGCATTTTGGTCACCATAATAATGACATCAGCATTAGCTTGAGAGACTTTCCATTACTGTGTAAAAAGAAATACTTGGAAATTATGGCAGATCATTGCATTTTATACATTCATGCATATGCTGTGTACACTCACTCATTCATTTATTAGCGTAATATGGAAAGGTTGAGTAAATATGGTCACATTAAAACAATACCTGGAGAAAACTCTATACATATGATGCCATCAGCATACAGATCAACCTTTAAATGGCCTGCCATGGAGAAAGATGCTTTGTGGCTTTGTAAGTGCTCCTACAGTGCTCCTGTGAGGGGTTATTAGCATCAGACAGCGACCAGGATGGCCGAGTGGTTAAGGCGTTGAACTTAAGATCCAATGGACAAATGTCCTCGTGGGTTCGAACCCCACTCCTGGTAGTCCAGTTCAATCTTTAAAAATGAAGTATCTCTGCAGGTGTATTTCTAAAGCAGCCAGTTAAATAAAGAAAGGGCTTTTTGGCATTGCACAGGCTTGTCGGTCCAGATGGTGTAGTTACAGCATCTACCAGCAGGGACTAACTGGGCTGTGCTAACCAGCCAGACCTTAAACCAGGGTTCCTCAAATCTTGCCCTGGAGGGCCAATGCACTGCAGAGTTTAGCTCCAACCCTGATCAAACTCACCTACCTGTGATTTTCTAATGATCCTGAAGATATTGATTAGCATGCTCAGGTGAGTTTGATTGGGGTTAGAGCTAAACTCTGCAGGAAAGTGGATCTCGTGGGCCAGATTTGAGGATCCCTGCCTTAAACCATTGACATTGTGTACATTACATGTAATCTGGATTACGTAATCAGATTCCAAAAATTAAGTACTTGTAATTAGATTAAATCACATTTTAAAACACTTGAATTCAGACTACAGTTACTTTTTTATTGATTACATGATTACATATTTTTCACACAATAGCAATAAATTATTAATTATTTGTCAATTCTCTCTAATTTCTCTTTTTCGTCTTTTAAATGTTCCTTTCTAAAATACCCTACCGCTTATATTTTCATTAAACTCACAAACCCCCCCTGCAGTTCCCTACGCACCCCAGTTTGGGAAACCTTGACGCAATGTAATGTTTAATGCACTTCATGTTGTCAATAACATTGAATGGAATATATTTTCTTTGCATTTTTAAATCTATATGGTACAAGATTATCCTATTTAAATCAATGTGATACACGAGTTAGGTCAAAAGTAATCTAAACGTAATAAAAAAAGTAGTCTGATTATATTATCTAAAATGTGAAGTGTAATGGATTACGTTACTAACTACAACTTTTGTCATGTAGCTTAATTTGCGATCAGTAACAGATTACAATTTGATAAGTAATCTACTCGGCTCTGATGATACATATAGGTTGCATCTCGAAAGATGGAAAGGCTACTTTCAGTATCTGATCTTTAAGACCTAAACACATTTTCAAAAATACAATTTTAGTCAAACGTTAAACAACATACATAGGTTTAGATCAGATTTTGCATGTTTTTTCTTCAAAGTACTAAAAGTATTTGAACAAAGCCATTGCATTCAGATGCCAAGTGATTGCCTATGTTTCCCTTTCTAACAAGCATTTTGTAAAATCATACAGTGGTTTGTTGCTAGGCAATAGCTTCAGTGGCATGTTATTACAGCTCAAATAGATGGTTTTAACAGTGTCCACATAATAATCCACACTTATTTTCCGGTGCCTCACTGAGGCAACTGTGCTGGTTTATTGACTGCCCGCCAATCCTGAAAAGAATTGTGATGAAAATGCATTAAAAAATGTAAATGTAAATCCATATTTGCCCACCTTTGATATATCCATTAGTTAAAAATGATTAACATTAGCTGCTTGGAATTAGTAATTATCCAGACATATGCAAACGTAACTCATTCATTAGGTGATTTTTTTCTCTTCACCACCTTCAATTACAACTTTTTCTTTGTGCAGTTTTCCTCAAACACATCTGCCACATCGCACAGCTCCAAATACAGGCCCTCGTTGTGACTGAACTGTGCAGGAGCATCCATAAATTGGGCAAACCTGAGTGTGCCCTGGTTGGGGGGGGTCACCAATAAAGGTCCACTTCCCTTTGGTTGTGGGGTGCTGAACAGCAGGACAGGCCTGGTTTTTCTCACCCTGCCTTCCCATCTAACAACAAATAAACAGCCAGAGGTCTTTAATGTGCCATACAGATGACACCTCCGATCTCTTCCTTCAAAAAGAGTTCAGGAAGCTTTGGGTGTCAAGACAAATATTATGGCAGTGGAGCTTCATTTGGCATGTGTCTGAGGCTTAAGCTGAAGGAAGAGTGTGGAAGTGAAACACACAAGAGGAACCATCTGTCTGGTGGACAGCTCTACATTTGGTCAAACACTGGTTTATGTGGAACTGTGACTTTAATGAAGAGTCATCATTGGTAAAACAGTGAACAACACATATAGTGAAACTTTTCCACAGTCTCTCATCACAATATGTGAAATTAGACCTGTCATTTAAACCAAAGGCTACGTTTATTAGGAGCCAGCCTGTCTCATCAGCGCAATTGAAAAAACATGGCCAGAGCACTCTAGTGCTGGCGCTGAAAGAGCACCAGATCCGTTCCCATTCGCCTGCGAGACAGACACGGAGACGGGAACCGGTGCAGCCAGACCGGGAAAGAGAGGATTAGCATGTGGCGTGGTCTCTGACCACCTCATTTCCTTCCCCGGAGCAATCTCCGTCTTCATCTCTCACCTGCAGCTACGCATGCTATCGCTTGCCATCTTTATGTCTCTGAGTGTCAAAGCTTTCTGTTTTCCACTCCACCCAACCTAATGTACCACTGACATCTGAACAGACCCATTTCTTGTCCTGGCTAATGGCCAATGCTGTTTTAGGATGATTTAGAAGGCTTCACTTCTTGTCGCTTGGTGGGTATTTTAAGGCACCAAGCGAACTTGATAATACCATTAATCATCAAGTGTTGTGTAAGGCATTGGTTTCGTACCTCAGTTCTCAAGTCAAGGCCAAATAGAGACTTATGAGCTCATGAGCTCTACAGATGGGAATAGCATACTACCTATACTATTTCTGCAATATGCAGCATGTATATTTTGCAGAGCTTGCAAAAGTATGGAAGTACTGAATCAATAAGATCTGTGCTCTACTATATTATACTGGAGAAAGCTATCTATTAGCTTTTTCTATTCATCACAAACAATAAACTTGTGACCGTCTACATTTGTCAATATGTGCAACAGAGCACACATATGCCCCAATGCAATGCGCTCAGCTTTTTCCCTTTTTATATCACACTGGAAGTAATATAATCTGAAATGTCCTTCTTGAATCATTCCTGTGATGGGAAAGATGAATTTTTAACATTACTCCGGTCTTCAGAAATTCTTCTAACAAGCTGATTTGAAACATTTTTTTCTTATCAGTGTTATTGTTGAGCTGATTCTTTGACGAACAGAAAGTTTCGAAGTTTTGTTCAAACTTTTGGTAGTGTCAATTGTCCCACTGAATTGAACACAACAGGTTATGCATGAATGGTTTTACGAATGACTCGCTCAGCTTGTGTTTCATGAATAAGGCCTATAGCTGGTGTGATTTATTTTCAGGAGGGTTCTGAAAATGCATATCCCCGCTCAATCTCTGAACCCTGTGGCCTGAGAATGGAGGGGAACTCACAAAATATGAATTAGATTGATGGATTTAAAATTACAGGGATTAGGTGCAAATAAGAAACCTCGCTCGGTCTGCTTTAGCTTCTCCCAGTCTGTTAAATCACTTGAATTAGTCTAATGGTCTTTATTGACGTCCGTTTAGCCTGTTTCACGCAGTGGAAAAAGCCTGCTTGACTTGCAGCATGCCATGCAGTAGCGGGTACTACAAATTAAGAACGGCTTCGTCTCCCAGCCAACCCATTTTTTCCTAACATGAGGCTTTTCCATGCTGGAAAACTGCTCAGTTAGCTTTAGAGTTGCAAAACAAACAGCTCAGTTTGTGTTGACCTGTGGCTCTGATCAGTCTCCTGAACCATTATATTCTCAATGGGCTTAATCTCCATTTTTGGAGAGGGGTGTAAACCCCCCCCCTTCAGTAACCCCACTGGCCCCCCGCCCGTACTTACTTCCAACATTCCT
>NW_015542408.1:2964924-2974936 GCF_001515605.1 Sinocyclocheilus anshuiensis | reverse complement strand
CCTGCTGAGCAGCTGGTTTCCAAGGCAACCGCTAGTAAGCATGGATGACTGCAACCATGCAGTCGTCTTTTGTCCTTTTGCTTGATAAGATAATAACAAGGCCGGTCACCTTGCTTCTGAAACACACGGGGAGTTGCTCTGATTGGCGACAGCTTGTGCATGCTTAAACACAGCTGGCACAAAACATCGCTCACTGTCACAAACGTGCCAAAATCAGACAGATGAAATACAGCCCACTTGGATTCAGTCTCTATCACTCTTCCTTTGAGATAACCTTGAGCCTTAAAGGAACAGTTCACCCAAAAATGGAAATTCCATCATTTACTCACCCTAATCTTGTTCTAAACCTATACTTCGGATAATCTTTGAAACACAAATTAAGATATTTTAATGAAACCTGAGATGTTTCTGTCCCTCCATTGAAAGTCCAGGTAACCAAAACAAAGAAGATCTAAAATGGCCTTAAAGGCATCATAAAATGAATCCATATGAATAGAACGGATTAAGTCTTGTGAAGAGCTATGATTTAGGATTTTATTTACATCTAAACAGTGATCGAAACATACATAGAGCCATGGCTATAGAATACATAGGGGATGCGGGGGATGGGTCCCTCCACTTTTAATAAAATGTAAATTCGTCCCCACATTTTTTTTCGGGCAAGTGTTTTCACGTAGAGGTTTTCAATAGCCTGTGTGAATAAATCTAGATTTAAATGCAAAGAGAACAGATAGTCTATGCATGACCTGACATTTTATTTGTATCCAAAACGAGGTGATGTAAACATTGCGGATCGCTAAACACCTCTCAGATTTCATTAAAAATATCTTACTGTGGTCATGAAGTCTTATGGGTTTGGAATGACATGAGGATGAGTAATGAATGGCAGAATTTTCATTTTTGGGTGAAGTTTGACTTTAAAAATGACTTTTTTTTTTGGCATATTTTACTCATCGTTTACCTCATGTCATTCCAAAACTGTATGACTTTTTCTCTTTCTCTCTTTATCTCTAGATCACAAAAAGAAGATATTTTGAAGAATGTTTCAACTGCTTTTGTTCATACAGTAAAAGTCAGTGGGTTCCAAAACATCTGTGACTTGATACACTGTATGGACAGAAAACATTGAGACATTTTTCAGAATATCTTCATTCATATTTCACAGAAGTTCTTTTCCCTCCTTCTTTTAAACTGATATTTAATATACAATAGGTCTAGGATGACAAACACTAATGCTCATATTTCTCTGTCAATCTCATACATACCTGCTTGCCCATGTCTTAGCTTCATCTACTGCCACTGAGGCAGCAAACCATCACATCATTGATTGATAATTTGTGATCTTGTTCAATGATTATTCTGATCACTCATCAGCTCACGGCACGCTAAAAACAACCAAAGAGACAATGTCAGTGAGTCATATTTCTATCATTTTTATTCAGTGCCAAATGCAACTGATAACCCTATCGTGCGTCGGTGACATGTCACGACTTGCCCCAGCTGCCAGATACAGATGTTCCTAATTAACTTCCAGTCGAGGGAACATGAAAGTTTCAGGGTACATTTCACCAGCAGCACATGCAACCCGACGAGGGGTGGATAAATTGGCTGTGGGCCGCTCTCTATCCCACGTTCCTCTCAGGAGGCCTGTGGAGACAGGTAAGCCTGTATTACCATCTGGGCTCTTACAATGAGAAAGAGCCTCCATTTTTATTGAGCGGCAACTTCTAATTGGGCGGCTTCCTTTCAGGGTGGCCAGGAGGGAATTTGGTTCGTTGGAAAATTTATTTAGGCAGCCAAGATCATGTTTTGCTACAAGCCAAAGATACTGGAATATTATATACGTAAATGATTAGATGTCAGATGGTGACTTGCGCTTCAAAGACTTGAAATATGATATATGAAATACAAAAAAAATCAAGTATAGAAAGATTCAAACGTGCAAAAAGTAATTTAAACATACTAAATAATAGTATATATATATATATATATATATATATATGAAGAGTCAATTTGCAAAGACAGATAACTCAGTTTTGAACAATTTTCAAAAATCATGTTTTTCATTGTGCCTTCCAGTTAATCTCAATCAAACTGCAATTGTTTTTTTTTGATTAGGTAAAATAACTAAAAAAATACTAGCTAACTAACACAATAAAACCTGATAACATAATAAGAAACATGATTTTTAAAACTTAAAAAAAAACGGAGTTAACTGTTTTTGCAAATAAACTTTAAACATTTAAATAAACATTTGAAATAAATTAAAATAGAAAACAGTTATTTTAAATTGTAATAATATTAATAATCTAATAATATTTAATGTGTTGTGATCCAACAAATGTGGCCTTGGTGAGCATAAGAGAAGTATACAATTTAACAGACCCCTCGTCCTCTTTTGGAAGGCCAAACAAAGTAGTTTTGCTTTCACAACCAAACACACAGCGACTCCACAACATGGCAGCGGCGGCAACAGCAAGAATTAAAGTTACGCCTTTTTTTTTGCGTGAACATTTGGGCGACGTTATGCAAATCTTTCCACATCGTGAGGTAGATATGTGGGAGTGTGTTAGAGCGAGCCGTTTTAGGTAGGAGTGGTTGACTCTTAACTTTTATAAAGAATATCTCTTTGGATTTGAGACTTTAGTCTTTGCAACTTTACAGATCTTTTTTATGCACCAAGAGCTTGTAACACTCCAAAGAGAAAGGAAAAATTGAAATCGCATCATATGACCCCTTTAATAAAACAGTAAACTGATCAAGTTTAATACCACGTTGTCTTTAAATAAAAGTAGTCAACAGGTAGAAGGAGCTTATAATCAGGTCAGCTATGGATGGCCTTTCTGTGACCTCTGAATCAACCCCTGGGAAATCACTTGGCAAGGGGAGGGTGTGTGTGTGTGTGTGTGCTTTCTTTGTGTGACAAGCCACTTTGAAAACCATACACTAAATGTCTTCTCTAAATAATTACATGCAACCACAGATCTAATGGCCAATTAAATTGAGGATTGAAAACAGATCATCATTTTAACTTTAAGAACATTACTAAGCATTTAGCTAGAGTCGTGTCAGTGTTATGGTGAGTGAGTAAGTGAGTCTCAGATGGTTTTGATTGGAAACCAGGTGAACTGATAACCTCAGGGACTAACCTCTGGGCGGCACAGACACACATCTTGACCGCTGATGAACTCCCCGATGAGCTGGCGGGGATCTGTTTTATACACATCAGGTTGCCTGTAACTTTTCCGTCTCGGTTTTGTTAGCATGTAGCCATCCGTGTCGCTCCCGCCCTTGCGTTTGTTGCTCAGGGTCAGCTGTCATCCAACCCTGGGGAGATGTGAGAGAGTCAAAAGCAACAGCCACAACATGATGCCCAGGAACACTAATGATTGCATGTTTATTTAGAACAGGAAGATGCAAAAAAATGGACATTATTCTAGCATTATCCCGGGGAATAAGTCTTAAAATGTGCAAAATATGAAATGGCATCTCTAAATATGATATAAAGGTCAAACCTAGTTTAAATCTAACCAAACAATCACTTAAAATAGTTTTCCTTTTAATTAAATATGATAAACAAGCAATCGTGCAAAAGTTAAACTGGTCTGGCAATGCAAAACGGACAGACTTTAGAGTGAGAATGGACTCTAGAGCAAAGTTTCCCAATAGATCTAATTAGGAAAATAAAGGTGGAGGAAGGATAGCTGGAGAGAGATGAAACAGCATTTATATACTTTTAACAATACAACTGGACGGATTGTCTGGATATGCTCCTCCTTAAAACTTAACATGTAGTGTGAAACACACTATTATAGACGGATCAAAAATAACAAAGCTTTCCGTGACTATGGAGAAGAAAGGACTTGGAGCGAGGCTTAAAAGATTATTCCAGATCTTCGTTTCTCCAGATCTCCTGGAGGTTGCCAATTGTACTAAGAACTATAACGTGTGGCGTGCCAGGATTTGAGAAATGGCTTCTCTTAAGACCGGCCAAAATCTTTACAGGCCACTTCAAAGCTGCTTCATATCTGCTTTCTAACTCTGTATTCATTTTCACTTCAGCCCACAACGTTGCCTTTTCATTTGAGTTAAACCCCACAGAAACCACTGTAGCAAAAGAGGACTCCATTTAACTGCACCCATTGAGCCTCTAATGCTAATAGACAAATAACAAAGTACCGCACAGAGTTGAAAGCAGAGGCACATGCATTTAGTTATGACTGAATGGAGTGTAAGTCCTTCTCCGAGACTTCCTCTGAGTCCCGTGAAGAGAAACTTGTTGGTATTTCCCAGAATCAGATCCTTTTTCCCGGTTTCCCCCTTCCCATTTCAAAGGCGGGTCCAGCTGGGACGTCCCGCCTTCTCTACCTCCATCACAGCAGTGTCTTCCTGTCATCCCCCACTTTCTCACCTCATCCTCTCTCCCGTTAGTCACATAAGCTCATCAAAGCAAAGACCACCACTTTTGTGACTGGTCTACTGTACTTGAAAGTGGCCAAAACTAAAACACCAATCAAAGCAAGCTTACGTGACATGTGCGTGTG
Source organism: Sinocyclocheilus anshuiensis (assembly GCF_001515605.1). Lineage (NCBI taxonomy): Eukaryota > Metazoa > Chordata > Actinopteri > Cypriniformes > Cyprinidae > Sinocyclocheilus > Sinocyclocheilus anshuiensis. Next base: position 2,970,392 of record NW_015542408.1, on the reverse strand, counting down.
AACATTAGGGCTGCCAAACTAAACACGTTAACTTATGAAGTTAATTAAATATGTTTAACAGTGTTAAATTTAACACAGTTAATGCATTTAGTTAATTTGACATTAAAATGTCTAAATCCTGGCCAGAATACAACCAGCGGTACCAGCTCTTGTTAATCAGTGAATGATAGAGAAAGACCTTCTTGAGAGCTCATAGGGTACATTGAATAAAAATTTTGTTTAAAACTTTTCACTCTAAGACTGCTAGAAAATTTCATAATTAATTACAAAGAACATCAAGCAACTCTGAATTAAACATGAAATTTTAAAGTATAAACAAAATCTAAATCTTGCATGAACAAGTGAGCGATAAACAGTAATCTTTCTCTCACCAAATCAGTTTTCACAAAACTACTAATTCACTTAATTAACATGCATGAGCCAAAGTTTAATATCCTGAAAACAGATGTCAACAACATTAAAAAAAAATATATATATATTTTTTCATTTTTATAAAAAAAAGAGGCATTTCTATACTATAGCTACCACAAATTTTTAGGCCTAATTAGGACATTATAGGACATAACATCCTAGACTGACTGACATTTCCATAAAGTTTTTAAGCTGTCACATGATATCTCATATGAGTGTCGTGGCAACTAGGCATTTAACCACGTCATAATACTGATCATTTATAATGTGTCCCTCCTCCACTAATTGGATCGTTCCAACACTTCCTGAATTTACTTATAAATCAAATCCAGATGAAAGTATTTACAGAAGTTATTTGCATGTCTTTATATGACAGAATTTAATTATAATAATTAGATTTAATTATAATAATTTCATTAAAGCATTGAAGCACAACTAGTAAACTAGTAAAACTTGGTGGCACCACCAACACGACTAACTTTTAACTTCAATGATTCACAGATGAAATAAATGATTTATGGATTCGTCCTAAACATTGTGTCTTCTTTTTTGAAGTTTAATCTTTTGTTAAATACGGCTGTTTGCTGTTACAAAAGTAGCTTCGCTAAAACCGTAATTTAGAGGAAAATTTCAGCAAAATCATAATGTGAGTGTAATCACATTAGCTACAGAAATCATTATTTGAATCTCTAACAGCCCAAGTGAAATAGAAGAAGGACGAGTTTTTTGTTTGTCGTATAGCGCTTTGTCCCTCTTTGAAACAAGTCAACAAAAGCCTTAATGACCTAAAAACTGCAGACAGACACATATAAGCTCCTTTTAACAGATAAACTGGTTTGTTTCTTGGTTTTCTTGTCCAGACATGAAAGACAGACAGAAACCAGCCCAACTGTAAATGAAGTCTTATTGATTTTACAAGGAAAACCTTGAGGTCTCGCCCAGGTGAAGCGAAAACAACAACCCTGCCTCATTTCAGCTGAATGGCAGTAAGCCGCTCAATTGATCCCTTTAAGAACCGTGTGAACATGGTTTGAATGGCTTGGTGGAGATGTATTCACAACCTCTATTCGTAACTATTTTACTGAGAATGTCAGAATTACTTCTTTTAAAGGAGACATATTATGCCCCTTTTTACAATATGTAATATAAGTCTCTGGTGTCCCCAGAATGTGTCTGTGAAGTTTCAGCTCAAAATACTCCACAGATCATTAATTATATCATTTTGAAAATGCCTATTTTGAGTGGAAGCAGAAACAAGCTGTTTTTCGGGCCTGTCTCTTTAAATGCAAATGAGCTGCTGCTCCCCGCCCCCTTTTCCAGAATAGAGCTGCGTCATTACAGCTCGTACCTGCTAAAAACAAAGTGTTTTGGTTCTGATTATCTGTTCTGTGCTCGTCTGTGCAGCCAAAGACAGAACAGTTAGCATGTTTTGCTCAAACTTTCGCCATGGCATTACGCCGTTGTCGCTTGCAAAATCAAAATGACGGCGCCGTGGGTGGAAACTTACAGGTTAAGGGGCGGTAATATTATAATGAGATCCCTTTGCAACGTCACCAAGGGAGCGAAATCTGACGCGCTCGTTTTCTCAGATGCTTGCAGAAAAAGGCTTCCCAAAACAAAGTTACTGGGTTAATCTTTTTCACGTTTCCTTGGTTGGTAGATGCACCGGGGACCTGATTATAGCACTTAAAACCTGGAAAAGTCAGATTTTCACGATATGTCACCTTTTAAGCTGGAGGCAGTAGTAAACATCTTAGCATGGCATCAGGGCGCCAACATTCTGCTCTGTTGCTGGACTAGCATCGGTTTCTGCCGGCCAAAACTGGACAGTGTGATGAGTTACAATGTCATTTGAGTAGCTAACATTAAACCTGGTCTCACTTTAGCAGCTAATGAGAGCCTTTCAGCACTGACCATTTGACAGACAGTATTTCTGTTGTGGACAGACTGGAATGTGGAAACATCTTCTCTATACAGCAGCCTGGATGTTTACATAAGAAAAATGTCAACAACACTGTGACCTTATTTCATTTGCAATACAAATTTATATTCCTAAAAACTGATGCTTGGATGTAGAAAGATGTTCATAGGGCCGTTTTTTAAAGCTGTTTAGAAGCTAATTAGGTAAAAACCAAGAAGAAAAGCTACTGATCATGTAATTGTCTCAGTTCTGTTAAACCCCTTCATAAACTCTAGAAGCCTCTGCTGTTTATGTACTGTTAGGGAAGATTATAAGAAAAACCCATTCAACAACCTTTCACACATTAACAGAAGCTCTGCTTCTTAAACTATTTGATTTCCTCTGGCTATGTTAACTTACACAACTCACTGGCAGGGAGATCTTTACCAAAGGGAGTCCAGGAACCTTAAACTCTGGAAACCTCCTGTTTCTACGTGGCTTTGGGTCGGAAACTTTTAAAAATCTGAAGAAAAAAACCCCCCAAAAAACAAGAGGAAAGACTCCAGAAAATCTCTAATACACCGAATGCAAATAAGGATTTGACTCCCTATAACACTTTTAAATAATTTTAAATACATTTTAAATAAATGTACAAATATTATGACATTAATTTTCATTAGTTTGCACAAGGATCATTAGTTGCTGTACATTCTAATTATAGTAAATATACTAATTATAAATAGTACATTTCTAACATTATTTATCATATTAATCATATTAATAATATAATGACATATCAATGCATTTATTTGATCAAAATATATATTTAAATATTTATATTTATATTTATATATGTGTGTATAAAATTGGGCACAACGTACTATATATCAAAGAATTTCCCGTATTTTTTTTTTTACAGGTGTTTTTGAATTTTGTATTTTAGGGTTTAACTGTAAAATTACTGGATAATGTCCAGGCAGAAAATTAACAGTACATTACCGTAAAAAAAAAAAAAAACATATATACACATACATTGGCCGACTTATTAGTGGTCTGCTTAGTGCATAAATAAGCACATATGCATGAAATATTTTGTTTAGTTACAATTTTTGGAAATATTACAATAAAGAGAGCACAGTAATATTTATTCAAAACATTTGTCTGCACAATGCTACAACTGACTAATGAGAATCAAGCACTCCGAAGAGCTGCATATTAATATTTGTCTGTGAGAGCAAAAAGTTTTGAGGAAACCTCAGCTGAATTCAGACTGTTGGAAAAAGTGCAGAAATATGATTATAATTCAGAAGTTTAGTAAATAACACCCACTCTTTCTCTTCACCTGCATGAAGTGTGTTGCATTTTCATGGCGTGCATGATCTAAGGGCCTCTGTAATTTTCCCACATTATTACAGATGGCACAGCTAATGACTTCTTCCATCAGGCATCTTTGAAACATGCGCACAGCACTTATTTCCAAGTGCTGCAAATAATTCTGACAAATGGAATGTTTCATATGCGGCTGCGTTCTGTTCTGGTGCCAGAACTGGAGTGCCAATTCACGAGAGGCTCCAATCAGCGCCATCTGATGCCGTGCCACACAGCGCACAGTTGTTCACTGTAACACATTTAAATACCACACAGAATCAATAAGGATGGTTTCAAATGTGACATGCAACGCTCAAAGACTTTAACTGTGCTGCTTTGGGGAGAGAGGGATTTTGTTCTTGTTTTGTTTTAATCTCTAAAGCCAAAAATCTAAATCATTAAATATATTTGACAGGAAATATATTTACATTTCTGTACAATGAGTTTGTAGATATGGCCTTGGGGTCTATCTTTAGCATCAATCTCAGATGGACAAATGGGAAGACGTCTATCCACTGATGGAGCACTAAATTGCACAGCAATGTGACCGTTTTGTCTCAAGTGTCCACTTCAGAGATGTGAGTGCACATCTGTCCTCATATTTCTCTGAATATTCTGGACGTCTGTGATGAGATGCATTACTACTCTGAAATATCTGCAGTGCATTTGGTAATTTAATAGAAAACAGCCCAGGGTGATGATGATGATGGAATCAAAATCGTAATGAGCTGAAAGACACATCAGAGACTACTAACAGTTGAATTATAAGAAACTCATGAATTATTATTCAAACAGGCTCATGAGTCCAAAACAAAGTTGACAAATTGACAAACAAAACAACATTTAAACTGTTTCTTACCCAGTGCAGAATTGTATTGTTGCTCGTGTATTGTCAATGTTGTCAAATTTTACTCCTAAAAGAAGAAATAAGAAATCAAATAAGAGAACTGATATACATTAAACGCATATAGTACTTTAAAATTAATTGTTTATATTGAAATCTGATTTGACTCCGATTTTTGGTATCTTGGCAAATTGCAAATTTGAGCATAGTGTGATATATATGACATATTTAAACATCTATATATATATATTCACTGGGGTATATTTTTAGCAATAGCCAAAAAAACATTGTATGGGTCAAAATTATCGATTTTTATTTTATGCCAAAATCATTAGGATATTAAGTAAAGATCATGTTCAATGAAGATATTTTGTAAATTTTGTAAAGATAATTTGTGTCCGATTTTCTCAATATTGCTCTATCCTAACAAACCATACATCAATGGAAAGCTTATTTATTTGGCTTTCAGATGATGTATAAATCTCAATTTCAAAAAATTTACCCTTATGACTGGTTTTGTGGTCCAGGGTCACATATATGTATTTTTTCTGCCCTTTTGAAAACACCTCAGAACAGATGCTTTTGTGATTTATTTTTTTTGGGATATATTATACTGGCTGACTCTAACCCTGCTCTTGCAAAGCCACCTTCCTGCAGACTGCAGTTCCAACTCGCTCCAACATCTGCAGATTTTAGTAGAGTTGGAGACCCCTAGCTGGCTTATAATAAAATAATCAAGCAAATCAACTAAACAACTGCCAACAACCAATCAAAATTCATAGCAAGCTAAATTCTGAATACATGACTTACTTAAATGAAGCAGTGTACCAATTTCACTCAATTTTATGAGAATTAACAACAAAGTGTGGCTATCAGTGTTGGGAAGGTTACTTTGGAAATGTAATAGGTTACAGATTACAAGTTACCCTATTTAAAATGTAATAG
>NW_015542408.1:2961421-2964781 GCF_001515605.1 Sinocyclocheilus anshuiensis | reverse complement strand
TACATGTCTATATTTATATTCATATAATTTATATTATAAATAAATATATTTAATATATAAACATGACATATTTTACTGAAATATATACATGTATGTGTGTGTATTTATATATACATAATAAATATACACAGCACACATACATACATTATGTAAACAAAAATGTTTATTTTGGATATATATCATGTAAAGAGTTCAGATGCAAAAGTGCCATCTGAAATTCTCTTCTAAAATGAGCATTTTTCTCAGGCTCTCACATATAAATAAATAATAAATATTGTTATATAATATAAAATATAATTCTAATTATATCTATCTATCTATCTATCTATAGTTCAGATGCAAAATCCTCTAAGTGCCATCTGATATTTTCTTCAAACATGAGCATTTTTCTCAGGCTCTCATGTGTAGGTTCAGTAATTTCACTTTAATGGCAATGAATAGGTTCTCTTCATTGCCATTAAAGTGAAATAACTGAACATAAAAATAGGAGCCTGAGAAAAATGCTCATTTTAGACAAAAATTTCAGATTGCAATACATACACCTATTAACACAAACCAGATTATTATGCACTTTTTATAGGGAGGAAAAGAAAAAATCTCAATTTGCTTGGTCCAGGAAAAACAACTGAGATATTAAAGACATATCCTTTGTGATTTCTACACCAACGACTGCACCTCTAAAGACCCCTCTGTCAAGCTGTGTACTGGTGACACGTGACACTATAACAAATTCCTTGTATGTGCAAACATACTTGGCAATAAAGCTCTTTCTGATCTGATTCTGATTTTCTTTCCTATGTGTACGCATTCTGTGCAAAAACAGCATCAACAGCAAATTTCTTTGTGATTATTTTCTAAAAGTAAAATTACATGCCAAACCACAGAAGCTGATATGGTAGAAATAACAACCGTCATTAATTCTCATTAGTGTGGTAGACACAACTTCCTCTGTTTAGTGCTCTGGAGGAGAGAGAGAGAGAGCGAGAGAGAGCATTAGTCATTATAGCTACAGTCTCATTATAATAATGAAAGGCATGTCTGAGGACAGAAGAGCGGAGAGGAGATAAGCTTCAGCTGACCCGGTGCATGAGTTTATGTAGAGAGAAACAGACAGAAACAATCAAACAGTGTAGCAACTTTACTAGAATCTGAGGAACAATCAATGACGCAGCTCACCATCAAAAGACTCTTATGCTGTTATTGTTTTCGAGAGAGAGAGGTTAAAACACTCATTCCCACTCTATCAGGCAGGTTTATGGCTGTTGGCGGTCCCCATCCCCTCTGTTGACTCATATGGCAGACGTCAATGCCTGTATTTAAGGTCATTTATGGTGGTAAAAACAAGATTGAATGATGGAGTACAAATGTTTCCCTACAGCTGTTCGTTTTTCTAGCTGGCTTTCAGAGTACAGGAAACCTGATGCTGGTCAGACCATTAGATCATGTGCTGCACATGTGAACATTATATCTGTCCACAGACCATTTCCTACACGTGTACACTCTTAAAAATAAAGGTGCTTCAAAAGGTTCTTCAAGCGATGCCATAGAAGAACCATTTTTGGTTCCACAAAGAACCATTCAGTCAAAGGTTCTTTAAATAACCATCTCTTTCTTACCTTTTTATAATCTGAAGAACCTTCTTTCGCCCCAAAGAACCTTTTGTGAAACAGAAAGGTTCTTCAGATGTTAAAGGTTCTTTATGGAACCATTTAGACAAAAAGGTTCTTCTATGGCATCGTGAAGCACCTTTATTTTTAAGAGTGTATTATTCTCAACAACCCCCATCAATGTTTTTGAGGCAAAAGATTTGAACTGATAAGTATTACGATTTAAAAGTCCCTAAATGCTAAGATGACCAACAATGGAGGCTGTATAGTGGCAGACTAAACGTAATTGTTCATTTATGCCACACTTTCTACATGTTTGAAGTGGTGTAGTTTCTATCATTGTGCTGTCGGTTCAATCCGTTCCTGACTGAGCCGTCTATACGCACAGGTGACGCAAGCCCATCAGACGTTCTTCTCAAACAACAGCACTCTGTTTGTTTATCCCTGTTTGACCGTCCAGACAACACAGACACATTTCATGCTCCACAAACTACAGCATCAATGCTTACTGCATGACTAAAATTAGCACATTAAACAAATACAGGCCGAGCTGCTTTGCATGAAAACACAAACTACTGTAAAACTTCTTTGAAGTTTCCAGGTAACAATTAGGGCTGGACAATGTAACTAAAATTGTATCTCCCTTCAAAAAAGGTCAGCTAAATGTATAAATGTAAATCTAAATCTATAAAAAAGAAATCTATAAAATATTTAAAATATAGATTGATATGCCGTTATATCACTAAATACAAATGTGTTAATCTTTAAAAATGTTAAATAAAATAAATTTAATATGAAAGCATAATAAAATACATAAAACATGTATAAAATCTAAAATATATTAGATTATATTCAATATAACAAAGAGTGAAAAATTTAAGGGGGTCTGAATACTTTCCGTACCCACTGTATATTAGATTTTCATATTAGATTGTATATGTTTTCTGTATTTTAAAGTTTTCATATTGAATGTATTTAACAAAATTATAATTAAATTACAAATCAAATTATTTGATTCATATTTATATTTATAAACACATTATTTATATTTATAAACACATTAAGTCATATATAAATTAGTGCTGTCAAACGATTAATCGCGATTAATCGCATACAAAATAAAAGTTTTATTTGCATAATATATGCGTGTTCTGTGTATATTTATTATGTATGTATAAATACACATACAGTATATATTTAGAAAATATTTACATGTATTTACATGTCTATATTTATATTCATAAAATGTATATTATAAATAAATTTATTTAATATATAAACATAACATTTTTCTGAAATATATACATGCATGTGTGTGTATTTATATATAAATAATAAATATACACAGCACACACACATATATTATGTAAACAAATGATAGCCTTAGCAACCATGAAAAAAAGGTTAGTATGCTCACGTGGTCATAATTACCTTTTCATTAAAGGGGTCATATGATGCTGCTAAAAAGAACAGTATTTGGTGTATTTGGTGTAATGAAATGTGTTTATGCGGTTTAAAGTAAAAAAAACACATTATTTTCCACATACTGTACATTATTGTTTCTCCTCTATGCCCCGCCTTTTTGAAACGCGTAAATTTTTACAAAGCTCATCGGTCTGAAAAAGCGAGGTGTGCTGTGATTGGCCTGCTATCCAGTGCGTTGTGATTGGGCGAATACCTCAAGCGTGAGACGGAAATGTTACGCCCCTCACCATACTGTTGTATTTCCTCAGCGACCAGCACAGATCAGCTC
>NW_015542408.1:2955488-2959433 GCF_001515605.1 Sinocyclocheilus anshuiensis | reverse complement strand
GGTCTGAAAAAGCGAGGTGTGCTGTGATTGGCCAGCTATCCAATGTGTTGTGATTGGGCGAATACCTCAAGCGTGAGACGGAAATGTTACGCCCCTCACCATACTGTTGTATTTCCTCAGCGACCAGCACAGATCAGCTCTAGGCATGACGAAGAGGATATCGTCCTCTTTTGGATATCTTTTGGAAGACCAAACAAAGTAGTTTCGCTTTCACAACGAAGCACACAGCGTCTTCAGGACATGGCGGCGGCAACAATACTACAGTGAGAATAAAAGTTACGCCTTCTTTCTTTGCGTGAACATTTGGGCGGCGTTATGCAAATCTTCCCACATAGTGACGTAGATATGTGGGGGCGTGTTAGAACGAGCCGTTTTAGGTAGGTGTGGCTGACTCTTAACTTTAATAAAGAATATCTCTTTGGATTTGAGACTTTAGTCTTTGCAACTTTACAGATCTTCTTTATGCACCAAGAGCTTGTAACACTCCAAAGAGAAAGGAAAAATTTAAATCGCATCATATGACCCCTTTAAGCATGGCAAAGGGCTTTTCTTTGAGCACTGAGTGCAAGTCATGGATCAGTCTGACAACCTAATGACTCTCTCTGGGCTTATCAAGAAAGTCATCAATGCTTTTAAAAAGCGACGGGCTGTTCGTACCATAAATGTCATTCTTCAGGGCGAGTCGAACCAGGTATACCCTCAGACAATTATGCAACCTGGAGAAGAGAAAGAGAGGAGGATTAGGCAACCTGTTTTTGAATCACTCTGCATTGTGCTCCTAAATTTGATCCCATGCGAATGCAATTGCCTCCCGCCGGTTATCAAACAAATAACTGGGATTTTTGACATAACGAGCAACAGCTCCAGTGTTTGCATTCGCCTCATAGCAACAGCCCCATTCTGCAACTTTCATTATGCAAAAACCTAATTAAGTGTGTTTGAAACTCATTGAAAAGCAAAGTCCCCTGCTCCCTCCCTCCCCCCTTAAAGCCAACATCAAATATAGGTGGTCAAAAGTGTCCCTTGACTCCCTCAAGCCTGTTTTCAACATCTCTGATTACATGCAAATGAAGTGTAGGGTCCTGTTGAGACCACCAGCCCCTCTCCCCTCCCCTCCCCACAGGCTCCGGTGACCTCCACAAGCCCCTCTGTCTCCCCTCGGGGTGCAGACGACCCCTCCCTCGACGGCTGGCCGCAGCAGGGCCCGAGCTCTGATGACACACTGGGGAGAAACTAAGAGGGGGAAAAAGGTCTATTAAGGAGACAATGTGTTTCACAATAATCACCTGCCTGGCTCTCGTCCATTACACACGCATCTCTCCCACCGAAACCCTGCAGCGCTTTCTTAGAGGTCAGCCAAGGAGCTCATTTAAATAGAGATGCATTTATCTGTTTGCGGGTGACTTATGGCCTGTCGGATTGGGGCGCTGCTGGTAAACAGCGATTCCTACTGGTTCCCAAGATTGCAGATAGCTGGGAATCGTGGGGTATTTATTGATCTCCAAGGAGCATGTGGCGTCGACGCAGAATAATAATAATAATAATAATGTCACTGCTTTCTGTCGTTGGAGGCCCTGTTACATGGTATTATAATGATTCAATCATTAAAATCATATTCTGAGGTAGTCAGAAACACATTTGACTACATCATATTTGTAGTGTGAATGCTAATATGAACAGATATAATATTCAGCTTTGCTGGCTACATATGTCTCTAACACTTAATATACTTTATTATTTATTATTCATGCAAGAATGGGAATTTGCTGGTGAGACTGGCATTAAAAAAGTCAGACATATATGCCATATAGACATATACAATAAATAGACAAAATCAAAGAAAGCAGACATAAAAATAAACATTTTAAATATTTGAAAATATGATCTAATTTAAGAATAACTTTAAATGTCAAGAAGCCAAGAGTAAACGGAAGTACTTAAGTCCTGTTTTAAAAAATATGCAAGGCAATAAATAAAATTATTAATTTGATAAATTATATAAATTAAATGACTATATAAATGAATTTAATAAATGTATAAATATAAAAATTTAATTTTAAAAACATCATACATACATACATAGTAAATAGACATTAGAAATAGACATGTAAATAAATAAAGTACACATAAAAATATGTCAAAACATAATTTATGTCAAAATAACATCAAGGTGCAAAGAGTACAAGAAATAATGTAATATAGTAAATTTGTTTATAGACATAAATCAATACAAAATATATAATATAATTTTATTATACATATTGTATAAACATGTAAACATATGTAAATAAATGTAAATAATAAATAAAAGTATAATCCATTTTAATCCATATATGGATTACAGTATATGGATGTGTCTGTGTAATACAAACTTTGGATATTTAAAAATATGTAAAATACATGTTAAAAATAACATTATTTAAATAAAAAAAAGCTCATATGACATATGAGACATCATAGATCTTCTTTGATGCCAGATATCAAAATGAATAATGAAAGTTTAGTTAATAGCTTAACAAATATAATATAATATAATATAATATAACATAAGGGCTGTCAGTTTAAGGCGTTAACTTAATTAGTTATGAAAAAAATAACGCGATTAAAATATTTTAACGCACTGGCCCTGCCCGCAGACCTTTACATCATCTTACATTTCATATAGTTGACTGTTGACAAATATGATGCACAATATTATGTTTTTGCTCAATTTTGCAGAGAACATATTACCTTTAAAGCCATAGCAGAATTATTGTGCGTCTCCGAGCAACACAGCGGTGTTTAGTTTCTGAATGAATCCACATTTTGAATGAATAGGGTGAACCAATGATTCAAAGCTCATTCATAAAGAGAGCCATTTACTGAATTCCTGAATGAATCAGCCGTTTGAATAAATTAATGACTCAAAAAGACATTTACCACCACCTGCTGGCAGATTTAGTTTCTTATTTAGAGTATAATTTCATATAAAATAATAATAATAATAATAATAATCAATATAAAAACATTAAAGGGATAGGTCACCCAAAAAATGTTTAATTCTGTCATCATTTACTGACCCTCATGTTGTTTCAAACCTTTCTTTTGTGGAACATAAAAGAAGGTATTCTGAAGACTGTTGGTAACAAAGCTGTTTTGGTTACCAATGACTTTCATTGCATGAACAAAAAATACTGAGATGTTTCTCAAATTGTCTTCTTTTATGTGCCATAGTTTATGTTAGTCCGTTGTAGCCTAAATGTTTGTTTAGCCTGACTGTTGACAAATATGATGCAGGGCAACAACTTTATAAATGCAGTTATGCCCTAAAATTCAAGATAAAAATGCCCCTGTATGAGTTTTTATCTAATATTTATATCATACGATGTCACACAAGCAGCAGAGCAGTATTACAGGAGTGCTGTTTTTGTCCCGAATATCATGAGTTTAAATGTGATATACAACAGTTCAGTAAATAAGAAGTTGATATTGCGTTATATTTTTAAACACAAATATTATGTGTTTTTGCTCTATTTTGCAGAGAACATATTACCTTTAAAGCCACAGCAGAATTGTTGTGCGTCTCCGAGCAACATAGCGGTGTTTAGTTTCTGAATGAATCCGCGTTTTGAACGAATCGTGTGAATCAATGATTCATAAAGAGAGCCCTTTACTTCATTCCTAAATGAATCTGCCGTTTGAACGAATCGACTCATAAAGACATTTACCGCCACCTGCTGGAAGATTTAGTTTCTTCTTTAGAGTATCATTTTATATATAAAAAATATATATATTATATATATATATTTTTTTTAATTCTATCATTTACTCACCCTCATGTCGTTTCAAACCTTTCTTTTGTGGAACATAAAATAAGGTATTTTGAAAACTGTTGATAACAAAGCTGTTTTGGTTACCAATGACTTTCATTGCATGAACAAAAAATACTGAGATGTTTCTCAAATT
>NW_015542408.1:2929151-2951069 GCF_001515605.1 Sinocyclocheilus anshuiensis | reverse complement strand
CCCATAAATTCAGTTATGATCTAAAATTCAAGATATTGGGGGCAAAAAATGCCCCTGTATGAGTTTTTGTTTCATATTTATATCATACGATATCACACGAGCAGGGAGAGCAGTACACGAGTGCTGATTTTGTCCCGAATATCACGAGTTTAAATGTGATTTTATACATTTCAGTAAATAAGAAGTTTTAATATTGTGTTTTTGCTCTATTTTGCAGAGAACATATTACCTTTAAAGCCACAGCAGAATTGTTGTGCGTCTCCGAGCAACATAGCGGTGTTTAGTTTCTGAATGAATCCGCGTTTTGAACGAATCGTGTGAATCAATGATTCATAAAGAGAGCCCTTTACTTCATTCCTAAATGAATCTGCCGTTTGAACGAATCGACTCATAAAGACATTTACCGCCACCTGCTGGAAGATTTAGTTTCTTCTTTAGAGTATCATTTTATATATAAAAAATATATATATTATATATATATATTTTTTTTAATTCTATCATTTACTCACCCTCATGTCGTTTCAAACCTTTCTTTTGTGGAACATAAAATAAGGTATTTTGAAAACTGTTGATAACAAAGCTGTTTTGGTTACCAATGACTTTCATTGCATGAACAAAAAATACTGAGATGTTTCTCAAATTGTCTTCTTTTATGTGCCATAGTTTATGTTAGTCCGTTGTAGCCTAAATGTTTGTTTAGCCTAATAAATTTTATGTTGAATCAAATAAAATATTTATTTCTAACGCTACAATTTGTAATGTCTACTTGATACTTTCTCATTCAACAAAAAAAATTGCTTAAAATAATCTTTTGTGGGTATTTTCACAGTCAAATTTATTTTGTGATTAATTAGATTAATCGACACATCATGTAATTAATTAGATTAAAAATTGTAATCAACTGACAGCCCTAAATATAATATAATATAATATAATTTAACGTATATAACAAATAAAAAGTAAGCATTTAAAAACTTTTTGTGCTTTATCAATATGCAGCAGTAAGTGATGCATGTAGGAATGAAATCTGAGACTCTGTCCAGGACAAAATGAGATCACAAGTGGTCACAGGAGACACATTTGAGATGCACGTTAATAACAGGTATAAACAGGGCCAGAGTTACACACCCCGGGTCAGATACGCTCTCTGAACATGTACGCTTTTAGCCAGTTAAAACTGAAAAGCTTTCAAGCTTTTATGGATTGTCCAGATCTTCGTTTAACAACCCAGACGAGACATGTTGCATCACCCTAAAATCTTTTATCCACATCCAGATCTGATTGTACAAAGAGCGGAGGGGGTTAGGACACTGGCGGAGATGTTATGGTCTGTCTGGGTCTGGTCCCTTTTGATTTACACATCCAGTATCTCCATATCTGTCATCCATTTCCTCCCATTTAACTTTATGACTCTCGGTGACTGTTTGAAGATCAGTGGAGGAGGGCAGACCGCTGCGGGGAAAGGGAAGTCAGAAGTCTCACAAACAAAGTGTCTCTCTCACATACACAGCATCTCTTGTTCTTCTCAAAGCCAGTGTCACTCCTCAGAGCCGGGTCGTTGAGCCTGATGAACGCACCACTTAAGAGATGTTGAACAAACAGAGAGCCGTAATTACCAAGAAAGACCCGAGGAGGAACTGAGGAGAGCCATCGGTGGAAATCAAGAAGTTCAAGGAGCAAACAAGCCTAAAGATACTCGCTATGGGGCCTCTTTATGCTAATGCGAGCGCTGAATGCAGTTGAAATTGTAGATCTATGGAAACTCTAACGGGGTCTCAGTGTATCCTTGAGAAGGGGCAAGGGAAAGGGCAATGGGTGGGACGCTGCATTGTGGCTAAGGCATTATTCAGCTTAATGTGACAGTGTTTGGGTATTAGTGCCTGTTGAACCGCCATCATGATGGAAACTAGAAAGCAGCTATTTGTTTTGTCTTCATTAACTCCAGAGTCAGAAGTTCAGATGAGGCCAAACGTTTGGAAGAGAAAGAAAAACTATGCCTTTCATGTGCCGCAGCAAATCTGAAACAGGCCAAGAACTATAATTTAGAGCAATAAAGTGGAAATCAGTGTTAAACAGTTCCATGTTAATGTCCTGTCTGACAAACGATCCCTAACATCCCTATAGATCCCAATGGAACATTATAATAATAAGCCGATTGTGAAACTGATGACACGAAGGACCAACTGTCTTCATTTTAATATTAATGATAGCGTAGAGAGCATGTTAGTTGATCTTAATCAGGATTTGACCCAAATGTCTTCATTTATGTGATTTAATTAATTAAGAATAAACATTCAAAAAGCTCAGATTTTGATCATTTGATCATTCAAGTCGACCCATTGCTAAGCTCCGCCTTAAAGCATTTAAACATTTACAACAGTTGCCATCCATTATTTAATATAAGTAACCCCAAATATCTCTATGTTTGAGTGGTTTTAAACACTTTAATATGGAAATTAACCAAAAACATGGTTAAACAAACTATGGTTAACCAATTGACCAAAAACATTTTGCAAGTCACACAAACTATATCCAGAGAGAAAAGGCTTTTTTCCATTTCTAAATCTTCAAAAATAAACAAACAAATATATAAATAAATATACATATATAAGACTGTATTCCAGCCATTCCAAGTTCATATATATATATATATATATATATATATATAGCATATATACAGTATATATATACATGCACACACACACACACAATTTTTTATTTTTTAAATCTTTATCAAGAAGAAATATAAAAGAAATATGAAAAAAAAAAAATCTAATATAAAATAAATGCAGTAACCAAGGCGGGTGGGACTTAGAGAAGGGTTCATTTTTTTTCTTTTTCTTATCATTTTTATTATTAAAGTTCATCACTGATTAGGTGAGCATCACAATAAAGGTAAACGATATTAAAATATCATCAGCTCTTCCAGTTGTTTATCTCTGGTTTTGCTAATGCAATGATGCTGGAGATCTTTAAAGCTCTCTTCAATCAATATTGAACACAACCAATAAAACTAAAGCCAGGGGCTTAAGAGAGGTGAAGATCTATTTACCGGTTGCATGAAGCAGAGAGCCTGCAGCGCATATGACCTACCACAACACTAAAAGCCCCACAGCCATCTGATCACCTTCACTGGCTGAAATCAAGATACTTCTGAGAAATTCTCTCCTGACAATGAGTCCGAGAAGAGAGCACCCTAGTTTCTGGTGGGGAGATTGTTTTGCGTGGGTTATCCACCAGTTGTCCAAGTATTAAGTTTACCAACTTGGCCTCTCGCTGACCTGGCTGGATGAGCTGGTTTCAAAAGAAGATTGATCTGTGCATGATCTCTGACAGGCCTGAGAGAGTCACTGGGCCCTGGAGAGTAACTCAGAAGCAAGGCTAAATCAACACCGACTGCATGCTTCTCATAACCCACTGTCTCACTGGCCCCAACTGACCTTGGGCGCCAGAGCGACCACAACTGCCCTCTGCAAAAATGTAAGCTACAGTGATAGTACGGATTCATCAGGGTCACTTCTAAATCTGAACTTCTTTTGGCCTTCTTTGTAATGTTATTTTATTTCACAGATAGTACTTAACACTTATCGCTAAAAATAGTGCAAAAATCATGTTTGATCCCTCAACTAACATTTAACCTTCACAGAAAAACACTAAGGTGATACCAGAGTCAGACGACACTGCCATGATATTCATATACAATTGTATTTACTTCAAAGAATGTAATGGTACTACCACGGTACAGAACCAAAAATATGGTATTGCGAGGTCCAAAAAACTAAACATACAAGAAGTACTGTGGCAATACCATAGTAGAGTGATGATATCAAATAATACAACATTGACACTAAAATTCATGGTGCATTAATTTCAGTATCATGTCCAAAAACCAAGGTAATCACGGTTCATTTGTTTTTATTATGTATAGTACCAACCAGATCTAAATATCTTGGTTTTCATTGCCCGTACTTTCACAGAAACACAATGGAAAACACAAGTTACAGTCAAAACCTCAAAAATGCTGACATCTAAATTCCCCGAGAACTTCTTAGAAAGAACTACTGAAACGTTCTGCAAATTACACTGCGCTTTCTTGTTTTTTGCTTTTGGTAATCATCTTCAATTTCATAAAAAACAACAACTTTAAGGCCGATAATTATCTGTAATTCAAAATATTTAGCAACCACAATATGGACGCACATGGATGTTCAAGAAATCTTACACCATCTTAATGAATTTCCTACACATTTTCGTCCTTTATGTTGGATATCTATGGTTATCGTGCATGTTAAATAAACTATCATCTAACAGACTCCGATTACGAGATTTTGTGGTCTCAGCACGGATAAAGAAACATCTTGTAACCAGGCAGGAAAAGCCATGTGCTCCTAAATGCCAGCAGAAGAGGAGATTACCACAGCTGCGGTAATCTAAACAGACGCACTGTGCTTTAAAAAGCCAGACCTATTCCAGGAGGCCATCTCTGCTAGATTCTGGAAACAGAAGGGGAAATCTCTCCAATGTGACTGTGAGGGACACAAGCCAAATACGAAAGGTCAGATACTCATTTAAGGACAGCAGTCTTGAGTTCAACAGGCTTACTTGTTTGAACTTTTGTCTTGCACTAAATATTCAGCTTTAAGAAACATTTTCTGATATCTGTCTTCTATGTTTAATCTATTTTTCTCTCCAGGTCATCTGAGCAACAGCCGAGATTGTTTATTGCAAAAATGCATTCAAATCAAAAATAATTGCAACATCTGATCCTCATGTTTTCATTATGTTCTTTAGTGCCAGAGGAGACCTACTGCACTGCTGACACTGCCGTGAGTTTGCTGGCATGGCATGGAGAGATGGCATGGAGGAAGAACTTTAATTGTTTGTTTGCTAAATGCATGCAGAGACTAAAAGTAGATGGCACATTTAACTGCTATGTGCTCTGAAAAGTGGTTTGGGGTGGTTTAACATGCCCTTGACATCAGAAGATTCAAATCCAGGCCATAAGAATAAACAGAAGTGGGTTGTTTAGTACATGTGATGTGATGCCAATTTAACATGGTTAAATACTCAAAAGTACATAGAAAACCAGCCACAATCATCAAATAAACAAAGACACTGAATGATTTTAACAATGGGATTTAATAAAGAATATAAGGACACAAGAAATCAATATACATTAACATTTATTTTACAAAAGGGTAATTTACAACTAATAAGGTAAATGGTGAAGCTGTTGCTCATGCATATTTAATGTGCATTTAACAAAAGCCCTTAACAATCAGCAGGTGAACTAGTCTTGGTAGCACTGGACACTTCTCAGACGGACTGCATCTGTAATACACTGCTTCAGCTCAGTCATACTTCCTATTTCATTCCCATGTATGGCTAACCAAATATATTAAGTTATAAATATCTTTTAAAAAAGTAAACCATGTATGAACAATGCATTTACATAGTACTTGCTATGCAGATGCATCACAGCAAAAGCTAAATTTATAATAAATACAAAAAAAAAAAAAGTAAAAAAGGCTACAGACAATGACATCAAGGGGGTAAAAAGTGCAGGGGAAGGCATTGTGCTGGACAGAACTTGAGTTCCCAGCTGACCGACAGGCAGTTTTAGGCCATGCAGCTGATTTCTGTCTAGGCACTTGATTGTGTGATAAGGGAGAGAAGCCAATTTGATTGGCTGCATCCTAACTGATCTCAGTGTTCCTCAAGTCTCTCACACTGTGGTCATGAGTTTTAACGAGCCTGATCGGAAACGTAAGATCTTCTTCTTCAAGTTGTGGGAAGCCTTGATTTTGACAAATGCCTTCGCCTGTGCTGACGTCATTCCGTGGGATTCTGTACCCGCCTGGTTGAATTGGGGCCAATTGACCCCTGCACTTCCCTCAGAGTCAATGCTAGTGCTGCTCTCAGCTACATAGTCCGCCTCGCTAGCGCTCGACTCGCTGTCCCCAAAACAGTTGGTGGTATAGTTACTGCGCTCATCTTCGCTTGTGTCCAGAATGGTGGAATGGAAAAGGGAGGCACACTCTGCTGAATATTCAGAGTCACTGCCCACATAGGCGTAGGGGCTGGTGTAGTGTGCGTTAGACGGCAAGTACATGGCTGACATGTGGCCCAGCATTTCGCGTTTTTGCCTGCGGTGAGCCCTCTTGAAAGCCTCCTCGTATGGGATCTCGTGGAGACCCCTTGGCCGCCGGTGGTAGTTGTTGCGCTTGTACTTGGGTTTGGCCAACACTGCCTCATGATGTCGGTGATGTCCGTGGTGTCTCTGGGCAGAAGATCGACCCCCTGTGGAACTGGTGTGCTTCTCCAAGATTCGTCCTTCAGGGATGGAGGCAGGAATTCTCTTGGCTTTTGTGGAGGCCTTCTTGGAGGATCTGTGCAAGTGGTGGACGTCATCCACTTGTCGAGACCGCCTAGATCCTGTCCGATGCTTGTCACGAACAGTCTCGGAAACATGCTCGGAAACTTGAGGTCTACTTTTGGCACTGGTGGAATTTTTCACTTTGACAATCTTGATGTTCTTGGTGCCACCCTTGCGGAGATTTATATTCTGTTTCTGAGCAGGGATGTACTGGGCACTGACCAGTTGACCTCCCTCATCTTGACTTTGTGAAGAAGAACCAAGGCTGAGCAACTCTGGAGCCAGCTCTTCGGCATCTTTACAGCAACTTGCTGGAGCCTGAGCCTTAGGACTCCTCTTAAGAGGACTTGCTTTCATTGCCTGTCCAGATTTATTGTCCTCCACAATGTAATAAGAATGCTTGTTGAATTTGGGAGAGGAAACTGCATTTGGGCTGCCTAAATCCTGGCAGTTCTTCGATGCAACACTTAACGGCTGGCCTTTAGTGGCTCCAGAAACTTTCTTCTTCAAGACGCAACTAGTGTTATTATCAATGGTGGTTGTGAAACCATTCTGTGTTTGACTTGGAGAAAAGTATGCTCCGTTTTGTAGGGTTCCTCCCTTGGACTCAGCAGACCACTGTCTTTGGGGCGAAGCTGTGCTTGGCTCAGTGCTAGTTGCTGATGCATCTTGTAAACACGTCTGCCAGTTAGGCTTGAGTTCAGAGCTCCTTTGCTGGGCCTGGACAGCAGCAGGGGCCCGTGAACAAAGACTAGCCTGCCTTAAAATGCTCTTGGAGGGGTCAGTGTTGATGCTTGTTCTGGGTTTGTTGGTCCTCAAGGGTTGCGCCCTCCTCTGAAGTAGCCCAAAGATATAACTATCCAGTTTTTTGTTTGGGAGTGTTTGAGAGGCATGCCAAGATGAGTTCTGGTTGCCCACAACCTGCTCAGGTTTCTGTTCATCACTCGATGCTTCACCAGGCTTGGAGAAGTTACAATCTTCCTTTAGGTGACAAGTCATGGATTGAAAGAAGATGGGGCTCTGGACAGCCACCGCATGGAGAGGGCTGGGGTACCGGTAAACATCATTACCGTTTTTGGCAATGAGGTCACAGTGGCACTTGGACAGGCCATCGCAGGAGCCATCCGGGGAAGGGGAGTAGGATGCAGAAAGAGACCGGCGGACTGTTCCAGAACTCGAGTCTTCGCAATGGCAATCACACTCAGCACAACTGCCCAGCTCATCTGTAAATCCCAGAGGACACAACAGTTAATACTACAAGACAACGTCAGATTACTTAAACGGCTAATTTCGTGATGTCATGGCCTGTGAGAGCAGATTATTTCTGATTCCTAGAGTTCTAGTGCTTAGCTGGGTGGGTGGTTGATTAGTTTTCATGTGCTAATGAGCCTTTTGTTGCTAGCTTATAGGTGTGGCTGGGATAGCCATCAGCAGGGCTGTGAAACTGTTTCAATCTTTGTCTGGGACCAAACTTCTCTCGTTTCACCTCTATTTGCTCAGTCAAGTTTAAGTGATTACAGAATGCTTTCTGCTAAGAGTAATGCAACACAAAAATTGATGTAATTTGAAGAAACTAGAAACATACGAACAAAGCGGCCTTTCTTTGTGACACCAGCTTTTAAGCCAGAGGAAGAAATCACCATTAAGTAAATAGTTCTGCATTTGGTTAACAAAGCTAAAGAAGGGAACAGTGTTTCAACACTACATGGAACAGTGCTGATGGGTAAGACCAGTCGGAATGACCCAGAAACCTCAAACCGTCACAAGAAGACTCTCACCTGCAGGCTTAAGCCTTCCCTCGGAGGGACAGAGCGAGGTGTCGAGGGGGGTGCACAGGCAGGTGGTGGAACGACAACTGGACAAACACTCGCTGAAGACAGAGTTGGAGGAATTAGAGAGGGATCCTGAAGCACCGTCGCTTAGGTCGTAAAAGCCTGGGAGAGAGAGGGCGAGAGATTAGCACATTAATATTACATCTTCAGGAATGAGGTGACAATGCAAAGACTGTGCTTTTCCACTCTTAACTGAGCTCTCTTCTGGAACCTACTTCCAATTACAATTTGAATAATGTAGCTTCCTCGAAGGTATCCATTTGCAAGAGGAAACAGAGCTAGGAACCAGATCTCCATACATCACAATTGATATTAGCATTAAAATGGTGAAGTAAGGAATAAACCCATTACAACTACTACAAACAACACCAAAATAGCTGTTCGCATAAAACAAAAGTCCGCCTTTGGGCTGTGAAGAAAATAATTCCAACTCAAAGACTGAAGAACTCCATCTTCACATTAGAAGCGGTTATAAGGCCACTTTAACAATCGAGACTTTCAGAGAGGAGCATACACACGTGTAATCAATCTCCACTTTATATAACCTTCCTTCAACAAAAGTGCAGTCAGTCCCAGCACTAAAATGACCTCTCGTATTTGGAATGTAAACCAATGGAGCTGCAGCAAGCCTCTAGCACAGGGTGCAGATTGTTCGTATTACCAAATTAGTGCTTAAGCAAAACAGCTAAGCAGTTTCCAACAGACATTAGGGCTTGCAGGTACACAAGCTACTACAGGCCCAAAGCACATAAAGTAGTCTTGTGCAAAGTGATATAATTTGAACAGGACGTCTGATTACCTCCCTCGGGTGGTTGTTGAAGATTAACAATCATTAAAAATGTTTTTCGGTACTTGTGAATCAGTTTTATTGGAAATCCTTTCTGCCTACACTGACTGCTTAGATTGTTTTGATGATCAAACATGCAGTGCCTCTCAAAGTGTTATGCTTCACAACAGATACTAACCTGAACTTGGCCGGCTGTCCGTTTCCACATGTTCATGCGAAGTCTCCGTGTCCAACCGCAGGTCACTTATCTGTCTGTCTAATTCCTGGAGCTGGTTGATCAAACCTGCATCTCGCCTCCTGAGGCAGTTCTATAAAGAAACAATACATTTTGGAAAGATGTTAATACAAGGTTTCATGCATGTCTAGTAGTTTAGCAGCATCATAATTGCTAAGATGGTTTGCCTTTTCATTTAGAAGATTTGCCCTGCAGCCCTAACAACAATCTGGAAACAATTGCATTTCACAATGCATTTCTCAATGCCGGTGGCCTCACGGAACTAATGAACTAAATTAGAGTCACACCTCGTATGGGAATAACCGTTCGACTTTGACACACCGCTTGAGAGCAATTGGATGCATCTGACAACACCCGTATCATGTGCTGCATTCCAAATTAAGCGTGGTGAAACGGCAGACTGAGGAAAATGTAGCCCCTTCAAAGCAGACGGACATTACTTCAAATTACCTATAATCAGAGGCATGTTATCTGCTGCAAATTTTAACTGCTGTTTGCTGACAGGGGAAGTAATGCAGTGCAGATTCCAGGCTATATGGAGCAGTGGAATGGCATTTCCTCTGCTGCAGACCGAGGCTGTAAAAAAGCCTGGTCGTGACAGGCGGGCTTGCAAGTGATTTATGGGCCCTGAGCTCTCAGCATGCTGGGCTGTGCAGACCATTTATACACAAAGTGCCATTTGCAGAGTACATCAACGGTTATTTTGAAACGGCATCAAATTAACCCCAGACCACTGTTGATGGCCTGGGCCTGGGTTTAGGACGACAGTGTCTACATTTCTGGTTTATACTCAATTCATTCAGTTAAGCTTAGTCAAAGACCACAGAGGACTGGTTGTTTGTTATTGCGACATCATAAGGACATAAGTCATTATATGATCCACAAATTACCATTAACTTTAATGTAGTTCTGGGTGTGAGGCCTGCAAACAAACTGACCTCAAGATAAACAAGTGTAATTATGGGGAAGACTCAAGCCACTTGTGTACATGTCTGAGGCTTTAGCAAAGCCAGGAAACAAATCCAAACCTTGTAATTCTTTTCTGTATACAATACATTAACCACAATGCGTGGACCCGTAGGGTTACAATAATGGAAATGTTTGGAAATACCTCAAGTGGAACCAGGTGTCTTTGGCCCAACTGTTAAATTTAATCTTGGTCATCCTCTAAAGACAGCAGGGGGCTTGAGCTGGGCTTGTAAAAAGTTCATTTCCATCGAAACCCATCAACTAATCTCATTCAGGCCAGTCGGACCCCCTCCTAGACTTGCATTAGAAACTCAGGGACGTTCTACTGCTTCCAGGAAGTTTGATTTAAATGGTTATCTTTCTGCTTTAATGTCATTCTAATGAGTATAGGGTCTGAGCTACAATCACCACGACGCAAAGGCAAAAAAACATTAATTTTTTTCCATTGCATTATTCATATAGTATTATTTTCTACTATTCTAAAATTCAAATAGATTTTAGATTTTAATTTAGTTTGATACAACTAAATGTGAAATTAGGCCCATAAAAAGTCTTTAGGCCCATAAAAAATGTAAAAAATATTAAAATTCTCAATGCCATTCTGAAGTCACAATATAAAATGTTCTCTTTTTTAATTGCATTTAAAATCATACAAATTCTTACATTTTTATTCTGTTTAGTTATGAGACCTCCCTTGCAAAAATGTACAGTGGTGGTACCATGGTTATACTATGCCTCTTTCTTACATACTATAGTACTGTGGGATTATCATCACTTACCAAATGGACTTGTACCCTGGTAGTGCCATGGTATTTTTGTAAGTACCTTGGAATACCATGCAAATACAATGGTACATGAAATGTAGTTATGTATATACATAAGTACATAGTATTACCATCACTGTACTATGGTACTGCCAAAGTATTTTTGTAAGAGATATTTAATTACAATTACTAAAAAAAAAAGAAAAAAAGTAATGCATTTTTTTCTTCAGAAATATAGGCAAGAGAAAGGTTGCACTACATATGAACTACTTCAACAATAATAATAA
Organism: Sinocyclocheilus anshuiensis; assembly: GCF_001515605.1. NCBI lineage: Eukaryota > Metazoa > Chordata > Actinopteri > Cypriniformes > Cyprinidae > Sinocyclocheilus > Sinocyclocheilus anshuiensis. The sequence goes on along the minus strand of NW_015542408.1, from coordinate 2,939,819 downwards.
TAATTAAAAAAAAATCCGTTTCCGTTACTCACCAATTGTTTTCTAAGTAATAAAATATTTTCCTCCAGAAGTTTCTCTTCAGTGTTCAGATAGCTGTCCTCCACTGTAAGGCAGGGTTTGTCCTCTCCCGCGAGCTCCTGACAGTTCAACACACTCCTGACCAGCAGCTCCTGTCTCTGTCTCAGATACTCCAGCTCGGTCAGACCCGCGACAGTCGCGTCCAGACGCTCTCGGGTTCGAACCCGCTCCACTTCACCGCGCGCCTCGCATTCCTTCCGATCCCGCATCAAGAGCGCACAAAAATCCCTGGACAGCAGCATCTCTGACAATTCATTCATTTATATATCCAGCGACAATAACGCTACGGAGATTCTTCTTATGAACAAAGTGCATCTGAAAAACACTTATGCCATGGTCAGATAATTTCCATGTATTAAAAGTGATCATCAAGAACAAAAAAGAATCCCAAAATTCAGAGAAAAAGAATGAAAATAACTTTTTGTCCTATATATAAATGGCATTTAAACGCCTGCTGTCCTTGCTGACGCTCAGTATAAAAAGTCCAAATCCACAGACAGTGGATGTGTGCAGTCCGGATGATACTGGGATCTGAATGTGTCCTGCAGAGAAGAGCTCAATCACACACACTCTCGGAGGAAACCCTGCTGCTGAGGATGCGGCGGGGTCCTAAAGCCCACCCCGTTCACCCCCTCATCTTCTGTCCTATGGTAGCGTCCTTTTCATGCATGATGACAATACATTACAATCTGTAAAACAACATTAAGACCTGCATTTACATGCAAAATCATATAAAGTTTTGTTACTTTAGCGTTGTTTAATTATCCTACTAAATAACAACAGGAGCACATATATATATATATGTAACATTTCTGTCCCCCTCACTTCTGAAATGATGGCTACGCCCCTGGGAGCACGGTTTGTAGTACTGGCAGGCCACGTGAAAATTAATATATGCATGCAAATACAAGCTTACAGACACGAAATATGACAGCCATTTTTTTTTTTGTATGAAAATTCATTTCATTTTATTTATCAGCTTATCAAAAAGTACTATAGTAAGGTGATGATATCATGTGCTTTATGATTACCATATTTTATATAATTGATATATTTAACATGATATTTACACCAAAGAATACCAAGGTGATAGTTTCTAAAAAAAAAAAAAAAAGTATTACTTTAGATGACATGTCTAAAAGAACAGGAAAATATACAAGGATTTAAGGACACAATGCATAAGGTGTGTATAATAACCTAATAACATGTTTAATAACTTGCAATACAGACAATGACAAGAATTTCAGATAATTGACAGAGGTGTATTTAAAGGCGCTCAGGTGTATGACTGCCCTCTACTGTTGTTAAAACAAAAACCTCCTTCACTTTTATGTGTTTGTGTATGTATATATAGAATTGCTATAAAATATATATTTTTAAATTGTATGTACACACACACACACACACACACACACACACATACTTGCATTTGTGGTTTACGGGGACTCGCCATAGGCGTAATGGTTTTTATACTGTACAAACTGTATATGCTATTGCCCTACACCAACCCCTACCCCTTACAGGAAACTACTGGCAATTTTTGAATTTCATAAAACACCGTTTTGTATGTTTTTTAAGCCTTTTGTTTTACGGGGACACAGGAAGTGTCCTCATAAACCATGTTTACGTTGTAGTACCCATGTCATTATACACATTTGTGTCCTCATAAACCATATATTACAGTACACACACACACACACACAAGTAAAAGACTGACATTTCACCAAGATGTAGGTGAATATACATTAACCCAAATAAAGAATGATCAATAGGTTTTCTAAAAGACGGATCTGTAAAACATATGTTTAAACATTATTTCTGGTAATAGACTCCACAGCTGCTTCTATAAGAGCTTGAAGTCACATTTCTCAACTAGCTCATTAGTCAGACACGTGGAGAACTCAAAACAGACAGATTTGTTTGAAAATGCATCTGTGAAATGGATCAAGGATTTACATATCGAGAACGTAATTGTTCTGGCAGATTCTAAGCTAATTTATAGTTTGGATAAAAAAAAAAAAACGTGTGGTTTTTAGACAGGTTTTGCTTTCAATTTAGACTTTTACCAATAAAAAAGCAACAAAATACCCACCATTTCTAGAATTGATGGATTCTAATATCTAAATTCCAATTAAAGAAAGGAAGAGACATTGTGTGTATTTATCAGAATACATTAGTTGCGCTCACAGACTCTTTCCACGGAAGGGGGTTTGCAGTTGCGTGTCTAATGAAAAACACTGCACCTCTCAAACCCATCAATCCATCAACGTCAGCCAATGGCTCAGACAGTTTCGATTGATTTGCAGCTAAGCAGGCGTTGAAGATGAGTCAAAGAGAGGAGGAGACCCTCAGTAGACGGCACAAAGCTTAATCTCTCTTTCTAAACACGACAGGGATCGAGGAAATGGGATCCATGGCTGCTTCTATGAGGAACAGATGTTTGAAACATTAGCCCTGGCCGAACGGTTACACAAGCACACAGAAATACACACACGGTCACGGATGTGGAAAGAAAGAGTGGCTTAAGGGCACAAACTCAATAATTCGACAGAGTCGTGATTGCGGGCCGCTACCTCAGGCTACGACTGCGGGACAGGAAGTGACCCGGGATATACATACATTGTAATTGGATCAAAGGCTGTAGTCTTTGTGCCACCACAATCAAATCGCTCAGACAAACAGGATAAATCCTTCCTTTCATTGCCAGTTTTTCCCCCCGAAAGCTCGCTGGTTCAAATATGATACAAAACCGATGAAGTGAGAAGTGTGCATTTGTCTTCATTAAAATAAATCGAACTGTTTTTGTAGCCAACCCTTGATTATTTTATGTAAATATTTTCCTATAAATCTGACCCAAAAAAAGCCAGACACTTTCCCTTAGACTAAAGCTTGTACAAAGTCACATTTGTGCTTTAACCTAATCCAATCACTCACAGTAATTACCTTATGAATTTTGTAAGGCCCATTAAACGAGAACAGGACCCCATTATGTAGGACTGGCAGGAACATGGGGAATAAATTAATACATCTAAATACATCAAAGCCTACAGCGCAACAGATGCCGAACTGTGGGGACAATTTGAGCAAATGCGCCGTGAGGATTTATGAGCATGATAGCAATCGTCACCCCTCACCTATATCTTATATCATGCTGGACACAGAGCGCTTTTATACAACACATCAGTCATATAGATGTTATTACATAAAATTTACACCCAAAGATTGTGGAAACCGGCCAAAAAGAACTAGTTCTAGGTGTTTGTTTTAGTATTCCTGCAGTGGTGGAAACAAAACTTGGAAAATGTTCCATTTAGAAGCCTAATGAAACTTCAACGTCAAAGGGATGCTGTGCGGTACATGCAGGTGTAAACGTTGAGTCTGTGATTGTAATTTAAAAAGGAAGAGCTTGTTTGTTCACCACACACTGTGAGAAACCGCATGCGCTGAAACTCCACATGCACTCATCAATAACGTCGAGGGATGCTGGATAAAACTCAAGGCCAGATCTTTGTTCACCAAATCTATGAGCTTTCCTGATGCTACAAGGGATTAAAAAAGACAGCATTTGAGGCTTAGAAATTGTTTTATAAATGAATTCCATATCTCTTTATTAAGACAAAACAAGGCTTAAAAGAATATTCTGGGTTCAAAACAAATGATTTTCGTTTATACAAACTGAGGGACAAAGACAAAATTATTGTCTGTGGCAATCGGCAGCATGCCAGAGATGATGTGGAATATCACAGGCAGTTTTTTTTAAAACTTGTCCCTCAGTTTGTGCAATTTTATCACTAGTTTCATGCAAATGTTTCTGTTTAAGTCTTGTGGTTACACTTCTAAAACAATGCTTATTTTAAAGGCATAGATCATGCAAAAATGAAAATTCTGTCATTATTTCCTCACCTTCCACTTGTTCAAAACCTCTATGAGTTTCTTTCTTCTGTTGAACACAAAAGAAGATATTTTGAAGAATCTTGGTAATCAAATAGTTGTTGGTAGCCTTTGATTTCCATTGTTGTTTTTATTTTAATTTTTCCATACCATGGAAGTCAATGACTGCTGTCAACTGTTTGATTACCAACATTCTTCAAAATCTCTTCTTTTGGGTTCAACAGAACAAAGAAACCCACACAAATTTCTAAGGTCTCTAAATTAAAACTTTGCTGAAAAACCTGTTATACACAATGTTTTACATGCCTTCTATCATTTCATTGATAGTTTATACTTTTTAGCAAGTAAAAGGCATCTTTAGTATAATTCTAAAATGTGCCGCTTCAGACACGTACGTCTTTTTGCTGGGAAATTTTTTACTGATTTTTATAAATGTTAGTAATATTGCAAAATGAATAGGACTAAAGCAACTTTGGTTTACTTGATTGCCCATACATCATTTTCAGAAATATCATGTTAAAACATGACTCAAATGTGATACAGTTCTCAATTTTCTCTCAATTATCATTGCATTATATGTTTTGCCTCCCACAATAAAAACTACAGAGCTTTGATCATTAAACTAAGCAAATATAATCTATATAATAAGAATAATTTTGTGAAATACGGAGGTACAACTGATATTCACATGCATTTAATGTAAGTACACATGCATTTTTTAGAGTGTAGTCTGCTATACTGTTATATTGTTAATATTTTAAAAAATATTTCAGTATAAATGTTTTTGGAAAGACTAAAATATAATTAAGGAATAATGTGAGTTATTCCCTAATAAATTAAAAATGCACAGCAGACAATGAGACAAAGATACTCACAGCTGAATATTAATGCAAAGTCAGTCCTGCTGCTACTGACGGGTGTCCCATGTGGATCCTGCCGTAATTCAGAACAACATATAGTGCCTTTAGGCTATTATTAAGTTCAGCATGGTCGTCATGTCCTACACATGCTGCTGTGATTGTACTGCTGTTCAGACAACACATATGGAATAAGAGAATCCTTTATGGTAGTAACAGATCTTACAATTTCAAAAGAAAAAGCAAAAGATTATTTGGCTCAGTTTTGAACTCCTTCTAGAAGATAATTTTGACAATGAACTATAAAAGAGAAAATAAAATAGCAGACATAACAAAAAATATACTGATGTTTAAGATCAATTTTAAACAAAAACCCTACAAATAAATCTCAGATGACTGTGTCAAGGGTGTCAGTTAATGTTATTGTTATAAAGGTTAGTGTAATAACAACAGCTCTGAAAAAGAAGCATTACCGTTGGGACATGTGGAGATACTCTGGATGTGATCTTGACCTTCTGCCTATGAAAGAGGGAAGATTAGATTAAAATAAAGGCTGTACGGGGCACTGATGTGCCACATGCCAAAAGGTTAATCAAATCGTCTGTACAGAATGTCCTAGCAGAAACTTAACTAGACATCTGATCTGAGCTGAGCTGCCTGAGGTCAGGACATTGTCCAAGAAGTTGTTTCTTCACAGATTTGCTTACTCGTACAACTTCTTACCACACAAATTCTCACTTATGAAATCCCAGCTATGCCTTTGTACTTTAAACTGGCTGTGATCCGGTCCAAAGGTCTTTAAAATCAAACAAAAGGAAACCAAGAATAGAACTATTTACCTAAAGTAAAACACGGAGAAGGTGATATTTCAGCTAAAGAGCACGGCGTCAGCTAAAAGTGAGAAGTGAGGCCCTTTTATTCTGTGGAGAGTTCACACAATAGCGGTCAGACCAGGTGCTCTCCAGCATCTATTTACTGTCAGCCTGCGGATCTTTAAGAGTATTGATGGAGGGGTAATGTGGACCTGCACAATGCCAATTACCCTCTCTCGTCACACAGACCGCTCTCAACAGCCCCTTCACACCCATTTACCCCACGGACACACTCACGACGGCACTCGCTACACACTTTACAGGGGAACATATGAGTACTTTTCCATAGCAAGTACACTCTGATCTGTATGACTGGAGTGCAGACAAGTGATGAAAGATTTACATGCAGCAGAACAAAAAAAGTGGAGAGATTAAGTTTTTTTGAGAGAAACGAAGAAAAGAATTTAATTGATAATAAACACATTTTTAATGATTTCTATTTCAAATAAATGCTATAAAATGTTAAAATACAAAAAAAATGTAATGTGGCTTTCACAAAAATATTAAGCAGCACAACTCTTTTCAACACTGTTGAGCATCAAATCAGCATGTTAGAATGATTTCTGAAGGATCATGTGACACTGAAGACTGGAGTAATGATGCTGAAAATTCAGCTTTGCATCACAGGAATAATTACATTTTAAAATATATTCAAATAGAAAAGTGTCATTTAAACTGTAATAATTGTAAATTAAAATTTAAAAAAAATCTTACCAAACCTAATTTATTTAAACCGTAATGCATGTAGATGAATATTAATAGATGCTTTTAACTTAAAGGGGTCCTATTATGCTTTTTCACTTTTTTAATTTTAGTCACAATTCTTACAAGTACAACACGACGTAGCTGGGCGCCGCGGACAGATGCCGAACGGCGCCGCTGGTGTGCCTACACTCATAGAAAATAAAGTATTTAAATTTTAAAGACGTGGCGCGACGGTGCGCTTCTCGTCCGGTGCGCGACCTCCTGAAACGCTGTTTTTTTCACCTCCGTGACCAAACGTCTTTGTTTGGGCTTCCGAAAGCGGATGATGTCAGGAAACAGTGGTTGCAATTTATTTTTTAACTCTGTTCCTGAGCATTATAACCCCAATTTGCTATTGTGTTCTGCGCATTTTACTGAGGACAGCTTCCACAACATGAAAGTGCTGTGCTGGATTCGCCAAAAGCTTTTGTTGAAAGATGGAGCAAGGGGCGTGGCAGTACTGAAACACCGTCTAAGCTGTTCGCCAATCACAACGCACTGAGACAGCTAACCAATCACAACACATTTTGTTTTTCGGAAGGCGGACCTTCATCAAAGCCGGAACTAATCGAGCCGTTTGTGCCAGGCTGGGGAGAAAGGTATTTTAATAATGTAAATTATGTGAAAAATAATGCATTTTTCGAACCACCAAGCATGAGAGCATGTTCTAGTACACCCCCAAAACAAAATCAAGATTTTGTAAAAGAGCATATAGGATCCCTTTAAATATACAAAAAAAAAAGTTATAAATGATAAACACCTTTCATCTCAATTTTCACATTCAACATAAAATAATCTGATGCGTAAAGATATCACATTCTTACATATTGATGATAGAACAATCAATTTTCACAACCAAAACTAAACTATTACAGTGAAAGCAGATTGGAGGCTGATACTTTAAGAATACTTACAGGCTTGCTGTAGTCATGTGGAGGGTTGAGTGTGTTCCACGGATGTTCTCCATTTGTGGTTCTATGATGCCGTTACAGTTCAGTTCTCTGTTCCGGTGCCATGTCTTAGACTCAAGATGTGACGCTTTGTTTGAAACATCTGAAAGAACCTCTTTATGAGATAAACAGCATTTCCACCAAAGACTGAGAGCTCTTTGAGTACAGACGACAACAGACTCGAAATGTCAAATATAAAACCAAACGATGCAGCCAACACTTTATGGCCCACTTCATAAAGAAAAACTTCATAGCTCATATCCTGCATCTTCGGATGCATTTGCTGTCTTCCAAATGTCAAACAACCCACGTAATTGGCCTGGTTTCCATATGCTTCATATGTCTTATTGACAGATCAAAATCTTTATTTGCTTTCACAAATTCAGCGTAATTAAAGTGAAGGAGCACAGATTTAAAAGCCAAGACTGAACTTTCAAAGGTTTTAAAATAAATTCATGTTCAGTAGGTGAAACGGATCTATAATCTGAAGGAAATGAGTTTGTGTAATGCAGCGGTCCTTTTCTCAACTGCGAAGATAATGCCGATTGACTTTTTGCTTTGCTTTTCTAATCCCCGCAGCACTTGCTTTAACCGGGAGGTTACGCGGATACGGTTGTCACGGCAACATCTTATCAGCCACCGGTCCTCCTGCATCCCTTCTCCGCCCCTCCATCATTCATCCTGGTGATTTGTGCATAATTAAAACACACTCACGCCGCCGGAGACGCTTCACGCATCCTCAATTTATAAAGGTGCTCTGGGTCCCTCTGGGTCTTTGAAATGGGTTGGACATGGTGGGGTGTTTTCGAATGAAAATGACTGCTGTGAAGGTCATAATCTGTAGGAAAAAAAACAAATATGTTTCTCTTACAGCTACAATTTATTATGTGAAAAGAGCAAGATAGAGAAGTTAATGTATGTATGTTTTATTGGTTGCAATTTTGGTCAAATATTTCAGTACAATGACCATTTACCTACTGTATTTATAATACATGTAAAATTAAAAAGAATTATTTTTTGTCCTCTTTATCAATTTATGTGGAAAGTAGCAATACAATAGGCAGGATAATGAACAATCAGCCACTCATTATTGCAAAAGAAACCCCTTTGGGACAATTCTCATCTTTGTTCTGTGGTCCAGTTTGGGTTTATTTTTTGTGATAATGACTAACTGACTTTAAATTAAATATAAATAACTAAATAAATAAATATTTTTATATATAAAAACTGACATGCCATTGCCATGACATGATGATAATTATTATTTACACACACACATGTCTGGATTGCTATCCTTGTGGGGACTCTCCATAGGCGTAATGGTTTTTCTACTGTACAGACCATATATTCTATTGCCCTACACCAACCCTACACCTAAACCTATCCCTTACAGGAAACTTTCTGCATTTTTAGATTTTCAAAAAACTTCATTCTGTGTGATTTATTAGCTTGTTTACCCGTGGGGACCTCAATTTAGGTCCCCACCGTGGCATGAGTCCCCATGAGTCTGTGTGTATTCAGGTTTAAGTCCCCACCAGAATAGAAACACACACACACACACACACACCTTCTATGGAAGAAATAGTAAACAGTTGACCAAAATCTTACATTAAAATATGACTTATTTTATATAATCATAATGACATGTAAGGTCTTCCACTCACTCACGCACTCACTCACTCACTCACTATTTATGGACAAAGCAATTAATTTTATATAGAGAAATTCACTGAATTACCCTGTCTGAAACTTTGCATTAGGAGCATCTGTGTTACTGGCCTCTTTATGATGAATCGCTTGTTGTATTCCTCATTTGTTGCTTTGGATAAAAGCATCGGCTAAACAAAAATGAATAAATGTAAATAAATGTATATATAGCAAAAACCAAACAGCTCTTTAGTTTAGCTAAATGGATTTAACACACTTATAGGCTTAAAATTCAGGTTACATGGTGCATTCATTCATGCTGTCACGGCCCATGTGGATTAATAAATCAACATTGCAGCTGTGTGCTTATCAGCATCTCACATTCTAATAACTCTGAAATATCATTCATATCACATGGAAGTTATCCACCACAGGATAATCAGGATTAATACATTCACAGTATAATTACTCTGTACCCTGTGTCCATCACAGCCTGGCACCGAGACATTAAACCACAAAATAAATATACCCATTTTTCCGTGTATAAATCAAATAATACACAGAGCTGATTAAATCAAGCACATGGGAGTTGACTGTATAATCATACTATGAAAGCATAACCTTGACTATTTTAAGGCTCTTCTCTCTCTCCGTTTCGGTTACTTGAGAATGGCTCCTAATAAACACAAAGCCATCCACACTTTCATCACACTCTCAATTACCCTGAGATGTGTTTACTCAGGACGACGCTTCTCTCTCAGCATCGCATCGCTCACACCATCAGAGGCGTAAATCACCCTGCTCACCATTTTCCTCGTCTTTGGCGGTATCCCTTAATCGCCTTAATTAAATGGTGACTGGCTCCAAAAATAACTTGGACTTTCCAGCGCTCTAAAGGCCAGATCAAACAAACATCTGCAGAGAGCCCGTGAGGGTCTGCGGTAAGAGGCGGGGACCGGCGACGGCCCTCAGAGACTGCAGCAGGCCCCTCACAAGCGTCACAGAATAAAAGATGGACTCCATTAGGGCCTGACGGTTTAAGATCTGCTTCGTGTTAGGAAAACTGTGAGGCTTTCCTGCCTCCCTCCCATGTCCCACTTCAATCCTGACTCTGGGTTTCTCTAAAGCTCATGGATTAGTATCTGCTTTCCTCAGTGCTGCTTGGCCACTCTGATGTATTTCTGCTGTCCATCAGGTGAAAAATATAAACCAGATAAACACTACTCTCCATTGCCATATGAGAATTATGGATATATACATGCCTACATATTTCAAGTACATGTGGGATCCTGCACGTCAAAAATCAACTGGTTTGGTTGTGCTGACCATCTATTAGACCATCCGATCCTCAAATCGACATTTAAAATATATTGCAGTAGCTTTCAGGAGATTTTTATATACTTGTGCATTTGGCAGATGCAACTTACATTGAATTCAGGGTATACATTTTATTATTTCATGCATTGCCTGACCTTGATTTTGCTAGTGCCATGAGCCACAGTTTTACTTACAGGAATGTTTAACAATATATATATATATATATATTATTTTCCGTCTAATTGTTTTTCTTTAAGCAAACAATGTGCGTAGAGTCCCAGCATGCCAATACGTCTCTTCAAAATCTTTTCA
>NW_015542408.1:2913805-2929027 GCF_001515605.1 Sinocyclocheilus anshuiensis | reverse complement strand
CACACACACACACACACACAGACACACACACACACACACAGACAGTGCATGGCAGATTACTACAGATCGTACTGATTCCAAATGACAAATACCATTCATGACAAAAATGGTTGCTTGTACTGTAATCCATTACATTACACATTTTAGGCAATATAATCAGACTACTTTTTGATTACTTTTGACCTAACTCTTGTACCGTATTGATATAAAATACAAAGAGAAAGAAAATATATTCCATATATTCCATGTTATTAACAATTTTATGTGTAATTGTAGCCACCTGACTAGTGACTGGTGTTTGTGTGAATGAACTGGAAGACTTTCTGAATGTATACAAGCGGTAGGCTATTTTAGAAATGAAAATCAAAAATATGAAAAAGAAGAATTAGGGAGAATCATTACATTATAAATAATTTATTGCATTTGTGTGAATAATTTGTAATCATATAAACAATAAAGAGTATTTTCAAATGTAATATAATCTAAATACAAGTTGATTTTTGGAATCTGATTATGTAATCCAGATTACATGTAATCAGTTACTATCCAGCACTGTATTATACATGCATTCTCTGGTAATCAAACACATGGTGTTTAATGTGTACAGTGTTTAATTTACAGCAATGCTTTACATTAACTGACATTAAACTACGGTGTTAACCAAACAGCTGCTGGTAGACACTGACTTCCAACTATTTAGTTACCAACATTCTTCAAAACATCTTCTTTCATGCTCAACAGAAGAAAGCATACAGGTACATACAGGTACAACATGTGGGTGAATAAATGAGATAATTTGTATTTTTGGGTGAACTATCCCTTTAACTACTAGCAAAAAAGGTGTAATAAGCTTATTATAATAAGCTCTCAGGCTTTGGTTTGAGATTCTTTCAGATGTTTCAAACAAAGCGTCACATCTTGAGTCTGAGACGTGGCACCAGAACAGAGAACTGAACTGTAACAGCATCAAAGAACCAGAATACATTTTCAAAAAGTTATCACCTCAAGAAAGCAATAATACTAATAATATCCAAATAAATAAATAATATAATACCTTGAATTTCATCTTGCAGATGATCCTATAAATGGAGGAACTTCACTCAACCTGAATATCATAAAGAGTTTCACCAACAAAAAATAAACCACCATAGCAATGCACTAACAACACATTAACATCCACATAGTGACACCCTGCCAAGCACCTAGTATACCATAGCATTATGGTGGTGAGTTCAAGAACCATTGGCATTTTCTTAGAAATAAATGTAAAAGTCTAGTTTATAATAGTAGCTATTTCACCACTAGAGACATTGCTGGGAAAGTCTGGAGCCCAATGAGAAACAGATATATGCCACCATGACCACTTTATTAGCGCCAAGCGATTTCAGATTTCATTCTACAGAAATCACTTCAATAAGGACTGCATATTTTTTATGCTGTAAATATTTTACAGGGGTCTGGGGTGGGGTACCACAATCATCAAAAACCAGCTGTCCAATTCTCAAGTTCTAAATCTAAATCTGTGCTATACGTTTCCATTGTTTCCAGAGTTTTCAATAGTCAACCCATATTCCATGAAAGTTTTAAGACTCTCCCCTCCAGTCCTGTTTTTTAAACCATTAATCATTTCACAGAAAATAGTGCATGGAGAGTGTATTGTTCTCAGAGAGAGGTAGAAAGGGGTGGAAAATGAGAGAGAAACATTTCAAGAGTACCTTGAGACCACAAAGCATTTGACATTAATTCTATTTTGGACACACTCAGTCTAAGAAAGATGGAAAGGAGAGAGGAATAGAGCAGTTTTTGTGACTGTCAGTCAGTCTTCACAGTACCTCTATATCCAGGACCGGTCGATCTGATTTTGATGGCGAGCATCTTTCTTTCTGAACACACATATAATCAATATCCATCTCCAGTCTCTTTCCATCACAGGCTCCGTCTTCATGTGTATATATTTCGTCTGCCGCATTTCACAAAGGTCACCTGGAACTAATACACCTTAAATCTGTGGAACCGAAAAACAAATTACATGCAGGTTCCCGAGGACATGGCTTTCAGAAGCGGAAAATACCTGTAAGATTGGACAAAGACCTGTTTATAGCGGTGACAAACAACAATTGCCTTTCTTGGAAACACATTTCGGTCTTTGGAACACAGCACAGACAAATAAAACAACTGAACAATAGTTCTTTGTTCTTCTTTGACAATTTGAGAAACCACTTCATTTGCATTCATAGACTGGTGAAAGCAAAAATCCCAATTCATGATAATTAGCATCCTGCATTTGCAGTTGGGACCCAGCGGGCGCATATACAGGGATTTCTTCTGTCTAGTTTTGGCACACTGCCCGAGGCACAGATCAAAAACACAGTAAAGCCACTGTAAGAAAGCAGCAGGTATTCTGGAGAGGTATTAGAAATAGTCTCAACCCTGGCTTTTGTTTTTCTGGCTGTACCTGTAAGAATCCTTAGCTGTCAGTGGTGCTGAATAATTAATGCTCTCTCAGACATATGCACACATCTGCACCACCATCAATCTTATCTTACGACACTGAGAGTCGTCCACAACAGCTATGATCTTCATGCATGTGACTCATCTGCTTTTCTGTCGAGGAATGAATTTACTATGACTAAACACCATGTCAAGACTGTCATATTGAGGTTTTAGTTATGCCAGCGAGATATTGACAATAAACAAAGATGTGTGGGTATAAAGATACATTTGATTCAGTTCAGATAAAATAAAATTAAAAATTAAATAAAGGTTTAAAGGGGCGCCAGAGAGATATTACCAATATAGATACGTGAAAATAAACATAAATTTTTTTTCAGTTATGTTCAGTAAAAATAAATAAATAACATAAATACAGACGTGCAGAAATAAAGATACATTTTCAGTTTCAGTTCACTCCAGTTCAGTACAAATAAAATAATAAAAATAAATAAAATAAAACAAAAAAGGTTTAAAGGTGTGCCAGAGATATTACCAATAAAGATATGTGAAAATAAACATACATTTTTTCTTCAGTTACATTCAGTAAATAAATAAATAATTTAAAATAAATAAAATAAATGTTAAAAGTGTGCCAGACAGATAACAATAGATGTGTAGAAATAAAGATATATTTTCAGTTTCAGTACAAAATAAATACATAAAATATAACAAAATAAAAAAAAATTAAAACGGATGTGAAAAGATGTGCCAGAAAGATATTAACAATAAAGATGGGTGTGGTAAAGATATGTAGTTTTCAATTCAATTCAGTTCAGTTCAATAAAATTAGAATAAATTAAAATAGTTAAATAAAATACAAAATATTCACTTCAATCAAGTGATGCTCGGTAAAGCAATCATCACATATATTTATGGCTACAAATGACATGAACAGACATTCCTTCAGTTTGAACCAGCAAGCAACCATAGCAACACACTACAAACACTACTTAGCAACCGTTATTCTATTCTATTGCCAAACGGTCAAATACCGAAGTTCATGTCCATTTCTTTTTCTCTGTACAGCTGCTGAAACAGCTGTCTTTCTTTGATGCTTTGATATGGGGGTTGAGGATAAAAGCTGTTGTACTTCCTGTCCTGTCAGCACGCCTGCCATCTCTGGCTCTGAGGATACGGCTGAGGGTCAGCGGCTGCACTCAAAGCAAACATCTGGAGACATCTGCTTCCCTCAGCCTTTACCTCATACAAAATCAAATGGACATCGGTGCACACCTACATAGAACACTATGCTATAGTGTAAAAATGACAGACAGCTTATTGAACACTACATATTTGCACATCTTCAAGCTCTTCGGCAGCGACAGAAGGGTTCAAATCAATCTTGTTTGCATTTCAGCTGAGTTAAACTCCCAGAAGGAATCCTTTTGCATGTTCAAACCACTCACGACTGCATAATTGATAATGGAGCATCATCACCTAAGGTCAAACAACAACATTCTCGCTCCCTTCCTGGGTCTTTATTAGCACAAATCAATGCTTTCTAACTCACTTGTACTCCTACGGCTGGAACAATGCAGCCGTCCTGGACTCGATCCGAGCCAAGGAAACTGTATGTCCATCCATCATCTGATCTGGCAGCCTGATTTCCATAAACACACACAGACAGCTTCCAACTGTAGCCCTCCACTGGACGCCAAACCTTACGCTGCATAATTAATCTCAGGCCGAGCGAGGAGCTATTAGCAAACACATTGTAGCTGCAGTCGTATTTGCGGTGCGAGAGCAACAACAAACGAGAATTTGGATGTCTTAAGGGAGGTTTCTTTTTATGTCTTTACAGCCTGATGGAGAATCATTTGGCCAGTGTCCAGTACCCATCCTCCCCTGCGGTTCTCTTATCCACTGAGGCTCCATTAAAATCCCGGAGCGAGATAATCAAACCCCTCCCAAACACCAATTAACATGCATTCAGCCCAGCGGCGCAACACTTGGCCAAGAAATCTGCACTGTGTCCAAACAAACTCTCACATTTCAGCTCAACTCCCCATCGGTGCTGAGACACTTGAGCTGTTGAAGATAACGCAATCATCTTAATGCAATAATGTGACTATTATCAAATGCATTCTTGAACGTTGTGAAAATTATTTTTATATGGGAAAGCAGCTGACACTAAATAGTTGTGGTAAAACCTTACAAAAAGGGTTGATTCATTAACATAAAATTCAAAATTACTCAAATTCATTAAAAGGTTTGATTCATTAACATACATTCAAAATGTATGAATTCAAATAAATTAACATTAGCATCACAAGCAAACATGAATTAACAATGAAAAACTGTATATTTATAAATTAACAACCTAGATTAATAAATGCAGTAAAAATTGTATTTTTTTTAGGTGACGATACATAATGCATTAAATAACTGTAATAATTTGAACATCATTGTTAAAACATTTTTCACACTTGGTTCAAAAATGCATAACGCAAATCTTCAATAAAATAGAATAAAATAATAAAATAAAATATTAAGAAGTAAAATTAGATTGAGTTCATAAAATATAATACAATAAAATGCAATTAATAATACAGTTAGGGTTACATATATCAAATAGAATAAAATAAAATAAAAGTAGCAGTTCACTTCCACAAGTAAAATCTCATAACAAACTAAAATACAAATTAAAAAACTAAACCTCAATAAAAATACATAAATAATAGCTGTTCATTTCCACAAGTGAATTAGATTGAGTTCATAAATTAAAATTAAAATATAATAAAATGCCAAAAAAAAAAAAGTTCTTTTATGACATCACTGTGAAAACCCCCTTTTGGAACCTTTATTTTTAAGAGTCCATTTTTTTTAGAGTATTTTTTGTTGAGTCCACGTGAACTGGAACCAAACCAACGAGTTAGTATAGGCCACACTAACCAAAACAAACCAAATTCTGCCATCAAACAGACTAAAATCTCTATTGTGATAGTGCTTTATAGAGTATCTCATTTAAAGACTAGATGTCCAGGAGACAGATAGAGGTGGGCAGTGTCTCAGCAGGTGGAGGCTTCAAGGTCTGACGTGAGGGAGTGATCTGTTTGGCAGGTGTTCAGTACTGAGGGTCACTTGGGTACAATCCCCACCATCCTGAAGCTTAACGGCAGTAATTCATCAACGGAGGCACAACAACAAAGCGGTGGCACACTGAACTGGCCTAAATCTTCCAAGAAAGCCATTAATCTTTTAAAACTCTCTGGTCTGAGAGGGCAGGGAAGTTCTTTGTGCTTTTTATCATGACCCCAAACATCATTACTCAACGTCACCTTGCTCTTAGTGGAATAAAGCAAGAAATCTTTATTGAAGCTGGTCAATGTCACTGATAGTAAGACAGGTCTGTGGATGTCCTACTTTGATCCAGATATGTGGTGTAACACTCTTCCTTCTACAACTTTAAAGCATCTGTGCTAATGTAACATTTAAACATTGCATGAAATTGGAGTCTTTGAGGTCCATTTTAGTCCAGCTTTGATGGTATATGCATGCTAATGCACTTCTAAAAGTTGAACTTTTAGCAGATGAACAGATATAAGTTTCTCTTCCAGCAAAACAGACCAAAATAACTCTATACAGTAAAGTGCTTTCTAGAATGACAACATTATCTATTAACATTATTGGTAGATTGTACACATTGTCAACTGAAGTTATTGATGTTAATAATAATAATAATAATGAAAACAAAAACAAAACAAAATTGACATGTTTTTCAATATGTCCACTCAACTAATATCCTGTTAGGGTTGCATGTATCAACATGGGAAAGAAAACATTTCTTTAATAAAATAAAATAAAATAATAAAATAAAATAAAATAAAAAAGATTAAAAGCAGTTCATTTCCACAAGTAAAATTAGATTGAATTCATAAAATATAATACAATAAAATGCAGTTAAAAATACAGTTAGGGTTACATATAACAACATGGGGAAGAAAACATTTCTTAATAAAGTAAAATATAAAAATAAAATAATAAAATAAAATAACAGTTCAAATGTAATAAAAACACATTATTAATAGCAGATAATTTCCATAAGTAAAATTAGATTATTTTCATAAATAAATAAAATGCAAGTAAAAATACATGATCAATAACAGTTCAATCTAAATAAAAATAAAAATATAACAAAAATACAATAAAATGCATTACATAAATCTGTTAAAAATTAGATAATATAAAATACAGTAAAATGCAAATAAAATAAATGATCAACAGAAGTTCACAAAATAAATAAAAAATATAAAAGAAAACATTTCTTGAGGTCTTTAGGTCATGAAATCCCAAAGCTGCTTCATAAGTATGAATGTCTAAGTGGTATCTCAGAATCAATTAGCTATTCATTTTCCCCACACATAAAACACATGCATTAGGAGCTCAAAATGGCATAAAGAGCCTTGATATATGTGCATATCTTTAATCTATTTTATTATCCTACCCTCATAATTTCCCAATAAATGCTTTGCAGAACCGCACTGCAGCTCTGAATCCTTAATGTGCATATAAACTGCTCTCTGAAGGACAGCGATTAAATCCGAAACTGTATCAGGAGACGGATCACATGAGCTTCACTTTCTGCACTCACACTGGTAATCATCAAATCAAATTACTGTGCATTAGCATAAAGTTAATCTGTCGCTTTAGTTGCCTCAAATCATAACCACATCGAACAACCCTTTAATAGTTTTGCCTGCGCTCCTCAAGCAATCCTTTACCTCCAGATGGAATAGTTGGGAAAAATGCAAAAATTCAAGAGTTTTCCCGAAAGCATCATCCATCTGAAGTCACCATGATTAAATGCACAAAGTGTCATACAAAGCTGCTTCATCCAATCACAGCTCACGATAGAACTCAACCAGCTATTGACATTCCAAACAAAACAGACACTCCGACGTGTGCCAATTCCCTCAAGGTTTAAGCAGCAGTCTCTGATGGAAACGGTCGCCTGAGAGATGTAGAAGTGGGGGGAGGATTTTACATGAGTTTTCTCTCTTCTACAGGACATTTCAAGACTAGAGTGGACAATGTCATGGTTAATTTCCTGCAGCTTCCTGCCCAACACATCTGGCTTTGATAAACAGCTGGCTAACGGGGGCTTCAAGAGGATTTTTTGGGGTGGGACATGCGGGGGGTGGGACTGATATGAGCTGACTGCAAAGCTTGGCCCACAAACCTAATCTTTAGAAAGCACTTAAAGGAAGTTTGAGTGATTTCAGGCCAGCGCTTGAAGCCTTCTCCTCTTTTCTTTCCAATTCGGTCCAGTTGTGTTGGCGGTTCTCTAGCGTATTTATTATAATCCAATCAACTGACCTCAGCTCTCGGATGCATTAGAATGAGGTCGATCATTTAGTGTTTGGACACACAAAGCTACTTATACTGTATAGTTAGTACAGAAGCTACATATCATTAGCCCAATGGAAAGATTAAATCATATGATGAGAAATAATATACAGTTGGCATAATGCTGATTACCGCAGACATTAATTTAACTTGTCTTAGCCTACAGAACTGCAAATAAGCGTTTCATATTTTAAGGATCACAAAAGTATAACCTCAGTACTTCACTTAGAATCCCTTACTAATCTTGTCTGATCTTGTCTTCAAACTCATTTCATAAGCTAAAAAAGTAAATAATTCTTTTATATGGTGACCATACTACTCTTCCTGTTTCTTCAGTATCACTGTACAAAAAAATAATATGATCAATTAAAGTCACGGTAACATGTTTTTTTCATTAACTTCAAGTCAAAATCAAGTCAAATTTTAAGTTAGTTTAAAGGGGTCATAGGATGCCCATGTTCCAAACGTTGATATGATTCTTTAGGGTCTTAATGAAAAGTCTGTAATATAGTTTGGTAAAACATTCTCAATGGTAGTGTAAAAAACACCTTTTTTACCCTGTCAAAAAGAGTTATTTTCAACGCAGGCAGTTTTGTAGCATTTTCCTTTAAATGTTAATGAGCAGTCCAGTCTGTGCTGAAACGCTACTTTCAATCAAACTATCGTGGGAGGGGGCTGTTTTTGTGACACCACACAGACAGGCCTCTGAGATCGGCTCGATTTGAGAAAGGGGTAAAGATATGAGCAGATAAAAAACACTGGGTGGATCTTTATCATTATAGGGTGGTTGTGAAGGAGCCATTCTCCTCCAGAGTCGAAACAACGGCGGACTGATGACAGCTCACTCAGGGCGGGTCTGAGGTAAAACACCAGTCCAGTCTGTGCTGAAACGCTACTTTCAATCAAACTATCGTGGGAGGGGGCTGTTTTTGTGACACCACACAGACAGGCCTCTGAGATCGGCTCGATTTGAGAAAGGGGTAAAGATATGAGCAGATAAAAAACACTGGGTGGATCTTTATCATTATAGGGTGGTTGTGAACACACACTGCCTACACACATTTCTGTTCAAACAACTTGTAAAAGTGCATGTAGCATCATATGGCCCCTTTAATATAATTCAAATTGAAATTATTTCTACAGCCAATTTGATTACACTTAATTTAAGGCAGAAACTGAACTTTTTTTAAGATGAAGTGATTTTTTTTTACAGTGCATGTAAATTTAAAATTTTTAGTATGCATTGAATATCACGATGACCTAATGCACTTAATACTCTATTTCAGAATGCACTTGATTGACCTTTCATTTTCTGACCTTTTCATTATTAATTTCACCATATATGAGTCATTTTTACTAAAGATTTCTACTAAAAAAGAACAGTTTTCCATCATAACTAGATGCCAATTACATGCAATTTAATGAGGTTAAGTAATTTTGCATACTAATGTTTGAAAAACTAATAACTGAATATATGTTTCACTAATTATTCATAGTCATTATCAAAACTACTTCATAGTATTGTGTATAGCTCACAATAGTAGTTAATAATAAGCTAGTATTCTATTCAGACAAAGCCAATTCCTGCAAATATCTTCTGTAGGAGTTACACCAAAATATAATTTAGATAATTCATTTAAATATATGTATTTAAATAATAATTTATTAAAAATATATATTTTAATTAAATAATTTGTACCTATATGTAGACATATATTGCAACTACCATGAGTAACTGAAAAACTACTTTATGTTTCTTCAGAGCAGCTGTGCATCAACGAATTGCTCGTGTCTCTGGTCAGCATCACATCACACCACTAGCTTCTTCATTTCCAGACTCTGGCTGCTCTTATCATCCGCACTTATCGCTCCATTGGCTGCTCTACAGCAGTGAAAGCCTAACATTTTCCCAGATGAGCTCTTTATATATAGATTCCACTCCTTCTCACGAGGTTCCTCTTCTTATACCTGCAGAAAAACAGAGAAAAGTGGATAGAGGGTTATTTTGTGCCATAGTGCTCTGACACAAGACTGAAAACAACAATACTCTAGTTATTATTTTATTCTTGAACACAATCTGCTGGGCGTTCTTGCACCAAGGTCAAGATGGATCAAGATACTTACATTAAAGTCTCAGATGGTACACTGGCAGACCACATACTGTCTATCTAATGCATACTGTAGACAAAAACCTCAATGGTTTTCTAAAATCTCTAAGCTCCAATCCGATTTGGCTGGTTTTATGCAATTTTACAGGATTTTATTGAACTGTTGGGAAATAAAATAAAGTTTACATGGTACCAGGCTGCTGAGTCACTGTTGATGATCATAGAAAATAACTCTTGTTCCTGCATTGGTAAAAACAAAATAATGACAGTACTTTCAGTGGTTGTCTATGGGGTACTGAACCAGAATCAACATTAAAATGGCCACAAGACTTAAACATTATAAATGTTAACATGAGCCTAGTGTAATAAAATGGCTTACTAACCTTGTCTTATATCCGTTATATCCACATTTTCAACTCAGGATCATGGAAAGTGGGTAAACCCTGTAACTTTCACACAATAAACCAGGAAAACACATAGAAATTATGTCTGTAAGTCATAATCAGCAGTTTATATGCCTAGAAAGGATGATTTAGACAATTTTACACCTCAAATAGCACAGATTTTTGCATTAATATAAGCACTTTATCTAAACTACAAGCTACTGCATGCATTTTATTTTTTTCAGAGTCATCATCAGTACTTCTTAGTTTTGGAAGGACAGATTCTGATTTCTACACTTCTTCCAATAATCCAATTCCAATATTGCATTCCAATTTGAATGAACTAGCCATTTTACTAAACATTGGCTTACTATTAGCCAAAATTGTGGGTGATTCTAGGCCAGAATGAGCTGTAAAATGGACCAGACTTTATGGCGATAGTCAAGACTGGTTCCGCGAGACTTCTTCTAGACTTTATCATGTCTTGAGTGCTGAAAAGGAAACAGGATGCTTATTAGACAGGCATCATCAGTGCAGGACACTGCAAAGCAGCATCTGATAGTGGCTATCTCTCTCTATCTAATGGGAGAAACAGCAGTCTGAGACTAATGATGTGAAAAACCTCTCTCATGAAGTAATGCACTGCGCTGCCATTACCATGACAGAGTACAGCCCCGCTTGGACAGAAAGAACCCAACAAATGACGTCAACCTGAGGAGAAATGGGATGAAACTATGAAAAGTTCAATTAAAAAGTTTTAAAAATGCAAACAAACAAAAAAATATTCAAGATGATACCGATTTGTTTCAAATTTATTTGTATAAAAATGTACAGTCATACAGCAAACAACAGCACATATGGTTTCATTTAACATTGATGCAAGCGACATTAGAGAAAGTTCATTGTATCTCTTGCACTAACTGTCATCCAAATATGAGTTTCTGTGATTTGAATCATTTAAGGCTGAGAACATCTCCTTCCTTTCAGGCACTTAGCAGTTTCCTGTCAGAGCGGTTTCACAGGGTCGTCGCTGTTAAAACACATCATTAGCAGAAGATTCTGTATCGCCTTCGACAGAGCTGAGGCTGACAGACTCTTGATCCTGTTTGACTGACGGCAGCCTCACCGACATCACTCTGACATCACTTCCTCCTCCTTCAGTGTGCAGAAAAATGTCTTCACCTGTGGGAAAACAGATGAGTCAACATTTGAAAAACAGCAGGTGAAACGACAAGCTTACAACAATGCAAAAACATCATATAAACAAGATATCAATTATACAACTTATTTGGGGTCACTAAGTTTAGGGTCATTTTTTTGCAAAGAAATGAAAACTTTTGGAAAGAACACATTCCAAGTGCTACATTTGCTAAAAAAAACTCTGACATTTCAATGCAATTAAGTCATCCTATTAATGAAGGCCTTTCAGTTAATGACATTGAATGGGACCGTGAACTCATCATCTGAACACAATGACATCAGCTGCTTATTAGGACAGCTTTTATAACCGTCACACTGGCCTGGCGGTGACACACTTACACACACACACAAACAAACACTCATCGGTCATTTCCTCTGTGTTTGGGGGGCAGCAGGCAGAGGCTGGGTGGGCATTTACCCAGATCAATGGGGCGTGTAGGAGAGGAAGTGTGAGTGAACAGAGACCCTCGCGGGACCGCCGGGCACACACTGATGGAGATCAGCAGGGAGCTGCGATTCAGACTCTCACACACATACAACTGAGGACGATGCTCTTTCCTGTGTGTTTTCTCTTGTTAGAGAATTGTCACTGGTGAGGAAAATCAAGCTCAGCAATACGGCAAAAGGGGATATATTCTACATGACTACAGAGTTTTACTTTGTTAGTCAAGCTTTTTTGCACTGCTTAACTTTTAAAACAAATATGTAAATATATTATATATGGAATATATTGATATATTTGTAATAATTCAGTAGCATATACAGTGGTGGCCAAAATTATTAGAACACAAGTATTTTCACCAGCTAAAAATGGTTTTAAGTCAGTAATTTCTATCTTTTGCTGTAGTATGTCAGTAGGAAATATCAGATTACATTTCCAAACATTCATTTTGCCATTAATTGTAATAATCCAGTGAGATTTTTGTTTGCACAAGGAGTCTGACAACAGCCAGTGCTCCACACACAGATCATCCAGTCTGTCTGGAATGACATTAGGGATGTAACGATTCACTCAACTCACGATTCGATTCGCGATTTCGATTTCACGATTCGATTCACGGGTTTTCTTTTTAACAAAATGAGATTTAAGACAAATTATAAATATGCATTATACAGAGGCAAGATGAAAAGAAAAAATACCATCTAAACTTTTCTGAAGACAGTAAGTTCCCCTCAGACATAAATTCATATAAACTCTTACAACTAAATGAATCGCGATTTGTTTAGCATCTCAACCGATTTGAATCGTCACATATTTGAATCGATTTTCAACCGGCTCATGGTTAAACGTTACATCCCTAATACTGACCAAACAATATTTTCTATCCCCTAACCCTAAACCTGTTTGCATTGTTACACTTTCAGATAAACCACACACACACACACACACACACACACACACACAAAATAGATCAAATTTTTAATGTGGTTTATCATATATAAATCTTTTGCTATTATGACCCCATTTTTGGAAGACCGTTTTATAGCTTTAGTATCTACAAATATTGTGAAGGGAGCATGTTGATGTACATCTATATAGTAAATCAAACTCTTTTATTTCAAAAGAGCAAGGAATGTAATGTTTTCCATGGTATGTCTCCTTTAAAAATCCCTTCCAGTATGCTTTGATCCACAAGACATCAATTTGAACGGCAGAACATGAGCCTCTCCCATAATTCCCCCCCTACAAATATTGAGCTTCATTGACTTGGACAGACTGAACAGCCTGCACATGGTTCTACTGGAGTGCGTTCAAAGCAAACTGACACAATCAGATTCGTTCAATAGATCATTAATAAAAGCCACTTCACGCCTAACGACTGAATCATAACCTGAATATAATAACAAGAAAAACCCCTACAGATCTAAACATTTGATATGGATCGACTATAATAACAAGACCATGTGGTGATGCACTTCCACGTGGAAAATATGGACTCGTCATAATTTGGACTGTGATTTGTCTTTTGTCTATTGCCTTGCCAGCACTGGCAAAATAACCTGAACAAGACAATAAAAAGCCAATAAGCACAAGCCTAGCCAGAAATATGGCAATATCCTCATTAAAGGGTTTGTTCACCCCAAAATTAACATTGTGTCATCATTTTCTCACCCTCATTTCATTCCAAACCTGTATGAGTTTATTTTTCCATAAAACACAAAATAAGAAATTTTAAAGATTGTTCATGCTACAACCAAGATGTGACTGTCAAGCTTCAAAAAGGGCAAAAAAGACCATAAAAGCACTACAAAAGAAGTCCATATAAATCATACATCATATTTCAATTCTTCTAAAGCCATACGATAGCTTTGTGTGAGGAAAATACTAAAATTTAAGTTGTTATTCACATATAATCTTGCTTGACAAACATGGTCACCATTCACTTTTTTATTGTATGTCAAAATAACCTATACACATTTCTTTTTGTGTTGGAAGTCAAAAAAGTTGAGAAAAAAGTGAAAATGAGTTTGTAAATGATGACAATTTTCATTTTTAGGTGAACTGTCAAGTCAAGTCAAGTCAAGTCAAGTCACCTTTATTTATATAGCGCTTTTAACAATACAGATTGTGTCAAAGCAACTGAACAGCATTAATTAGGAAAATAGTGTGTCAATAATGCAAAATGACAATAGTAAACAAATTTTTCAGTTAAAGACAGTTCATCATTGAATTCAGTGATGTCAACATCCAGCTCATTTTAAATAGTATCTTTGCAATCAAGTCAACGGTATCGCTGGAAATGAAGTGTCCCCAACTAAGCAAGCCAGAGGCGACAGCGGCAAGAAACCAAAACTCCATCGGTGACAGAATGGAGAAAAAACCTTGGGAGAAACCAGGCTCAGTCGGGTGGCCAGTTCTCCTCTGACCAGACGAACCAGCAGTACGGAAAAATCAATTTAAGACGTAATAAAACAGACGATGAACACTATTAACAGCAATTATTATATGATGCAATCAAACTTATAGCAAAATGTGGTAGTTCTGTATGTTGTTTCAACTGTCCCTTTAAGACATTGAGAAGAGGCTGAAACTCATTCACATTGGATGTGATGACCTTCATGTCGTACTGTAAAAAGAAAGAGGACTGAATAAGAAATGTTATTTCACACAAATATTCAAAGGTAAAAGTCCTTGGGGCATGTTTGCTTGCTGTAGTGTGTATTTATGGCTGTCTGCAGTGAACACGGCCTCTGTGGAGCAGATGGGCCAGGTTTGGCACAGATTCTTATTGGAAAACCCTGTGGCCTACAAACACTACAGACTGACTACAACACCTCAGGGTGGAGGGAGAGAGCAAATGAAGGCAGTGAAAGGGAAAGAATGAAAACAGAGAAATAGACAGATGAAAAGAGAGTGGGAGTTTGTCCGCCAACAGAAACAAAAACTTATTTTAAGTTGAAGTACATGTAAGCCGCCCAGAGCTATTCAGACCCAAGTGAGCGCGATAGTGGGTGTCATGAATCAGTAAACAGCATTCAATGAACACCTACTTTTTTCTTTTTAAATAAGCCCCTCAAAGAAGGTTTAGACTTTGTGTTTATATAAATGAGAGTAGCAGATGAATATGGAACAATGTCTATGGAAAAGACTAATAGTATTTTCTAAAATCATTCTCTTGAGGAGGAAGTTTGCAATTTCAGAGCAACTTGTGGCACAAAACAGTAAAATAAGTAAAATAAATAAACATATA
>NW_015542408.1:2896400-2913753 GCF_001515605.1 Sinocyclocheilus anshuiensis | reverse complement strand
AAATATATAAATATAATATTATGAAGAAAAGAAATAATAATAAAATAAATAAAATATAAAATGAATACAAAATAAACAAAATTTAAATAAGGTTTAAAACAGCTATAAAACAAGTTTCCAAAATAAATAAATAAATAAATAAGACAAACTGGCTATCAAACAAGTTTTCTAAATAAATAAATAAAAAACAATTTTGGGGAGAAAAAAAAAATCGAACTATCCCTTTTTCAGGGCTAAGCAATTAATTTCATTTTCTGTGTGGGCTTTAACAAACATTCACATCTGTGTGACAAGACCCAGACTACACAGCCAAGAACATCACACTTAAGTCGAGAGGCAGACATTACCGTGCCACTGAAACGGCCTGGCTGAAGACTACAGAGATGTCAGTGTATTGGGAAAGTCTCAGATTGTTGGAATTGGAGTACTTAATAAGAGGCTTTGAAAAGATATCAGTACAAATCTTCAGACAATAATTTTCTTTAAACATACAACCTCAAGAAGATTAAAAAATGGCCTCTAGAGTAAAAAGGAAGACATTTACATAATTGTACTCTGCGGTTGGGAGTTTAAAATGGTTTGAAACCAAGCATAACAAAAAATACATTTGCCTAAAATTTTTGCATATCTTCGGAGAGTCTAGGATTGGAAGAAAAATCAAACCATTGCAACAATGGGATAATTGTCTTAATTCTCTGACATTCTGAACAGTGCCGGGTGTCCAGGGGTCATTTGGGAACATGATTAAGAAAAGAGATGATTTTAAAGCAGAAGTTCACCTATAAATGAAAGGAACAGACAAAAAGTGTATGAACACATTCAGATGTGTTATGATTGCTCATGAGAACCAATGTTGTTATTACTGATCAATCTGGCATAAAGGTTCTTTATTGACATCTTTGGTTCAATGAAGACCCTTTAACATCCATAAAACCTTTCTATTCTACAAAAGGTTCTTTATAGTGGAAAATGTTGAGAATACCAGTGTCTGAGTGCAGGTTTTTTTTTTTTTCCAAATTATTTATTTTTTAGTAAATATGTAAAATAAATATAAATGTAATTGATGAAACTGTTGTGCACATGTTATTTACTACACTCTCAAAAATAAAGGTTATTTATTGGCATTGGTGGTTCTATGAAGAACCTTTAACATTTCCATTCCACAAAAGGTTCTTTATAGTGGAAAATGTTCTTTAGATTATTAAAATATTTTTCACAATAAGAAAACAGCTATTTTAAGAACTGTTCATTGAAATGTTCATTGGGAACCAAAAATGTTTTTTCTATGGCATCGCTGTGAAAACCTATTTGTAAGAGTGTACTGTACAATACAAAATATCTTCGATATTTGGAAAACACGAGGGTGAGAATTACAGAATTTTAATTTCGAGTGAACTATTTCTAAGTTTTCATGTTCATCTTGTTCTACACACAGAACACATCTAAAAAGATCCTTCTAAATATTACATTAGTGAAAGATGAAACCTGGAAGCATAAAAAAGTTTAGAACCAAAATCTGTCTCTTCAGCTTCTGTAAGACAAAGAACCGATACTATAGATCCATTAAGGACGACGTTTTCTTTCAAAAGACAAACCCCCTAAAAGCTCCATCATTTATTCATGCTTTTGCAATTTCTATACTTGCACAAGACATTTCAGTCAGCATCTTGTCTGGCACAAACAGTCTTCAAGGTCCTACTTACTCCTCATATATTAATGACAGAAAAAAGATGGCAAGCCAAAGAAGAACAAAACAGAAGCATGGAGGTGATAAAAGAGGCACAAATCTGACACAATTTGGGAACGCAGGCATTCCACAGAAATGGAGCATCGGGAAAAAATGACTCATGAGTGTACAGTATGTTCAGTGTCTGAATGTATTAAACACAGTTTCAAACCTCCTCAAAGAAGACACCTGCAAACACTTAACAGAGTACTCAACCCCATTTGAAGCTCTCAGGATGGACAGATAAGTCAAACTCCCCCCTCTCCTGACCTCTTACATCTACTCTACTTTATTCTGTCTTTTCTCTGCTCTCATCTGGCTGCTTAGAGGTTTGGGAGTGTCAAGAATGAAGCTATCTGGCAGTGTTTTATAAAGCCTCTGGAAAGGTCTCTGTGATGTACTGTGTGAAATAGCTCAACAACAACAACAAGAAAATAATTTAAATAAGAAGCAATGTGATAAAATAAAGCAAATTATACGGATACATATGAAAGCAATCAAGACATGCCAAACTATTTACACTACCTTTCTCGTTGTCCCCAAAAAACGTGTCATCTGAAAGTCTCCTCAACCTGGGCAACTCTGGGGAGAAACAAACACAAGGTGAAATAAATTAAATTGCAAGGCTGGTACAAAAAACTGCAGTGACAGACTTTTCTCAGGCAAAGCTGTTGTATGGTTTTAAAAGACTTTTATGTGTGACTTTTATCACTTTTCTATGTGATAAATATTATATGAATAATATTCATATGCATTTTGTACTTTAATTGCATGCAACAATGTTGAAATTCGGACAGCAGTTAACTGCACCAAAGAGGGACTCCTCAGCAAATTTCTTAATTTGCATACAAAAAAATCTAATGTATTTCTGTGCTTTGGGAAGATGGGGTCATTGAGGTGAGAACATCACATGAGCACAGCTGGGCTAGAACTACAGAATCACACACAAGACTACACACTCGAATGCAGTTATACACACAGTTCCCCTAAAGGCATGACAAGATGTTAAAGAGAGGCATTCACCTTCAAACTTTCCCTGCTGCAAGCCAATGCCAGACATGTTTTAAAACCCAAACTTACAGGACTTCACTGGAAGGCATAAAACAAGAGGACTGTGCATGGGGTTATTTTAGGAAAATGCTTTGTGAAATGTTCTTTATCCTCGAGCGAGGGACACAATGATCTTGTGAATTAAAATCTCAACCTTGTTCGACTGCGAAAAAGGGAGAACAGCATAACCAGTGTCTGATTCACAAACAAATAGCGTTTAAACGGGTTCTTTTTGTGAATCAAAAACAGAGCAGAACTAGCATTAAATGATTCACAAACAAATAGCTCTTTTAAACCGGTTCTTTTTGGAAAGCAAAAAGATAAGGCAAAACCAAATGACTCTGATTCATGGATTCAAGAACAAATGAGTCTTTTGAGCTTGGACTTGATTATCACAAAATAAATTACATTTTAAAATATATAAAAAAAATAGAAAACAGTTAAATTGTTTAAACTTTTCAGTGTATGTCTGATCAAATAAATTGACGTTTTAATAAAAAAAAAATCCAACTGAATTGATATCTAATTGAACTGGAACTGAATCCGGAAATCCAAGATTAATGACGGGAAACGACAAAGAATAAGTACAAAGATGAGGCTGTTCATGACCTGACTGGGCTTGAACCAAATGAGATAGATGATGTTCTTTAATGTAAAGGAGGAGCTGACTACAGAGCTAAATACAGTGTTAACAGCACTCAGCATTCCTTCAGCTTTGTGGACATCACAGTATCGTTCCCATGCTCTAAAAAGATCCGATATCAATCATATGAGGGTATGCAGGTTTAAAACAAGATAAATATCATACAAGGCTAAGAAAGATTCGGCTATGATTTCTTTCATCAAACGCACACACATGAATCAATGTGTCAAAGCCAGACAAATGGTCCATAAATTAATTATACTATCTTCCCTGCTTCATTTCTGTGGAATACAGCCAAAGGGTTGTTCCTTGGGATAAATGTCAGGTCGAGTTTGATTTATAGGAATTTTTTCCTCAGGTGGAGACCTCCTGACATAACCCCGCTGAGCCGCAAGCCTCCGTTCATGAGGCCAGGTGGAGCTGGGGTCATCCTCGGAGCATTTAAAACCCCATCAAACTTCCCATCCCCTAAAGACAGCTCAAGCCAATCAAAGCCTTCAATGGCTCTTAACTAATCCTTTTCTTTGAGCTTGTTTACAGCACCGCTCAGGAAAGCCGCATGGGCCGCCGATTGTAGCATTGTGTTGCAAAAGTGCCGCCCACCACCCATCTCCACTTTTCCATCAGTCCCGACCGCAGAAACAAGAGCAGCGTTGAATACAGAGAGTGCTAATTGAGAGTCAAGAGGTTACGACCTTTGGATAGGGGTCCACGTGACCCCACCCTACACCCCAGAGAGGGAACCGCGGCCTGGATTGGGAGGGGCTTCGGGTACGGTTGGAAACCGGGGTCACGTTGACCATCCTCTTTGTAGATCTCTTGATAAAGAGATCTAGCAGCAGGGTTTGGTTGGATTTGCATTCGGCCAGAGGAGCTTTCATCCCCCTCTCTTGGTCCATCCAAGGAGGGGGGCTTGGGGTGATGGGACGGCCTCTCAATGCTCCTTTCTTCTGGATCTGCTGGAGAGGTTGGAGCACAGAGCTGGGCTTAGACAGCAGGCAGGACTTCCATGCGGAGAAGCTGGGCCGTAACCTCACACACAGGGGTCAAGGAGCCGATAGGAGATAGGGTCAGCGAGGCCACTGCTCAGGGCCGCAGATAGAGATAGAGAGAGAGAGAGAGAGAGACAGAGAGAGAGAGAGAGAGAGAGTGAAAGAGAACAGAGAAAGATCTTATCCGTCTTCATTTGGAAAAACCTCCCCCATTCTCCCTCCAAGGCCTCTTTAAAAGCCTTGGACACTGTATCAGAACATCACAAAGACAAGGCCAGTGTTTAAGACCACTGTAAGCCATCAGAATCCTTTAAATGTCACGTCGGCCCAGGGGTGAATTTCATGAAACCTTGTCAGGAGCACAACCAGGTCGTATTTCTCCCCCAAACAAACAAAAGCCTAAAACTACAATGATTACTGCTCAAAATGTGCCAGGTGAACATAGAAGTTTCTAATGGGTACAATGAGAAAAAGAGATTATTTTGTGTTGTGAGATTATTTTCATGACGATTAAAACTTTTCAGCAATACCTTATTTGAAGATGTCCTTGTTACACGTTACATGTACTTACTATTGTAATAACAATAGATTATGCATAATTACACGCAAGTAACCCTAAGCCTAACTCTAACCATATACTAAGTACATGTAGTTAATTAATATTACTCTGTATTTAAATATATAATTCCACTGTAACAAGGACACCTTAAAATAGTGTAACCAACTTTTCTCCTTAAGCTCTCATTACCATACTGTAAAAAATTTAATTTTAATTATAAAATACAAAATATGAAAAATAAAAACATGAAATATAAATAAGAGAAAATAAATTCCCAGTAATCACAGTAATGAGAATCACTAAAAACAGAAATAAAACTAAAATAAATAAATAAATAAAATTAATTAATTAATTAAATAAATAAAAACCAGATGCATAACAGTAATGTGAATGTGTGGGACAATGTACTTAATAATTAAAATAATATTTTAATTATAAAACTAATTATGTAAAAATGTGAAAATGTAAAAAACAAAACAACTTTATTTTTATTACTTTTATGTTTTTTTTTTCCTTTTATCTTTGAGGTGAAATGTGATCTGGACATTTTTCATGAGATTTACATGAACTGGTAAAAGCATTCAAATCTGATTCTATTATATTCTGCTGAATGGTATTTAGGAAGTTTAATGTAATATTGCCACCACCTGTTGGATAGCAACAATCATGCAAAATGTGTAAATGTATATTTCTTTTTTAGCATAACATAATCCCCTATTTTTTTTCTTTTGATATTGGGGTGAAATGTGACCTAGATAAATTTACCCAAACTAGTAATCTGACTGTATTACATTCTGCTTAATGATATTTAGAAGGTTTAATCTAATATTTGCCACCATCTGCTGGATCAATTATATTAGCCCAGCGTAACTGGAGGGGTTAAAGAACAGCAACATAAATATATTCTCAAATACTCTCTCACACACTTAGACCACAGCAGAACAACTAAAATTTGCAACAGAGGGATTTCTGTGAGTCAGTTTTCTGGCAACACTGCGTTATAATATATTAACACAACTTTTCCATCCAGCAAAGATGCATTTCACAGGAGCCACGCTGATCAGGGCTTTCAAAAGCATGCCAGAATAAAGCCATAGACAGTGAACTGACATGGACACTCCTATGGACTGATGGCTATTTTTAGATAAGTAGGTTAGTTGTCCCAAGAGAATCCCAGGGACCTTCAGAGACCGAGCCTAAAAAATGACTGAGAATAAAAAAAAACTCATATGGACCAGTTTCAAAGCAGGTCAAACAGAAAGGTAAAATAATTGAGAAATCGGCTCTGCTCCAGAAAGAGCTCCGCCAGGCTGGCCTTTCTCTCGCCAAACTCTGATTTAATGAGCTTTCCTTTAACACAAAAGAAAACAACAGACGTCCTTTTTCACTCAGCCCATCAACGGTTACCTCTAGAATACTCAATTAAGTCCTATTTTTACACTACTCTGACAATACTACAATTGACTAAAGAAAATATGCAACAGATGACCTTTAGAAATTGAACTAAAATGATTTTATCATGTACCTGTAATGGTATAATGGTGTGTTTAAATAGTATAATCATCATAATTTGAATGTATAATGAAGAATTAAGATTGGTGATAAACTTAATTTCTCACCATAAATTATACTTAAAATATACTGACTACAGTCCTATTTCCACAATCAAACATGCAAAATAACTCCGCACTCAGGTTAAAAAGGGTCAGATATTTTTTTTCTCTGCATTAAGGTCCATTTATGCTATTCAAATGCGTTTAGCCATAATTAACTTTAATTTAATTAGTATTTATGCATTTCATGGTAGCATTGTTGTATTGCCTTAATATAACATTCATTTTTATAAAAACAATCATTATATTATTATTTAAACCATTATATTAGAAAGTTTTTCATGACCATATTCCCATCTATTGTCTCAAATTGAGCAAGCATTTTTGCTCCTGCGCCTTTTAGACAAAGTAAATGCCCCCTTTGAGCATGAAATGAGTTTGCTGTCTGATCCAAGAAAGTTTTCTTTGCAAGCAGCTGCATTACATTATGACAGAATTACAAAACAATCCAAAATGTCTCACTCAAACTGAACAATTTAGTTAAAAACACACTTGATAAAATAAGCTTAATTTTCTATGCAGCATGTTTTACAAGAAAATACTATTTGTCTTTCTTCAAAATGTCACATTTTATTCTAAGTGTTACTTGCCATTTCTTTGTAATTATTTATAAAATTTACTAACCTTTTCTGAGTGATTTTTTATTCCATTAAATCCTACAAGAATTGTTTTCAATTTTTGCTGTTTTGCATCTTTTTGAATGTAATTTCTTTTATAGCCACTTTGTTTTCATGGAGCATCAAACATATACTTTTAAGTTAAGTTCATGGAAAACGAAATTTCTCATGATATAATCTCTTTAAATATCTCAAAAGAGCATTTAGAAACTCTCCCATGGCTTGCACGGAGTCAGATAAATCTAATTTAAAGCAAAAATAAGAGAAAGCTCCTTTAAAATGATTTTTGACTGTCCACACCCTCTCTTGATGTGTCCGCCAGCTGTACGTTAGATCTGCGTTCTCATGCAGCGTCACACTCCCACAGACCATTTCAACTTTATAATGCAGGCCTGAAATCAAGCAGACTTGAGGGAGATTACATGACATTTTACCTGAAAACTATTTACTATCTGCCCCAGCCAGCAAAGCATTATATTGGCTTAGCACACCTTCAGATCTGGTCATTAACAGGCATGCCTTTGAAAAGTAAGCCGTCAGCTCCAATCAAACCGTTTCAGTCTGGAACGCTCCTCTGTTGAAGGCCTGCCGAGCGTATCGCAGGTATGTGGGGGCCCCAGCGGTCTCTGAGGGCTGCCCGGGTGCGCCTGTGGGCGAGCAGCCCAGACTCTCAGCCATCTGTGAACAGGACAGCATCTGTCTGTAGAGCCAAAATTATCTGGAATGAGGGGGAGTGACGGAAAGGCATCTATGTGTGATCGCTGGCAAACATGCACACACACACACACGGATCTGTTGCAATGCATGATGGGACATCCTTTTTGGAATGGTAAAGGTTAAGAATGGAGCAGAGATGATGTTAGTTGGCAGCACTTGGACGTGATCCTGGGATCTGCATTGGAGCAGCAGGCGCATGTGACAGCACTGATAGATTCAAGATGCTGGGCTGGTCGTAGGAAATCGAGTGTGAGCCAGGATTTTGATAGGACACTGGGGTCCATTCCAGTACACCCACAGGGAGGAGAGGAGAGATGGAGAAAGGAGAGGGTGAGGTTGACAGGTTGGCAGTGAGAGCAGGTCTGATAGGAAACAGATGAGTGGACTGAGACTCATGACTGTCTGGCTCTAGCTGCAAACACTCACCTATGAAATGAAACACTGAGCCTTGTCAAAGTGGTTTTCTGCAGAATGCGATATATCCGCTCAACCAATCACAGCGCACCATTCCACGCACTGTAAACAGTAACAACCAATAACAGCGCACCATTCCACACACTGTAGACAGTAATGGCGCTTTGAATACACCCGGCATCCTAGTTTTCCTCATCTATTTTGTACTTTGTGATCAACAAACAAACTAAAAAATTAGGGCTGCACGATAAATCGCATGCGATTGTCATGCGCATCTCTTCAGTAAAGCCGGTTCTGCATGATGGGACATCCTTTTTGGAATGGTAAAGGTTAAGAATGGAGCAGAGATGATGTTAGTTGGCAGCACTTGGACGTGATCCTGGGATCTGCATTGGAGCAGCAGGCGCATGTGACAGCACTGATAGATTCAAGATGCTGGGCTGGTCGTAGGAAATCGAGTGTGAGCCAGGATTTTGATAGGACACTGGGGTCCATTCCAGTACACCCACAGGGAGGAGAGGAGAGATGGAGAAAGGAGAGGGTGAGGTTGACAGGTTGGCAGTGAGAGCAGGTCTGATAGGAAACAGATGAGTGGACTGAGACTCATGACTGTCTGGCTCTAGCTGCAAACACTCACCTATGAAATGAAACACTGAGCCTTGTCAAAGTGGTGAAACAATTGAATAAACCAGCATAAAATAAAGTTATAAGCCACAAGAATTCAGGCGTTACAGCATGAAACAGAAAGCAGTGTGAAGCAAAATGCCTTATTGCTTGTATATACATACGGTTTAATGTGATATTGTTGTTCATGTATGTTTATGATGAAATTTTATTTTATTGTTGTAATTAATTTATAGCGTTAACAAGATGACCCGTTGAATTATTTTTGGAGCTATGACTGATTGAATGTATTTTTAGTCCAGTGCCTGCATATAAGATTAGTATTGACCAAGTTCAGAGGCTGTCATATGTGGATCAATTTACCATGTTGTATATTTTCAATAGTTTTAATATGAAAAATAACTTTTAAATTGATTCAATGGATTTATTGCATATAATAAATCTTTGAAAATCAAAATCTGGATTTGAATTTTTAATGTTATTATAACCTAAAGATGCTATGTGAAAGTTTGAAACAGAAAATAGTGGTTTTCATCTTGCCAATTTCTTGGTAAAGAAAACACATTTTTACTCAAATTAATCAAAATGGATTTATAGCGTTTTGGAACCACTCTTCATATATTCTTCACCTCTACAATTGATGTTTGCTATTCAAATACTAACTAAAAACTAATATAAATACAAAAATTGTAAACAAATCAAATAAAAGCATTTTTTATATATATGCTACATTTTTCTTATATAATGTATGTGAGAAGATAATATGTGTTAGTTTATCTAGCAAAATACAGTTTCATCAATAATTGCTGTATTATTTCTAAAATCTGAATTAATTCAGTAATTGAACATTCATTTTAACTGTTATTTATTTATTTTTTACTGCATGATTATATTTATATATAATATTTTAAAATAATTTTAAAAGTTCGGGGTTGGTAATTTTTTATCAGTATTTAAAAAAAAAAAAAAGTCTCTTATGCTCACCAAGGCTGCATTTACTTGATTAAACATACAGTAAAAACATTAAAATTGTGAAATAGTATTGCAATTTAAAATAACTGTTTTCTATTTGAATATATTTTTAAATGTAATTTATTCCCATGACGGCAAAGCTGAATTTTCACATGATCCTTCAGAAATCATTTTAATATGGTGATTTAGTGTTCAAGAAACATTTCTCACGATTATAAATGTTTAAAACAGTTTCCTTTGGATTATAATACAGGCTAGGAAAGATCATAACTATAAATGTCTTTACTGTCACTTTCAATCAATTTAATGCATCCTTGCTGAACAAAAGTATTCATTTCTTTAAAAAAAAGGCCAGTTGTAAACTGCGCATTAAAAAGAATGCAGTTGACTTCACAGGTTTGTGATCATATATCATTATCATATCTTTTTCAGAGCAAACGCCACTTCAGAGCCAGAATTGTCCACCACAAAGAGCGTTTCACCAACTAATCACATCCAAAACACTAGTCATCTCTGCATCCTCCAACAGCAGGATTACTTAGGAGCATGTAGTTTCCTGTAAAGTGGCATGTGTCATACAGGAGGACACACATCTGTCCATCTGCTCAGACAGAATGGCTGTAGCTTCCACTTAGCCCAACATCAAACCCAAACCCAGGCTGTAACCCCACAAAACCTCTGCGCACTGTAACGGGAGCACTCCCATGAAAGCCTGCTCCTCCACCTGTGAAAGCAGAGACGGGGCCTTCTGCCGCGTGGCTTAGCGCCTCTGCCTGGCTCGGCTCATCAAAGCGGCCCTGCTCCAGGGATGAGCCCCCCTCTTCACTCCGTCTGGCAGATGAGGAGTCAGGGGTGAAGAGGTGATGACTATTGGAGCACACAGCCGCACTCAAACCCGGTTCATTTTCAAAAGTCTATCCCTCTCATTTCCACTCATCCATCTGTGAGGGGAACCTTATCGCTACGCCTGATCTCACGCTTGACAGGATGAGACGGGCTGCACGATACGCCTGCTTCAACATCTCTCAAAGCAAAGAAAGAGTGAGAGTTTCTAGCTTGTCTAGGAAAATTTCTGTTTTTTTTATTTTGATTGAATTTTTAACTAAATGTATACTTAGTGTTTATGACAATGGCTGAAACTGCAGTGAGTCATTTCAAAAGCAATTCCAAAAATAATGAGTGTGTTTGAACAGGTTTCCCAAACTCTGCCTCATCTGCTATTGGTCAGATAAACAGATAGTTCCCGCCCCAAACTCATGCCATTGGTGGAGCCCGTCAAGCCACTTAAACCAAGCTACAGTGTTTACTCGCTATAGAAAGTCAATTTATGAACAGCTTACATACTGCAAACTGAAGGTATGTTGTAGTTCAGCCAAAAATAAAAATCCTGTCATTATTTATTCATTATTCACTGAAAATCTGCCCAAGGGTTTGGGTAAATAACGAGAAAGAGAAAAATTGGAAAATTACATTAAATTACAAAATGATTTTACAAACTTTAAATATTAATTTTAAAAATAATACATATAATGCTATATAATATAAAAAAAAATGTATACACTACCGTTCATAGGTTTGGGGTCAATAAGAATTTTTTAAGCAATTAATTTTATTTAATTTATTCAGCAATGAATTAAGACATTAAATAGGCTTTTACAGTTACAAACTATTTCAATTTCAAATAAATGTTTCTTTTGAACTTTCATCAAAGAATCCTTAAAATATAACGCTTCCACAAAACTATTAAGCAACACAACATTGATAAGAAGTGGAAGAAAAAAAAAAAATCAGATTTATGGAAGATAAAAAAAAAATCACAAAAATGAATTACACTTTAAAATATATAAAAAATTAAGTTAGTTTAAATTGTAATAATATTTCATAACATTTTAACTGTATTTTTGATCAAATAAATGTAGGCTTGGTACATATAAGATGTTTCTATTGCAAAATCTTACCGACCCCAGTCTTTTGAACGGTAGTGTATAATACTCAAAACATTTCATATATTAAAAAAAATAATATAGTAAAAAATAAATAAATATTAAATTAATTATTTTAAAAATCTAATATTCAATTAATGAATATCAATCAATTAGGATTTCAGATGTGGAACAATAACTGAAGAAACTACTGTATTTTGCTAGAAACTATGGTAGATAGAAAGAACAAGAGGCAGCAATATGACACATTTATAGCTGGTGATAAACACCATTTCCCAGATCTGTTCATGGCATTTTCCGGGCCACACTTGGCCAGTTGGCGTCAATGGAAGAGGACCTGTTGTAACTGGGGCATGACAAGGAACTTCAAACATGCAGGGTCCTGAACAGACACAATAAAATGATATGCGTGGCCTGAGTGAGTGGCGTGGAATGCCTGATGGTGCAGAGCCCTTCTGCAGCTGTTCAGACACAGACATGTCAGTACAGCTGGACAGACTGACATCAGATTCTCAAGCCTTCCTCAGATTACACTGAACAACTGGACGAGACACAAACAGCACAAACAATTACCCTCACAGGCATTTAGAGCACTGATAAACATACTACAGAAGAAGAAACTCTTAGCGTGCAATGAAATAAGGACAAATCTTGATTCGTTTTCCACATCTTGAAATCTTGAAGGTCAGAAGCTTTTTTTCCAAGAGTTACTCAGTAGTGCGGTTGAAAGATATTACCGTATGAGACTATGAGTCATTGATTTGTCCAGAACTCATCCTGGACAATTTGGCAACACTGCTACAGAAAATGCACAGCTTGCTCTTTTCTCTGAAGTTCAGAATGATTAAATGAATGAATGAATGAATGAATGAATGAATGAATGAATGAATCCATCCATCCATCCATCCAACTGTCAAGTCAAAATTTAAAGTTAGTTTTGACAATACTTGCTTTCAAACTTCAAAATGTTTAAAACTTAAAAGAAACTTTCACATGACTTTTTCCAAGTCAAAATTTAAAGTTTGTTTTGAATATTTACTTTCAAACATTAAAAATGTTTTAAAGGGGTGGTTCACTGGTTTTTTTCTAGGATTGATTGTGTTTATGGGGTGCAGTCTAACATGTGTTAATGCTTCGTTTTTTAAAAAATGCATTATTTTTCACATAATTTACCTTTATTCCACACCGCTCTGTCCCTTCTCTGAAAAATGCACTGATCATTTCCTTCTTTAATAAAGCCCCTCCCTCGGAAATAGGCGATGGGCTCTGATTGGTTAGCTAGCTTGTGATGTCACGAACCCGGGAAGTAACTCGTTGTAGTCCC
The DNA here is from genome assembly GCF_001515605.1 of Sinocyclocheilus anshuiensis. Lineage (NCBI taxonomy): Eukaryota > Metazoa > Chordata > Actinopteri > Cypriniformes > Cyprinidae > Sinocyclocheilus > Sinocyclocheilus anshuiensis. Next base: position 2,900,559 of record NW_015542408.1, on the reverse strand, counting down.
TACCAGCCGTTTTTGTAGGCATTAAACTGCCAGAATTTTAAAAGATGATATCTCCGTTTGCATTGAACTTTCAGCTTCGTAACTTTGCAGATATTGTTTATGTTCAAACAGCAACATTACACACAAACTAAAGTTAAAAATGTGAAATCGCAATGAACCACACCTTTAAAGCTTAAAAAAAAAAAATTCACACGATTTTTCAAGCCAAAATTCAAAGTTTGATTTGACAAAACTTGCTTTTTTCAGTTAAAAATAAGTTATATGAATTTCTTTGAATTTCAAATCTATCCATCCATCCAAGATTTTAAACTGTTTTGACAAAACTTGCCTTTTAAACTTCAAGACTTTTTAAACTTTTTTAAACTTTCAAAGAAGACTTTTTCAAGCCAAAATCCAGTTTGTTTTGATAAAACTTGCTTTTTTAGTTATGATACAACTCTGGTAATTCAAATTTCAGCATTTTTTTTTTATTAATGTGCAACAGACAACTGTAACTAGAATAAATCATCGGTGGGTTGATTTTTATAAGTATGTAAACACTGTAGCTCTGTTATGCTTTCAATGCATTACAAATATGTTTAAATTGTATTATGAATTCAAACTTCAAGTAAGTGTTACCCTCTTTGCAATCACATGGATGCTCTGTGACCAGTGTAATTTTACTGCCAACCATTACAACACTTAATATGCAATTGCAAAAGCCCTGTAACTGAGTGGTACAGAAGCCATAAAAGTGCTCAGAAGTGATCTGAGAGCTTTGTCCGCTGAACCCTGTGACGGTTGTGTTACGGCCGCTGTGACTCTGCAGGGTGGCGAGCCGTGACTGTGGCGTGAAATGGCTCTGCAGCATCTGCAGGTCAGGGGATGGGAAAACTTGATGGAGCATGACGATAAACAAGAACTTGGCCAGGCGAGTCTCTGTCAATCAACTGCAGATAAGAACTCGGTGTGGAACTACAGACAAACAGACCAACTACAGTCATCACTTACCCATCTTACACAGACACTTGACACTGTCATACCACACCCTGCTGTCAAAACAAACCGTTTAGACCAGAACAAGACAACACAGTCTGAATGCAAATACCACTTTGCTGTTCACATGCCATTTACAGATGATACCACCCCGTTTTACCATAGTAACTGAAGTATCTGCCAAAATACTACTGTTATTTTTCCTACTATGAAAATATAAAATTAAATATGGTTCTGTTTTTTGATGAAAGTGATGGCTAAGTACAAACTATTACAAGTTCTGAAGAAAATGTTGGTGCCATGATGCAGTTTTTTTTCATATTTTAAAAGAAAAAGGAGTGCAAAAAATGGTTAATTGAAAGTAACCATATTGTGAGGAGAGGGGCGGGGCCGAGAGCCATGGGAACGGAGCGAGGCCGGTGGAGTAAATGCTAGTCTCGGGTCCCACGGAGGAGCTCCGGAAGGATAAAAGGAGGAGTGACGACAGTGTTGGACGAGAGAGGACCAGGCCTGGACTTTATTTTGTGTTTTGTGTGCGGCAGTCGTCCGCGAGGGGCTGCCGCTTTACTTTCGTTTTGTGTTTGTTTATTTTATTAAAGTTTTGTTTGAATGTTCGCCGGTTCCCACGGCTCTCAGCCCCGCCCCTCTCGTCACACATATATTATATTTAACAGGACAAAACTTTAAAAATACTGTAAAATTGTTATTTTTTTGAAGTATTAATTACAGTATTATTTACCTATAATATTCAAAAATCATTAGTGTACAAGACAAAACATGTACTCTTATAGTAAAACGTTAACAAAAATGAAATAAAAAAATGGTTACCTTAAAAATTTGTGAAATTTTCTTCTTTATATACCAACATAAGTGGTACTTTTATGGCTTCTGTACCACTCATATAACATTTTATAGTAGAAAATAAATTCTGCAATGGCCTACAGATTTGCATTGTCATCTCTCAGTTTTGCCTTTTCTCTTGGCAGCTTTGTCTCGCCTGCATGACTTCGCTATTAAATTACAAAATGTAAACAAATTAAATACAGTGTTTGGCTCAGTTGAACTACGCCTTCTAAAGTACAGCTGCTCTTAAATGACAGCACACAAACATAAAACGAATATCTTCAGCTTCCAGAGCATTTTGAAACAGAGGAGCTGACTTTCACTGTTCAGGTCAAATGTTACATAAAACTGGGTGGGAAAGAGTATATCAAAATCCAGTAAACCTCACTCTGAGATGCTCTTTTGTCAGTATTTTTTGTGGGAAATGTGAAGTCGACTAGTCACGTGACTACAAATACAGAGCAAATAAAAACACTCAGTAAGTCCTGTTAAGCCTGCGGCCCTCCGTTGTTTTGTTTAGCGCAAGATGGTTTCTCCCGCCATTTTCTGTGTTGTTCTAAGTAAAAGGCCAGTACTCAACTCTTCTCACAGACATAGAGATCAACACGGGAGCGTTACGGTTCACAGAGATGACATATCTGGACCAGACGAGTCTTATTTGCAGCAGAAGGCCACATTCATTCCTTACTGTCTTGTTCTATTCATTCATCTCTGTGTGGAGGGGTACTGGGTGACTGCAAAACTGAGACCGGTTGTCTTCACCTCAGCTCTTCAGGCTTGTTTATGTAGCATGTTATTCCAGAGCTCTTGGACCATGAGTTTACGTCCGAACGGCCCATTGTACCACAGGGGGATGGGTCGGTGCGTGCCTGCGTGAGGAATTCCTTTACTTCCTGCTTTAACAGAATAACATGGCAAAAGCCTAGCGTCAATTTCAGGCCTGTTTGTGGCTGGGGTTTTAAAGCGCCAAAGCTCTTTATAGCTGCCACAGAAGAATACACAGCATTTATGAAAATGCCAAAAGTTTGTATATAATTTAAACACATCAGTCCATTAAAATTCTAATTTCTTGTGGCGCCTTTCTTTTAAAGTTTTGAGGCCAAACAACACCACTTATAATAGACCTAGGATGACGCAAAACTGTACACGCATAGACAAACACGTTATAAATTGTCGGCTATCAGCCAACGGGTGAGTTGTTTAAACAAACCCACTCAGACATCGGGTAAATAATCTCCTCTCATCTCTGTTTTTTTCTCTGCGCGATGAGAAGTGAAAAGCGGAGACAGCGTCTCAGTGTGTGTACTGTTTGTTTGCTTTAGACCGCTGTTTGAAGAGGAAACACGAGATCACGCCACACTGCGAGCTCAAACTGAAACAAAAACATTAATAATGCAACGATGTATAGAGTAACACCAGCTTCAGAGGACATCATAGAGATATCAGGCCGATTTCATGTGAAGACAAAGATGTATTATTTCTACTACACATGTAAAGGTATAAGTCCATAATGTTTCCTAAACTGAAAATTCGTAACTATTTTTTACCTTCTTTCTGACCCTTCAAATTGAATATTGACATGGACATTAAAATAATTCCATATATACAAACAAATACAGTAATACACACTACCATTCAAATGATTATTAGATGATATAGTAAAAAATTACATAAATATTTTTAAATGTAATTTGATGCAAAGCTGAATTTTCCCCATTACTCCAGTCTTCAGTGTCACATGATCCTTCAGAAATAATTCTAATATGCTGATTTGGATTAGGAAGTTCAAAAGAACAGCATTTCTTTAAAACAGATTTTTTTTTTTTTGTAATGATGTAGATGTTTTTACTGTCCCTTTTGATTACAGTGGCGTGAAATTTTTTTTGCCCCCTTCCTGAATGATTCAGATCATCAAACAAATTTTAATATTACACAAAGATAACCCGAGTAAATACAAAATGCAGTTTTGAAATAATGATTTGATCTGTCCAAACCTGCCTGGCACTACATGAAAAAGTAATTGCCCCCTAAATCTAATAACTGTTTGTGCCACCCTTTGCAGCAACACCATTTTTGCCCAGTCTCTTTCTTATTGTTGAATCATGAACACTGACCTTAACTGAGGCAAGTGAGGCCTGCAGTAGAGACCTGCACTCCCGCGGGAGTAACGCAATGGCCAATCAGAGGTGATTAAGTTAGAATCTACTCACCGCAGTGAAAATCCTCTCATTTTAACACATGAAGTGTAGACACTGTGAAAGATTCATTGTGCATATATTTATTGTGTTATAACAGAGCTTTATGAGATCGCGATTAACTGAGATGTCAGCTTTTAGTGATA